>NC_138865.1:87326094-87721357 GCF_965194805.1 Balaenoptera borealis
AATATATAACTACAGCGAAAGCTTCTTAAAAGCAATTGCTATTAAATTGTTTTCTGTCATACTACCAAGGTTCAAAATGTTCTTTTAAAAGGTGTACTTGGCGAGTCTTATTGATTTTGACCACTGCTGTTCATTTATCAGTTTAACCGAGTTATGGCTCTTAATCACATCTTAGTACCCCAAACTTCTAACCTGAAAAGAAAAAAAAAGAGAGAGAAAACTTTGTAACTGGCTTTCTGACAATGGCAGGGAGTGTGTTAAACCAGTGTAAAATTCAATTAAACTGTCTAGCCAGGTTTTTGAAGCTGAAATGCAGACCCTTTCTGTTAAGCTTCTTATTTTCCTGTGACCGACACCAGTGGATGCTGGGTTATGCCAAAACCAACAGGCTGTAAAGTACCTTGTTTCATGCTCCCAGCTGATCAATATTTTTATTTTCCAGGCTTGCCCAGAAATCTGGAGGCAGTATCACCTAACGGTAAGTAGAAACACCTTTTTTATTTTCCCCAAGACCCAGCCTATTTACCCTTCTCTGAACTGCTAACCATAAAATATAGACAAGCATCTTCTACTGGAAGATAATAAACATCTGAAAGAGTTTTTTTGCACTGAGAAAGCAATAATACACTTTTTCTCTTCTCCCCTGCCCACTCCTCTATCCTTTATCTTCCTGCTGTTCAAAGATTTTGATTGTTTTTTATTACTCACATCATTTAACGATTACATCATGGTATTTCTCAGTCTTCCTAGACCACATTCATTAAATTAAAGGGGAGAAGTATGCTAGAAGCAAAAAAATAGTAGAAATCCAGCACCTTTAAAATGTTGTATCTACAGTCCACAAGCATACAGTCCACACCATCTTCCATTATCATTTTTCTGGCTTTACTGAAATGTTTACACATATTTTTCAGTGAAGCTAGAAAAAACTTAGTGTATCTTTCATATAGAACAATTCAACTGTCATATCCTTAAGCTTCTCTTGACATTCAAAGTATATAAATATCTGCTTAATACCATTCAAGTTATTTAATTCTATGGTTTCCTTTTAATGTGATTTTAGGCTAAGTAGGAGCAAAAAAAATAGTTCGTTGTGGAATCAATTGGTTAATGCTCAATATTATGAAGTCAGTTTATTTTTATTATTTAGCTTAAATAATTTCAATAATTCACCATAGCCCTACTCGTCATTTCTTTTAATGTATTAAATATGTTGTGCTGAGCAAGAGACAACATTAAAAATTACTCTTGTAATTATACAGCTAGGCAGTTTATTTAAAAGCAGTTCTTTAAAGTTTAACTTATTAAAAAGTTTTTGTTTATAGGAAGACATAGTAAAAATAGAAAGGGCAGAGTTTCTACAAAACACGTCTTCTTACTGCTCTCCTCTTATGGAGTAAAAATAAACCAATAAGTAGACTCAGTTGTGCCTATCACAAGCCCAAGAAGTACATCAGGTGGTTTGTTTTCACATTGTTATCACTGTTTAATTTGTTTAAAGATTCTCGGTAGAAAGCTGTAATTCCTTAACTATCCTCAATCCCAAATTGGGTTTTGTTAAAAATCTTTAGTGTTATCCCCTACTCCAAAAAAATAAATAAATAAATAAATACATGCACATGCGAGCGCACACATAGACACACACACATGTGTTACACATATATGTTACAGGTGTAACTCGTATGAATACATTATGTTTGTGTTAGGGTAGCAATTTTTTTTTATCCTAACAGGCTATGGTGAAATTCTTAGCCTAAATTTAATTGGAATCCAATCATGTATTATACTTTTCAAGATCACAGTCACTCTTTGTAACTGTATAGCAAGTTTTTCATCAACATTTTTTTTAAGTAATAGCCTAATGGATTTGACATTGCATTAATTTTCCTTTTTCCCCTAAGTTAGAAAATTCCGATCTTGAAAACTTGAAGTATAGAAAGTACTATTTTAAAGCCATTCTTTTCATTATTTGCACCTGCATTCTTTTATATAACTGTCATAGAAGGATAGAAATCAATGCTTAGTATAACAGATATTTGAAGGTTCATTTAATATTGTAGCTTTTGAAAAACATAAATTGTAAAAAGAATAGTTGGGGGAAAAAAAATAAAAACAAAACGAATTTGCCTTTGGGGAAATTACAGTATATTCTATCTATAAGTTTAACAAAATCATTTTGAAAAGTTTGTCTTAATTTGGAATCCTCATTAATTTTTCAAAATAATATTGAAATAACTATCACAATACATAATTATCAAGTTTAAATTAATAATTAGTAATTAAGAGTTAGTTTACTGTGCAAGTATAAATGCAAAACAAGTATATTTATAAACATGTACATCTATATCAATCCAGCAAAATAGCCAAATAATTATACATATAGGAAATATCCTAATGTGTGCAATTAAGCAATATTTAATCTTGAGTGAAAGTAAGATGCATGATGAGTTTAGTCATCTTCAGCTCTTTTACTAGGCGATGGACTGCCATCTATTGACTCATAGTAGCCCTCACACGTGAATGTGGCGTCAATCAGGGCAATGACCGAGTAATAAAGCCCAGGTTAGAGCTGCTACTGTATATTCATTTAAACCAATCTTCTTAAAACTGGATATTTCTATACTTAATCATTGATTAATTTCTTTTTCTAACCAAAACATGCCCATTTCTTACCCAAAATGAACCATGCTTTTTGAGGGGAGAAATTGATTTGTATATCTAGTTTGGAAATGTCTACATTTAAGAAGTTTTCTATTGCTTTTATCTGACTCTCAATCAGTGAGAATAGAAGGACATTTACACAACCTAAAGTTTAGCTACTACAATTTAAGGTCTATCCAGGAATCACTTTCTTTAAAAAAAAAAAAAATGTCTATAGGTTAAACAGAGTTTTATTTCTCAAACACATAAGAAAGATGGTAAGTTGACTGGTGTAAATGGACCTGTGAAATCAAATCAAATCAAATCAAAAATTCCTTAAAACACATTTTCCTCATTCTGAAATAAGAGGAAAATTAAAAAAGAGAGGTGTTCACTATTTTCAGCAATCTCATGAGAGATCAAATAAAGTCTCCTTTACAACTTACACCTGAATAGAATAGCTTTTTAACCAGACTTGACTAGACTTCATTAATAAAAAAATAAGACCATCATTCTAAAGCGTACATGCTAATAAAATTCTAAGACACTACATATATTTTTGTATATGTACATATGTATCCATATTATAACAACTATTTGGCCATGTCATTTTTCTTTATATATTTTAATGGCTATAAAATTATGTCATGTAATTTAATGACTTTAGATTATCAATTTGGAGACCAGCATGGGAAAAAGAAAAATATATAATTTTTATTTAGCAATTAAATAATTTCTCCAAATAGTTTATGTATTTACCTCCTTCAAAAAATGTTTAGAAAGTTTTTAAAATCTTCAGTAATATAGCACTGTTCTTATATTTTAATTTGTTATATTTTCAGATTTTGGTAAAGCCTAACTTTGAATATTCTTTTTCATCTTTCAGATAACTCATTCTAGATAAAAAAATTTCCCTCTTTAACTATTCAAGAAGGAAAGTCCCTTCCCCCAGCCCCTGTCATTTCTAGTCTCATTTATATTAAAAATCCTAGGCCAAAATGGCCACCAACAGAGTTTTACAACCAACAGAATTTTTAACTAGTAGAGGCTATAATTTGACATGCTTTGGACATTTTGTTAATCTTGTTTTTAATCTACTTAAAAAAGTAACCAAGAGTTTGCTATTTGGGTGCCCTATGTATTAAGAACCAAAAAGGACAATACATCTTTTATGTTTAATTTTGCGCTTGGATTTCTTTGTGTGCATTGTTAAAATGTGTTACAACCTACTACCTTTTATTTTAACTAAAAGTTTGAACAGGAAGCAAATGTAACCTTTTTGGAAGAATTAAGTTTTAAATGTTTCTTTATATATAATGTTTGGAATGCCTAGAATTCAAAAAGTAAAATACTTGCTCTCAGGGACAGGGAGAGGAGTAGTTTCCTTGTCTTCCTTTCTAGTCTAGGAAAGGCTTGTAACCTGAGTTTACTAGTAATTAATCGTAGTCTTACCTGAACCAGTTGAATGCCAGAGTATATCTTATAGACAATAATTAACAATATCATTCCATCTTGCCACTCAGTTTTCTCTCCTTACCTGGAAACATCAATTTAGAAATGTGTTTTCTGGATTTTCACAGTATGGAAACAAATGTTACTCTCTAAAACATTCTCTGCCATACCATAGAATAGGTAACCCTAAATGTCAAAAGATTTAAATTTAATTTTAGAACTATGTTTTACAGTCCAGAAGGAAAGACTAAGAAAGTGGAATTTGGTTATGAGGCAATAGCTGTACAAAGGGCTTTATCCTGGAATTATGACGTAAGTTAGGGTGGGTAACAATTTTCTACCTAATACTAAAATGGAATATATTTTACTTAACTTAAAATGAGAAAAAATTAAAGAGTCTAAAAGAGTTTTAAAAAGTCAGCCTCAAGCCAGAACCTTTTCTTTTCATGGACAAAAATTCTCTGTCTCTCTCTCTTCATTGAATATATGTTGGGAATCCTAAATCTCAGAATCTGAGAGCTCCTCGGCTACATAAGCAGAACTGCAAAACCCACAAGAACCCCATCCACACAGTAGATATCAAGAGATAGGACTTTCCTTTTTCTTGTGTGTGTGTGTGTGTGTGTGTGTGTGTGTGTGTGTGTGTGTATTAAAGGAAATAGAACTGGTTACATACTGCATTTTAAAATGTCAACTACCTCCAAATAGAGTGAGAACTAGGCCTCACTCTATTTTAGAATTATTTAAATAAACTTTTTCTTCATACTTTTTTTGAGGCCTGGCATACAAATTATCACAAACTAAGACTTTATAAATTCATTTTGGAGGCTCTTATTTTTGGTTGTTCAATTCACTTTGCCAGTTTCCTTAACAACTGGGAATACTCTTGTTTAAATTGTAAGGTTTTTTCCTCTATGTCTTGAATCACTGTGGTTAAGTGTTGCTATTAAGATATTACATCTCTGTCAAATTTTCAGAGTTTTAGTTTTTATTAAAAATGCCCTTAATACTAGAACACTACTGAGGTGAATATAATCATGCTCTGAGGATTCAGAGGGTACATGACTATTTTGTAGTACCTCAGGGTCATCTTTCCATTGTAGTACTTATAAAGTAAATCACACTGCTTTATGTTTCAAGTTACTTTGGTGTCTGAATAAAAAGAATTTTCTGAATAAGCATTGATAACTTATTTTTCTAAAACTCCATCTCTGATAACAGAGATAGAAATACGTTTGGACAGTGACCAAAATTTTTAAAGATTTTTTTCAAATGGAAAATTTATGTGAATGCTTTAATATTTATTTAAACATTCACCTTGTTCTTAAAGAATTTAGTGTCAACATTTTGCTAATAATTTTTTAGTTCAATCTTACCATGTTTTGAATTTAGTGTAAAAGATAATTACTACATTTACAGAATAGGTCAACTGAATTTTTTCACTAGCATGTTGAACCACATTTGCTAGAACTTATCATTGGAAGCAATTGGAAAATGCAATTTCAAAGCAAATGAAACCTGGAATTATCAATCTCAATAAATGAGATTCATTTAAAAATAAATACAATTTGCCAAATCATCAAAAAGCAATTTTCTAAAGCTTCTGTAAAAGGAAGGGGAAAAAAGTGAACGTTGTGAATTATAAATGCATATGTTATTTTTCCTCTCACAATGTTTCCTCAGATCTCTAGACATTGTGTGTATACAAACTTGTTTTTGAATGGGAGTAGAATAAAATTATTAGATTTGAATATAGTTTATTTCTATTTATTGAAGCACATGGGAGCACCTTCATATTTTCATTTTGCCAGAGAAATATTGAAGTGTCATCCCTTTCAGAGAGAGTGCCCAACTTATTTGATTTCTAATATTTTAATGCAAAAATTAATTTGTTTTAAATGGGAAGTCAGTAATGGAATATTTTGAGTAGTTGTTTCTTGTTTTAATATATTTAAATAATATCAAGTGCTTTATGAAAATAATTCTAATGTAGATTTAAGTGTTTCAGATAATCAAGCAATGAAAAGTATGTAGCATTCACACAATTTAGAAAAGATTCTTTGCAAAAGTTTTGGCCTACAAACAGCTGTGTTTTTGTCATTTTCTAAATATCTTTAATGTCCTAATCACCCATCATTGTGATTTCTTTTTATTTTTTATGTAGTACATGCTGCTAATAATAAACTAATTGCATCTAAAACTCTAACAGCAACTTTCTTTCTTCAATTGACAAAACAATACTTGTGCTTGTTTATATGCCCCTTAGTGGCTGGCAGCAAAGTCTGTTACGTTTAAGACTTACATATTTACTGTATGGACTTCAAGTTTTACTTCTGTTTTAAAAATGTAAAGAAATTCCTGTTGTGGTCTTTATTTTCTTACCTGTTATTAATGTTTCTCCTGAGGATGATAGAAAGATGGAAAATTACATTTGGACTTTTGTTCAAATGTAATTGAACAAAATTTGCTAACTCTTTTTTTCTTTTCCCTAGTTATGTTCACCTTTACTTACAAAGGAATTATAGTTAGTCATTGTAGGGGCAATTTCTTCTTGATACTTAAATTTTGTGGTAATTAAATTCCAATTTCTAAGTATTTATGATTTTAATATATATATGTAACATTTTTAAAATATTTTCTTTCTTTTCCTTAAAAAACGCATACATTATTCATATAATCCCAAAGCAAACTACGTTGTTTTTTTCCTTGAAGCTCTACACTTTGAAATACTGTCCCTGTTATGACAAAAATGAATGGAAACAGGTAGCCTGAGAATTTTCAAGATCCGTGAAGTTTAACACTGCACAGTATATAATAAAATTAGAGTTCAAAAATCTGAAGTGTTGAATGGTACCTATTCTTTGTCATGTTAAGTACACGTAAAGAGCATACAACTATTAGGTAGAATAATTTTAGCATATTCAAGTGATTATTTTTCATATGTACTTTGAACGGGTGATTCATGTATTCCTTAAATAAATATATTCCAGGTGATTGAGCTTGTCATGATCTTCTCTGGACATTTCAGTGCAAGAATAAAAGTAAAGTATACTGGACCAGTGATATTGGTATTAAGCATTCCTTTTAGTAGTCATGCATGTGAATGACATGGTAGATTACAATAATTCCTAACAGGTCTTAAGTATTTAGGAATCACTTAGTCATTCACAGTCATGATCAACCATAACCTTTAAAGGTTTTGGTCAATCATTTGACTAATCTGCAGGAAAAGATTCCTGAAAGAACCCCTTGAGTTATTGACATGAACAATCTCTCTGAACTCGTGTTACATTTTCTGTTATGGTATAAACTACAGTTGTAAACTTAAGTTGAATTAAGTTTAAGGTTTTAGAAGCAAAATCTCTTAAAAGACTAAAAGTTAATGAATTACTGATAAACTCAATCAGATTTTAGACTTGAAATTCATTTGCCATTTGATCCCCACATGCCAGAAAGTCATGAGAGTCATATTTTTGTACATTTGCAAATATTTTCTTCCAGCTATTTTGAGTTCGGCAGTGGTCCTCCAAGACCAACAACTCTGGTTTTTTAGAAATATCAAAACTATTATATGAAGAAAAATGCTTCGTGTTTAGAGGACATTTAACCAAAAATATATTTTTAGTATCTTTGGAATTAAAATAGATCGTCACCTTAATTGGTGTACCACTACACTGGCAGATCACATTTCAAAAACAAGAATTATTCAATGGGAATGTTCAGAAATTCATATTAGCTTTGTAAAAATAATTCACTGTGTGAATCAGTTGGTAATAAAGCTATCTCGATATTTTAATTCCGTTTTTCAAAAATCATACAGAATTGAATCTATTAGCTAGATTATAAGGTCATCTTTATAATGTATAATATATCCATGTCTATAAATACCCATTTTACATAAATATTGTTCCTTTGCATGTATTTGTGGATTACCCACATTTCTTTTCAGTTAGGGGAACTAAGTTTTTGTTGTTCCTTAACTTCATTTATATAATAAAATCTCAATTCTCTCTTTCTTGGATCTCTCACATTTCATTTATTTGTCTTTATACCACATTTCCTTCTCATTTTACTGAAGTCCTTAGAAAAATGTGCTATAAAATTGGGCTGAAAGGGCAGACTTATTTCTGAGGAAATTACTAAGGAATGTTTTTTATCATAATATAGGGGGAAGAATGCCAGCTTTGGGATCAAACATTGGTTTAAATTCTGGCTCTTTCATTTACTAGATGTGCAAACCTAGTTAAAGTATTTCCCTTCTGAGACCCTCAGTTTCTTCATCTGAAAAATGGGTATAGTGCCTTCTAGAGCTGTTATAAGTATGCAGTGAGATAATAAATGTAAAGTACTTAGCACAATACCTAACACTTAGCCTGTGTTCAGCACTCCGTGAGCTCCAATATAGCAAACCCACAAATTCCTCACTCCTGTAGAGATAGCAACTGGACTAATAGCCCAAACTCAGATTATGTATTGTGAAGCCTTTTATTTGCCTACGATGAGGAGATCCGTAATGACCCCTTTACTGTCTGTCTCCTAAAAATTTTTCCTTCTTATAGCTATTGAAATTAAAATCCCCACAAGCAGTGTCTTTTGTTAAAATTATTTACCTCAGTTTTCATTTTCTAGTTATTTATGCTGTCTTCTTTCTAGAAATGTAGGTGAGTAACTTTATAGCAAACAAATTATTTTCTTAATTTGATTTGCCTAAAAATCATTATAAAGACTTTTAATTAAGAGTGGATCACATATTAACTCTACTTTCTCTTTTAGTGAAAATGACTAAATAAAATGTGTGCCATATAAAGATATAATGATATCATTTTGAAAAATATTGTTAATAAATGTATAATTCTTAGGTGGTAACTTCAGTGTCATCTGAATATAGTCATCTATCATAACCAAATATAATACTTTCTGCTAGTGGTAGAGGGTTTATGTTAATCAGATGAGAAATTGAACAAAATAGCATATCAGTTTTTTGCACTTCAGGTAAAACTGCTTCATGTGCCTTCACATGACTGATGCCAGAAACCAGCCTGATTTCACAGCAAAATGTTGAGTTATAAGAGCTTGTTCAGTTGTTTTGCAGTCTCCCACCCGTATTCTCATATAGGTCCAGCAAAAAGGACAACACAAAATTAAGCACTTCCTCAGGGGATGTGATTGGTATTCTTTCAAAGAGCATTCCTATTCCATGTTTGTTCTTTAAGACATGTAGGAGCTAAGATGGAGCATATTGTAAAAGCAAAAAAGCATTACTTCCCCCCTTTAAACAGGTACTTACAGCTGTGGAATTCTCTACCTTTGTGACTGATGGTTAAGAGTATTTCAGTAGAATAAGCACGGGTGGGGTATGGGGAGGGGGGAGAAGTATGTGTTGTAAGTCATGTGGAGTTATGGCAAAAATGAAAATCTCAGGGCTTATTTGGATCCTGTTTGTATTAGCTAATAAATATAATAAAGCTGTGGTTCTTTTATTCTACAATTTTTCAGTGATAGTTTATGTGCAATTGTATGCAAAATATATAAGCAGATTTGAATATGTTAAGCCCTGTGTGTGGTTGGGAGATGTATATTAATGTGGTTTCTGTGTTTTATAGTCTACCCCAATAAACATTCAGATAAAATATCCATGGATTCACACATGTATATGTTCTTCTCTTTCCCTTCCCCCACATCCTGTCTCCATGCCCTCCTCATCCCTCCACCCTGCATCAAAGCTTGTGGTCGTTTTCCATCCATGTACTAAAAGGTTCTTTGTAAACCAGGCCATTTGTCCATCATTGTTTGGGGTCCAAACAGTGGTAAGATACCCTGTCACCGATCCCTCGTACTATGAATGGCAGCTCCTCTCCGGACAATTGGCGGAGGGGCCAAGAAATATTCCTGAGAGGATTATTTAACCTTTCAATTTAGAGGGCACAAAGCCTGGCTGATTAATGAACTTTCTGATGGGCGCTGATAAGCGGATCTATTTCTTTATTTCCCCTAAAAGTGATTCCTTCTCCTGTCCATATTACTATAATCTTAAACATAAAATGTGGCAAATAGATTAAAAAACAGCACTAAAGAGTTTATCTGGCTGGCAAACTGAAGGAGCTAAATTAAAATTGGTAATGACAGCAGTGGCTCAGCCTCATATATGGTTTTTAAATGCACTGTGTATTTTGAAGAGACTTATTCTCCAGTGTGACTGGTAATGACTGCTTTGGGTGCAGAGTCTGGGGCTGGCTTCTGTTATCCCCCCCCACCCCCAAAAAAATGAGTTGTGTTATCTGGATGGCTGCAGACACATACGCATCCCCCTTTCTCACTGCATGGGCAGACAAGGTCGATAGCATTACAAGGTATTTGTGGCAGTGCTTGTTTCAGTTTTCAGAGCTGCCAGTTTCCAGGCGGATTTGAATTACAAAAGAAGAAGCTGGCATGAAAATTGAAAGGTTTTATCGGCTGGTCTGAAGCCTCATAGCACATTGCTTATTTATGCAGTCCATTTGCACCAGGAAATATAGAAAGGAAATACATTTTAAAAATAAGGCCATAAAGACCCAGATATGTTTAAGATGGCAAATAAAATATAGATACCTATAATATCTTTCCAGGAAACGATTTTCACTTAATGTTGCACATTACTTCAGAAGAGCATTTATGTTGCTGTCATAAATTTGTGCGTTTGTGTCACTATGTAGGTAGTCTCTGGGGATTAAGAAGGAAGCCTTTGCTAACTTACTTTAAAATTAAAATAGACGGAGGGATAGCTCTGCAGTTTGAGAGCTACATTGGATTTATTTAAATAGGGTGGTAAATTAAACTTAAACTAACATTTTTGCATTCCATGTAAAATTAGCTATGGCCCAGTGAATAAATGCCACTACCTTTGGAGAAAATTGGGATACTTTTTAAGCCATGAAGATTTAGAACAGTCAGGGGGTGGATTACTGTGATCCTTACTGTCTTGCATATGTTCATTGTTCCCTGCTTACTGAGGTTTTCTTTTTTGTTGTTGGCTTTTTTGGGGGGTAGGGGTAGAATGTCATTTACAAAAAGAAAAATCATAAATTAATAAATTTAATAGCTCCTTTTTATAAAACTTATGCTTCATTCATTTTAGTCTTCAAATATATTGGCTTTCAGATTTTGCCTGACACTTAACATTGTGAATATATAATCTGGTTGGGAGTTATACCAGCAGTTTACCTCTATTCTTATTACTGTAGCGTAGTTTTGACTTGAAAAAGATACAGTCACGTAATCCCTTACACTCTAGGTTACGTAAAATGAAGATATAAGTGTACAAACATACAGTACTTCAAGGACTTGAATAACCACACTGGTCATTTGCAGCCTTCAACCCATTGGCTTGTAAAACTTAAGAGTATCCAAAAGAGGGGTAGGGAAGAAATTACATGTACGTAAGGAATATCAAATCAATAAAGCAACACCCTTTATTCTGCTGCAGTTCAAATGAACACTGTTTTAGAATCTATTTTCCAATAAAGCAAATTACTCTCTGCTAAACCATGAGAAATGCAATTTTTTGCAGTTTTCGCTTTCACCAGTGTCTGGTACCTTTCTCATGTTTTTATGACCTGGACTAATTACTTCATGTAGTTTTTTTTTTAACAGAGAAAATATCAAAAGCATACACGTCTGCTGCATGCTAATGTTGTGCTGTACATTTTTTCATGAATTTTCATAAGGATTTTTTCTACGTAGCATGTGTGGCTTAATGATGTAATCACCCGATAGACTAGAAAATGCTCCAAAGGAGACGTTCCGGTCTGTTGTGTACATAATACATGTTTCAAAAATCTGCCTAATTAAGGAATTACCCAATGGATTGGGAGTCTGTTGGGTACATGACATAGTTTTTTAATGCATAAAAAATATAGGTATATCATTATATATGGTGCTTTTAATGGCATTTTTAGGATGTAGGGGAACATAGTTTTTTAACACATAAAAAATATAGGTATATCATTATATATGGTGCTTTTAATGGCATTTTTAGGATGTAGGGGAACATAGTTTTTTAACACATAAAAAATATAGGTATATCATTATATATGGTGCTTTTAATGGCATTTTTAGGATGTAGGGGAAATTAGTAGCACTGTCCACTGGAATACAATTGAATTCTTTATTTTCACTGAGGAAAAAAGGAGCTTAAAAATCTTCATAAAGGAAGCTTTGTTTTAAAATAGTTTCAAAGCCTTTAGCTTGAGGAGAGACTTTCTTCCCCGAATTTCTCAAAGGGAAGTAATACTGTGAATATTTGTCGGAACAGTATGCAAATGGAAGGCTTTGTCTAAAACCATGGGTGCAATAGACCTGGAATTCAGATCCCCAGGTGTGAGGACCCACCCCAGAAAAACACTGAAAATGGAGGACAAGACATTAGCCTTTGTATCTTTGGTCATATGGGATCGTTTTTTGCCTTTTCAGACTCAGCTTTGGTTCAGTGCACTGCAAAACTATTTGCCCAACTTTAAAATTTCTTCCTTTGATTCCTTTAGGCCCCAGCTGTGATTTTCCTTGAATATGTACCAGTTACATTTCTGTTGGCATTTATATTGTGAACAATACCAAAGGAAAGGGAGGGCATCCATTCTTTCCCTGGCTACTTTTCATAAAACTAAATAAAATACTTAGAAAACTGTATCTGAGCTCTAGAGTAGGTAGTAAAAATAATATCTTTAAATAGGGGGGAAAAGTATATTTTAAATTCAAACTTTTGTTTTGCTTAAATGTCAAATTCATGCCATTAGGTCACTTCAACTAGTGGACTTTGACTATGTTGGCAAGCTTTTGGTTTGTTGTAACATTGTCTTGGCAAGTCCTATTTGATTACTTGGGTTGAATATTTTTAAATACTTGAATATTGGGAGGAGGCTTGTGCTATTATTGAGTTTATTAAAAGAAGAAATTGGAAATATTTTTGAAAGAGTAAGGTAGTTTTCAAACATGAAAAGCATAATTGACTTGAGAGGTGTATATACAAATGTGACTTGTTCAGAAAGACTGGAGCTAAGCTCAGTGCTTTATCAATGTTACATTTGGTCATTAATACATTTACTTCAAGTACTTAATATATTTGCTTTTTAATATATACTCATATAACAGATTAATAAAAACATATAGTCTAGTCTTTAAGCATATGTATGATTTTAAAAATAAGTCTGTTTTGTGTTCACAAGAGTAGAAAATTCCCTTTAGTTAGTGCAATTGATTGCAGATCGTATATAGTAATGAGCTTCAACTAGATACAAGCCCTCATTGGATCAAAGTCAGTTTAGATAAGAGCAGCCCAAGGTCACAGAGAGAGATGCCCAGCAGGTCATTTGCATAAAAAATTACTGTTAGAAATAGGACACTGAGGCAGCTCTGGCGTTTTGATCTCTTGGCCTTTGTCATGGAGATTCCTAGTAGTGAAGGGAGTAAGGCCAGTGGCCTAGATAATGATTAACTGTTTTAATGGCATTCATTCATTCATTCCGCACTAACTACTCATGCAGAAAAAAGGGTTATGTAAAATGACATTAGAAGAAAATCATTTGTAATCGTTGCATCGGGCTGCACTTTGAGGAGACATTAGGAGTAAATCCGTGGCGTGGTAGGCTTATGCTTTATCTTCTGATATTTACTGAGTTTACTGGTGCATGAAAACCTTTCAGCAAGAATAGCAGATGGGATGGACCTTTCATAGGTAACGCTATCTACCAGGTTATTACTTCTATATATTGATAGTAAAGTAATCTCTAAGATATCACCCTACAAATATAGATTATTTAAATGTCTGTAACAAAAAAAAAAGAAAAGAAAAAGATCTGCTTTCATAAATAGTTCATTTGGTTATCCATTGGGTCAAAGTCTTTAGATAAATCTTTTAACTTTAAAAAAAGTTCTAAAAACTACATTTATTCCCTTGCATTTAACTTTTTGTCTGCGGTACAGACATGTATGACAGAATCTTGAACTTAGAGCTAATCAGTTGACACATTCTGCTTTAAATTGGACCTTTACTGTTAATTAAAAATAAAGGCACGCTCCAAGGCAGAAATATTGAGTCACAAATTTATATTTCTAACACGTTAAATAGCTGTAAGATTTTTGTTAGATCATAGTATGAAAACTTGTCCACTGGAAATAATTATTGAGTTTTCAGTACTGTATTTTCTAATACAGAAATGTTCTCTAATTAGGTAAGATCTAGGCTGATTTCATTCCTGTTAAATCCTAGTACATGATAGTTTATTAAAATGAGAGTATGTAGATAGTGTTTGTCATGTCATTTACTAATTAATTATTGTGAAACAGTCTAAATTTCCATAGCACAATATAAATACTGTTGCTATTTTTATTAGTAATAATGGAAGTTTTTAACTAGTGATATTATTCAGATGAATGAACATCCAAATGTTTGCACTTCATCCAGGGGCATAAATGAACAGTGGAGCTAAATATGAAGCTTTTTGAATGAGATTTCTTTCAAAATAAAATAAGTATCAACATGAAACATGCTTTCAAAATCTTGATTAAGAAGGATCTCTCTGTTACTGGTACTATAAGACTGCTTCCTATTCTCTTTGTATTACTAATTCCTTCCTGGTTCTGCCAGAGTACATAGCTAATTCTCAAGGTAAAGTATGAGAGATGCTTAGGAAGCTGTATTAATTTATTCAGCCTTTTTAATATATCAAAGCATAATTTTATACATTGTCCCTTAATGACATAAAAATTGATATAATTTCCCAAAGTATCCAAATTATTAACAATAACTAAAATGTATTGGATGCTTACTATGGGCCGTGCACTTTATATATGCATTACCTGATTATTCATTCATTAATATTTGCTGAACTCCTACTATATGCCTAGGCCTGTTCTAGGATCTGGTGTGCAGCACTGAACAAAAAAACAGACAGAATCCCTTCAAGTTGGGGGATAGACAAAACAAACAAGTAAAATATACAGTACGTCAGATGTAGTAAGTGCCATGGAGTTTTAAAAAAGGAAGGGAGGGAGGGTAGTGAAGCAGCGTAGGGAACACCAGTTGGAGGGAGCTAGCAACGTTAAATAGGGTGGTCAGGAGGGCCTTACTAAGAAAATGACATTTGAGCCAAGACTTGAAGGAGGTGAAGGAGCTTACCATATTTATCTGGGGGAAGAGTGCTACAGACAGATTGAACAGCATTTAGTACTACTTGTAATTTCCTCAGACTTAAGCAATAAAATAATTAAATTCAGAGAAATTCTATAAAGCTGTTGCTCTGTATCCTCAATCAGTAGCAGAGATTTTCGGTATTCATATCTACTTTAAATACTTTTATTGGCTGCATAATTCATTTTCACTCTAAAATTTTAGAGGCTGTAACATCTACTCATTCACCACCTATTTATTGAGCACTTACTATGCTCTAGGTCAGGTGTCGGCAAACTTTTTTTGTAAAGAGCCAGATAGTAAATATTTTAGCTTGGCAGGCCACTCAATGGTCTCTGTCATAACTTGATCCCTGTAGCATGAAAAGCAGCCTGGCTGTGTTCCGATAAAACTTTATTTATGGACACTGAATTTTGAATTGTATATAATTTTCACATATTACAAAACATTCTTTTTTAAAATTTTTAAACCATTTTAAAATGTTAAAATCATTCTTACCTTATAGGCCAAACAAAACAGGCAGGAGGCCAGATTTGACCTGCCAGCCATAGTTTGCACATAGTTGCATAGTTGCATAGTTTGCACATAGTTGCACACTTACTCTAGATTTTGGGCATAGGGATGCATAGTGGACTAGATGAAGATCCCTGCCCTCATGCACCTCGCATTCTAGAAATGGGGAAGCAGATGATAAACATAATAAATAACCAGTTTAGTATACTGGAGGGTGAAATAGGGAAAGGAGGATCAGGAGCACTGTGGCCTTTACTCTGAGAGGAGGTGATAGGAATGAACCACTGAAGAGTTGTGTAGTGGTGTGACTATCCTTATGTTCTGTGCTCCCAAGGAGAAGCCAGAAGTGCCGTAGGGGTACAGGTGGCCCCTCCTGTGAGGAAGTCCCTACTTGTATCCGTACCAGTCAAGTTCCAATGTTTGGATATCCCTGCTAATTTGGTTCTCATCAGCTCCCCTCATAATTACTTCCTGATTCATCTTGTCCTTTTGCATAGGATTTGAACCAACGGAACTCTTATTCCATGGACTAAACATAAGTGAGCGTATTTTCCTTCTCATTAATCAATCTAGAATTCTGGGCTCAGAGATAAGTTGTCATGTATTTGCACAAACATAAGTAGAGAAACTTTTAAACATAGGTAAGTTTTTCAGAGAACGTGTATAATTTGGGGGGTGGATTATTCTTTCATTGGTTATACCCTCTGCTAACAGTTGCCAGTTAGTTGTTGAGCCCATACCATTAGCTTCACACTAGCTTCCCATGCCACATAAAGTAAATCCAGCGCTCTTCACCCTTATTTATGATCTGGTCCCTCTTCACCTTTAGAACCTCCTTTTCTCCTGGTCTTCCTTCACCTACTACACTTCCAAGTTATAGATATTTTTCAGATACTCAAATATAGCAAGCTTATGCTCACCTTAGGGCTTTGCACTACCTGTTCCCCATGCCTTATGCCCAGAATGCTGTTTCCCCAGTGATCACATACTTGGGGGTTTTTTGTTATAAGAAATGACCTTCCCAGTGAGTTTCCCCCAAAGTCAATCTGAGTCACCACCAATGACTCATTTACATAACTGTTTTAATTGCCTGCATACCATTTATTACTATCTGATACTGTCTGTGTGTGTGTGTGTGTGTGTGTGTGTGTGTGTGTGTGTGTGTTATTGGTTTTGTTCATCTGTCTTCCACCACTGGAGATGTGAGCAATGATTTTTGTCTTGCTCACTTCTCAATTAGCTAATCTTAGAACAGTATCTGGCATGTATTAGGTACTCAATAATTATTTTTTGACTAGATAAATGAAAGAATGTATATAGATGCTCATGCCATGTGCCCAGCACTCTGGTAAATGTCACTAATGGAGGCATCCTTGGACTTATATTTTGCTCTACATGTCCCCTTCCTTTCTCCCATACACAGTGTGGTTTCTTGAAAAAGTCATCTATGTTCTGTTCTTTAGCATCTTTCTACTTGCAATAAACCCCGTACAATCTGGCTTGTGCCTCTGCCTCTCAAATGAAACTGCTCACACCAGTTTCCAGTTGCCAACAACTTCCTGGCTGTTAAGTCCAGTGGATTTTTGTAGTCTCCATTGTATTTGATTCACCAGTAGCTTTTGACAACTTCCTCCTTGAAACATCATCTGTTCTACCTTCACATCCATGGTACCACCACTTTTGGTTTTATTTCTTTCTCTTAAACCACATACACTCATGGTTGCAATTTTGTATCACATCAAATAATATAGTTATCTTTTAGATGGAAAAATTATTTCTGCTTAGTAATTTCATGTCTTCCCGGTGCTCTACTACCTGAACAAATTTGTAAACCACTTCACGAGTTCTACATGCTTATGTGCATACCTGTTAAAACTGTATTTAAGGGACTTCCCTGGTGGCGCAATAGTTAAGAATCTGCCTGCCAGTGCAGGGAACACGGGTTTGAACCTGGTCTGGGAAGATCCCACATGCCGGGGAGCAACTAAGCCCGTGCACCACGACTACTGAAGCCCGCGTGCCACAACTACTGAAGCCCGTGCGCCTAGAGCCTGTGCTCCGCAACAAGAGAAGCCACTGCAATGAGAAGCCCGTGCACCACAATGAAGAGTAGCCCCCGCTCGCTGTAACTAGAAAAAGCCCGTGCACGGCAATGAAGACCCAATGCAGCCAAAAATAAATAAATAGATTAATTAATTTTTTAAAAAACTGTATTTAATGGCTTTTAGCTAGTCTTAATTCGTGACCCACGTTTTTTATTAGAGGATATAAGACATTTGTTGACTGTGTTTTTGATTATATCCCAATTGGTAATAGCTGAGATCGTAAATTCCATTTTGTATTTTCATTAGAAAACATCTTTAAGGTTATTGTCATCCTCCAGTTTTTCAATTTAGGAAATGGAGCTAAAAGTAAAGTTGTTTGAAGAAGGTTATTTGTATAACCTATAGATTATTTTCCTGTATCAAGAAAATAAAACATCCCACAGACCACCTATTCGCCACATTAAATAACAACAAAATCAGTTGACAGACCAGTTAGTTGGCCCTCTTTGTAGACACCCAATAAAGAATATAAGAAATAAACTTATCCAAATTTATTCTCATCCTTCCAATCTCCAAAAAATATGGGGGGAATTAGTTTTTTTCTCTTCCTGTTTAAAGCCTGTGCCACGTCAGGAGTTTTGCTCTATCCATCCTTTCTCTGTGTTTTCAACTTCTCCACCTCTATTAGCTTTCTCACATGTTCAGGTCTCTCCCATTCTATTAACAAACTCCACCAAATCCTCCTCCTAGGTACTGACTGATCTTATTTTGCCCCTTCTTACTCATGCTTCTTAAAATAATATATACCTACTGTCTACTTTTCTTCAACTTCCATTCATTTTTTTAAACATTTCTTGTTATGAAATGTAATATACATAGTGAAAAGTGCATCAAACATATGTGTACAATTTAATAAATTAGTTATGTAACACACTTAAGTTATATGACACCACTATGTTCAAAAATAGAAAATTGCAGCTACCCTGAGACCCTCTGTGCTCTATTCTCTCCCACACAGGAAGTAACCACTGTCCTGGCTTTTGTGGGTAATCATTTCCTTGCTCTTCTTTATAGTGCTACCACCTTTGAATGCATCTCCTTCACTCTTCAACCTATTGCTTTCTACTCTTTCTACCTTCTTACTGATTCCAAAATTCTCACAATAAAGTTATCCATGAACAGTGTGAAATCTAAGGGTGTTTCCCAGCCCTAATCTCACTAGGCTTCTCTGCTGTATTTGACATCGTAGATCAGTTCATCCATCTTGAAACTACTCTAAGGTCTATGACTATTCTCTGTGGCTCTGCGTTCTTTAACCTCTTCTTCTCTGTCTCTTTCGTAGGTTTTTCTGCCTGCCTCTCGTGTGTTGTTGTTCCCAGGGTTCCATCTTTAGCTCACTGCTGCTCATCTGGCTATGGCGATACTGTCCACTCAGGTCATTTCAGCCTCCACTATTAATGCAGCTTACTTTCAGATCTAATCTTCAGCACAGACGTGTTTTCTAAGCTTTATCTTACACAGATAACTGCCTGGTGGACATCTATCTCCACCTAGATACTCAGCATCCAAAAAAGACTTCATCATCTTTCCCTCTAAATTGACTCTGCCTTCTTTTCCTACCTTTTCTGAATCAGTTGTTGACACTACTGCTCACCAGTTTACCCAAGTTAGAAACCTGAAAAGCATCCTAATTTCTCTTTACCCTCTACCTAAAATTTTCCATTTGATTTACACCTAATTCTTAGAGTAAATTTAAATTTTTTATATTTCAAGGGAAGCTTTACGTGAGTTCCTTACCCATCCAATGATGGGTCCCCCTTGGCACTCCATTAATACATTGTACACGCTTCTATCACTGTGCTTACATTGTTGTCGTTATCTATTTTTACGTCTGTCATGTTCTACTGGGCTTTTATTCTCCTCTGAGATACCTAATATGTAACACAGTATTGGGCACAATGCGGAATGGAATGAGGAGCGAGGAAGGTGAGGAAAGCACACGTTGATGTTAAGAATAAAAGAATTGTTACCATGTTACACACTTCAATACACAGAACCATCCGAATATGGGGTGTAGGAGGCAGTATTTCTTTTCTTCTTTTAATTTTATTTATTTATTTATTTATTTATTTTTATTTTATTTATTTATTTTTTGGCTGCGTTGGGTCTTTGTTCCTGCATGCAGTTTGTTCCTGCACGCAGGCTTTCTCTAGTTGCGGCGAGCAGGGTTACTCTTTGTTGCAGTGCACGGGCTTCTCATTGCGGTGGCTTCTCTTGTTGCAGAACACGGGCTCTAGGTGCGCGGGCTCAGTAATTGCAGCATGTGGGCCCTAGAGCACGTGGGCTTCAGTAGTTGTGGCACATGGGCTCAGTAGTTGTGGCACACGGGCTCTAGGGCACGTGGGCTTCAGTAGTTGTGGCGTGTGGGCTCAGTTGTGGCTCGCGGGCTCTAGAGCGCAGGCTCAAGTAACTGTGACGCACAGGCTTAGTTGCTCTGCGGCATGTGGGATCTTCCCGGACCAGGGCTCGAATCCGTGTCCCCTGCCTTGGCAGGCGGATTCTTATCCACTGCGCTACCAGGGAAGTCCCAAGAACTTTTTTTGGGTAAGCGATTCCTTAGAAATACTGCCTCCTGCGACTTCCCTGGTGGCACAGTGGTTAAGAATCCACCTGCCAAGGCAGGGGACACGGGTTCGAGCCTTGGTCCGGGAAGATCCCACATGCCACAGAGCAACAAAGCCTGTGTGCCACAACTACTTGAGCCTGTGCTGTAGAGCCTGCGAGCCACAACTACTGAAGCCCACGCGCCTAGAGCCCGTGCTCTGCAACAGGAGAGGCCTCCGCACCGCAACAAGGAGTGGCCCCCGCTCGCCGCAACTAGAGAAAAGACCGTGCACAGCAACGAAGACCCAATGCAGCCAAAAATAAATAAATAAAAACCTTGAGGATATATTTTTTTTAAAAGTTCTTTTGGAAAGAACGAGGTTTTAATTTTCTTCTGACATTCACTAAATCTTCACAAATATTCATGTTGCAGACCAAACCTGGACCACCCAAAAAGCCAAAGACCCCTTCTGGACAATCAGCCTTAGTGTATTGCTACAACTGCGGACAAGAAGGCCATTACGGACATGTAAGTTTAAGTGGAATTTGGGCATAAAGCATTCTGTTGTTCAGGAGTGGTTGCTGAAAGATGAGCCCGAGAAATTCTGAACACATTTCTTTTATAAACTAATATCTTGAAGTAAGACTTAATATATTTTCAACTGATTTGCTTCTCCTCTCCCTACCAGAGTAACAGATCTGTCAGAGCACATTCTTCTAAATGTTTTAAGTATACATGCATGTTAGTCTAAAACAAGTACAACTCATAGAATCATTCAGACAAATAATAGTAGTCAGTAGAATGGTTACAGTTCTCACAAGTTCTTAGGATTACTAGCACTTTGACCCAGCCAAATCGCGATTTTTAGATTTTCTGTATAGTTCTCCAGTATCTCTGGTTTTCCCTGATACACTGTTCAGTTAAATCTTCACCACTCCCATGCAAACCCTGACGCTCGCTAGTGGAAAGACGGAGGTGCTGCATCATCAACCATCCTGCCTACCCCACAGATGCCCCAATTCCCTATCCAACCTGCATATTTCCTAACCCTAACTGAAAGGGCCAAACTGTGTGTGTCCTAGATACTGAGGCGTCAAAGCAGGAACTTGCTGCTGTGAGGTGGGCATGAGTCTCCTAGCCAGTTACCTCATTAAGCATGAAACAGCAGCAGCTCATCCCGGAGGCAGGATGCAGTAAGAGTAGACTCACAGCCCATACGTTCTGGGAATCTTGAGACAGAGGAGGAAAGGCAGTGGCACAAGAAGTAGAAAATCTGTATGGAGAAATACACTCCCAGTCTCCAGATAGGCTTCTAATAGCCTAGAAACCAAAATATACTAATATCAAGTCAGATCTGATGACAGGAGGTGGAAAGCATGCAGAGGTAGGGAGTCTACAAAATGGGTAGAGGTGTGAGCAGTAGGATGGAATGGTATTGCAGGTCACGTGTTGAGTTCTGACCATAGCACTTCACCAGTGCAGACCTTGGGGGCAGAGCTCTACCATACGGGGAGAGACAAAAAGTCTGGAGAAGAAAAAGTGGGGGACAGAGTCCATCAACAGATGGAGTTTTTCTTCCACATTGGGACAGCGGGACCGTGGAGTGAAGGGATAGAATATGAAAGATAGGATGGAGCTCTGATCCTCAGTTTTAATTTTTGCTCTACTACTGACTTAACCCTGTGACTTAAAACAACCCACTTTTTCTCCTTGGTCTCCAGTTTCTTTATTTCCAAAGCAAAGAAGTTGTACAGGGAGAGCTCTCAGCACTGATTTGTTATTTCCAATGTGATCAGATTCATAGTATGGGGATACAGACGGAGGGACCTTGCAGTATAATTACCTCACTTCTATAGAAATCACACTGAAAAGCTAGTTTGAGAATACCTTTTTTTTTTTGCAGAATTATCATCTCTAGATCTTTTACTGCTCTGTGTATTCCTCCTTGTTGCCAAAACTCAGATGTTGTTTAGCGAACATATTCACATAAGCAGTCCACTGCCACACAAATCACACAGATGTACAATTTATGCTTGCTTACCTCTTTAAAGCAAAAGGGTATAATTTTAGCATTTATGTTTGTTCAATTAAGGAAAAACAATTAGAGTTGGACACATACTGCTTACTAGTCACTCCTGTTAATGTAGATAGGAAATATATTAAAAGCATTTGGAACTTATCCCTGAAATCTAGATTTAGATAATTTTTAATTTACCATAAAGCAAATTTGGCAGCCTCATTGCTGCCATAGATGAAGAACTCTAGATTATCCACACTAATGAAGAAGATCAGTGGTGTGGCTAATCCAGAATAGTAGATAAATTATATAGCCAACTATCAATTGTCTGTGCTAATGGAGGGGACCAGCGATGTGGATAATCAAAATATAATTTACATTTAGCTTTGGAAAGTGTTTATAGTACTGTATAGCTCTGTAGAGCCACATCAGTCTAGACTGTATAGGATCCAAATAGGAGACTGGGTAGGTAGTTACAGCTGTCTGAGGGCCCTTCCCCTTCAGTTTCAGAACTCCAGCTCTATAGATGTTAATAAATAGCTTCTTCATGTGAAAGATACTCTAAGGGGAATGTGGCATCGCCCTTCCCTAATTCCACTCACTCTAACTGGCGAGGCAGGGACAATCATAAGCGGCTCTATATGAGGCAAACTGAAATAGAAAACAGTACTCACCATGTAAAGAGGCTACTCCAGGATGAGTGGGGCGCTGGGAGTATATCAAGAGTTCTAGTACCTTTTTGTAATTGTAATTTGCTCTTAATATTCTGTAGAATCTGTCTTAGTCTATTCAGGCTGCTATAAACAAACTACCATAGACTGAGTGGCTTGTAAACAACAGGAATTTATTTCTCACCACAACCATGGTGCAGAATCAGTGTCTTGTGAGGGCCGCTTCCTCATAGATGGCACTTTCTTGCTGTGTCCTCACATGGTGGAAGAGGCTAGAGAGCTCTGTGGGGTCTGTTTTACAAGAGTTCCGCCCTTGTGATCTAATCACCTCCCAAAGGGTCCACCTCCTAATACCATCACCTTGGGGTTTAGATTTCAACACATGAATTGGGTGGGGAGATACACAAACATTCAAACCATAGTAGAATCTTAGACCCAAATCATTTATGGGTATCCTTTCTTCTGGAAACTTGGTGCCACCATGGATAGTGATTTATAAAAGCAATTCTTTATGTTACCCTATAGGTTTGCCTTATAACTTTCAATACCCAAAAAAGCCCAAAAAGATCCAGAAACTCAACAACAGGTTAAATCTGAAGATAGTTGGAAGAAGGAAATTATAAAGATAAGAACCAAAATTACTGAAATAGAAAACATGATTAATAGCATCCTCAAAACCAAAAGCTGGTTCTTTGAAAACATTTTCTTTTCAAAAGAAAAGAGACTTCTGGAAAAACTGCTTGAAGAAAAGGAAAAGATACAAATAAACAATGAGTGAAAAAGTGTAAATAGCTTAAAATACAGTATAATTTTTTACTTAAAGAGAATACTGTATAAACTTCATAAAGTTCAATGTTAGGGACTTCCCTGGCTGTCCAGTGGTTAAAACTCTGTGCTTCCACTGCAGGGGGCACAGGTTTGATCCCTGGTGGGGGAACTAAGATACTGCATGCTGCGTGGCCAAAAAACAAACAAACAAAAAATAAAGTTCAATGTTAAATCTGAAAATGCAGATAAAATAAATAATTCTCTGCAAAAGTATAAATTAATCAAAATAATTGAAGAAGAACAAACTTACATGAACCAATACCACTAAAGAAACTGAATTAATAATCAAAATTCTCCCCACCAAAATATACCAGACCCAGGTAGGTTTGTAGTCAAGTGTTACCAAACCTTTATTCAGATAGATAATCCAAAGAACACCACTCACCTTAGTCTGTGAAACTATTATAACCTAAAAATACTTCAAAATATTTATAGAATGTTACCATTTTTGTGAAATCTGAGCACTTCAAAGTTATACTATTGTTTATTGGAATATTTATTAATGGTAAGAGTATTAAAACATGAGAATGGCAGGCACCAACTTTAAGACCATGGCAGCTTCTGGAAAGGGAAGGAGATGAATGGGAAGTGGGAAGGAGAGTTACACAGAGGATCTCAATTATATCGTTAATGCTTAGGGGGAAACAACTAAATTAAGGGTAAATGTTGATTTGATAAAGCTAAATGGTTAGGTACAGATTTCCATTACTTTATTTTCTATACTTAAGTGTATATTTAGAATGATTCCTAGTTTTTAAAATCTACAAATTATGTTTCTAAGTATATGGTGGCCAGTTTGGTCAAGTATCTTAGAATTACAAGTTGACCTCTTGCACTGTTGGTGGAAATGTAAATGGATACAGCCACTATGGAGAACAGTATGGAGGTTCCTTAAAAAACTAAAAATAGAACTACCATACGACCCAGCAATCCCACTACTGGGCATATGCCCTGAGAAAACCATAATTCAAAAAGAGTCATGTACCACAATGTTCATTAGCCAGGACATGGAAGCAACCTAAGTGTCCATCGACAGATGAATGGATAAAGAAGATGTGGCACATATATACAATGGACTGTTACTCAGCCATAAAAAGAAATGAAACTGAGTTATTTGTAGTGAGGTGGATGGACCTAGAGCCTGTCATACAGAGTGAAGTAAGTCAGAAAGAAAAACAGATACCGTGTGCTAACACATATACGTGGAATCTAAAAAAAGAAAAAAAAAATGGTTCTGAAGAACCTAGCGGCAGGACAGGAATAAAGACACAGACGTGGAGAATGAACTTGAGGATAAGGGGAAGGGGAAGCTGGGACGAAGTGAGAGAGTGGCATGGACATATATACACTACCAAATGTAAAATAGATAGCTAGTGGGAAGCAGCCGCAGAGCACAGGGAGATCAGCTCGGTGCTTTGTGACCACCTAGAGGGGTGGGATAGGGAGGGTGGGAGGGAGACGCAAGAGGGAGGGGTTATGGGGATATATGTATATGTAGGGCTGATTCACTTTGATATAAAGCAGAAACTAACACACCATTGTAAAGCAATTATACTCCAATAAAGATGTTAAGAAAAAAAAATTACAAGTTGAGTATATAATGACAAAGTTATGATAAATCAGCTAAATTCTAGGCAGGTATTTCGCATACTTTCTTCCTAAGAGGTACAGATTTTCTCCATTATCTGAAAGTAGAGCGTTCCTGTGAAACCTTTCCTAAGCCAAAGTAGCTGTAAAGCGAAGAAGCAGTTACCTTACAACACATCTTTCAAACGAATGCAAAAAATAAACAGAGATAAGGCACAGAGGCTCACAGACACAGTTCAAAGCTATGGCGGCTTGAGGCCGAGATGCTGAGTGTAGTTCCTGGGGAAGGAGCTTGGTGGTGCCACTCCCACTGCTCGGGGTGCTCACTGTCTATAATGGTTGCTGCAAAACAAACGCTAAACACTATTTTCACTTTTCACCTTTTCTTGTAAAGGTGAAAATCCTCTTCATATTTCTTTCTGCTAGTGAAAACAGGTCTTTCATAAAAATGAAGCGGTATAAAGCAAACTTTTTAAAAGCAGGGGATACTTGTAGTTTAATTTTTCTTCAGTACCTAGCTCAGAAGCACTGAACGTTTATAATAGATTTTAAGCAAGATGGCAGAAGACAGAAGCGGAAAGTTCCAAAATGAAGCTTCTTTCAAATGAAAGACATTATTTGGTTTGAGACAAGCTGAATGGATATACGTCACAGACCAGGATTAACAAAGCCTACTACATGGGACATGGGTCAGGCCAAGGATGTGGATTTGGAAAGTAGCAGCTACCAGAAGGCCAGAGTTAGGAGAGTAGGGAGCTGTCCTGGGGTGAGTGAGAGGAGTGATCTCTTCTTGAGTAAGGGGAGCAAAGAGAAGAGAGGTTTCCTTCAGAATTACCTAGGAACATTTTCAAGCTAGGCACAACCCACCACCACCCTGCTCCCCACCATAAGAATCACTGCCCTTGTGAGCAGTGAGTGTTGACTTAAAATAAGCTTGCAAAAACTACTTGTGTGGATGAAAGGGAGTAAAGGGCTTAGAATTTACCCCCACATTGAGGGTGTAAATGTGAAGAGAAGAAGAAAAGGAGAAACACTTGATGGAAGGCTGTTAGAAGAGACAGACAAGCAAAGAACTGATAAAACATAATTTTAAATAAAATAAACCCTCCAACAGAAGAATAAGGCATTGCTGGGGGAGAGGGTTGGCAGGGAAGATTTTAAAAAGATAAGAAGGGTTTTGTAGGTAAATAAAGGAAGAAAATCCAAGCCTGAAAGACTAGCATGTAAGCCCGATCGAGTGTTTGGCTGATCCTCCCAGTGTCCCAGCAAGACCACATCCTGCAGCCACAGTGTGAGTATCAGCAGTGGGGGCTCATCACTAATTACAGTGGTCCATAATCTTACCAAAAAAGTTGTCTGAACAGTGTGACCTTGTGACATCATAATTTCAAATACAATTTGCAGGAATGTACAGAAAGACGAATGTTTAACCAGACCTTTCCAACATCTCCATTCATCTACTACTATGATGACAAATACGAAATCCGGGAGAGAGATCAGAGAATAAAACGAAAAGTGAAAGGTATGTTACTAGATTTCTCACTAAATCACCTTTGCAATAGTTCCTAAATTTCTTTTTTTGCACTGTCTTTGCAAACCGCTTTGTGGGCCTTTGGTTAGGACAGAAAATGCTTTTAATAATTACTATAGAAACTGGAACTTTTTTTCTTTTCTTTTTTTAAAATTTATTTATTTAATTTATCAATTTTTGGCTGCGTTGGGTCTTTGTTGCCCTTGAAAAAAAAGAGAAAGCACGCAGGCTTTCTATAGTTGCGGCAAATGGGGGCTACTCTTTGTTGCGGTGCGCAGGCTTCTCATTGCGGTGGCTTCTCCTGTTGCAGAGCTTAGGCTCTAGGCGCGCGGGCTTCAGTAGTTGTGGCTCGCGGGCTCTAGAGCGCAGGCTCAGTAGTTGTGGTGCACGGGCTTAGTTGCTCCGCGATATGTGGGGTCTTCGCAGAACAGGGCTCGAACCCGTGTCCCCTGCATTGGCAGGTGGATTCTTAACCACTGCGCCACCAGGGAAGCCCGAAACTGGAACTTTCTTGATCTCCAGAAATCAAGCACCTACTTCAAAAATCCTGTGTTGTAACCTATTCACAATGAACATTTTTTTCACATGATGATCATTTTAGAAAATGTCCAGAAAATACTTACATCCATTTATGCATGCAGAGTTTTTAAAGGCTCCTTTGAGATTTTTCTTTTCAACAAATAATTATGTTCTCCCTCTTTATAGCTCTAGTATTTTTCAAGCAAAGAAAAGCTTTCCCTGCTAGGTGATTCCTGGAGCTTCCCCAAAGAAGTCATTTTTTATTGGCCACCATTATGAACAGAGCTCCAGATCCACAGCCACCTCCATTTCTTTATTTGCTGTTGCTAACATAATGTTCTTTCTCACCAAGTTATTTTATAATTTAGGCTTATTTTCTCTGCCACTCTTCTTTCTTGCCGTATGCTTCACAGTGGTTTACAAAGTTACTTCTTTTGCTTTCAGGACCAAATAGTTCTATATTTTTCAAGTTAACGCATACATTGTTGACCCTTGACCTTTTCATTATTCTCTTCCAGACTCTCTCTGAGTTCAGGTCCTTTCAAAATGAAGATAGTAATTTTGGAGGAAAGTAGAGGAATTACTTCTCAACTCCTGCATATTTTGCATATTTTATCTCTCTGTGTAGAGAAATTATAGTACAAGAAGATAATGATTAGCCAACTAAATTTTTAAAAGATTACAAAGAAATGCACCAAAATGTCATCTCTGGATTAAAGGGTTGTGGATGCTTTCTTTTTATAATCAGGGAAATATCCTTTGTTCTCCTTTTTAATTAGTTATATCAGCAACTCTGTGGCACAGATCCACTTTGAGGCTCACTATATTGGACTTTATATTTTATACTGAAGTCTATAAGTAATTATTGATACTTACTTTTGCTCTATATTCTAGAATTCATTTTTGTCCCCTAAATATACTACTTCGCACTCTGTCCCATTTTTTTATTGGTGACTTCTTTAATCTTTCAGGGTTCTGTTGACCTTAGTTTTCATCCCTCACTGTAACCTCATCTCCCACTTATCCCATCAGAATCACTACCATCAGACGCTTACAGTAAGAGTGCCGAGTCCTGATAAAATATAACATCAAATCTGGCACTTAAACCTCTTAGATACTCAAGTGTGTGCACATGTGCACACTCAGTCTCTAAGCCAGTGATCTCTACTCTGGAGGAATAATCTGGAGGAATAATCTCCTGTCCAGTATGGCATCCACCTATAAGTACTGTGGCCAGACTTTATCTTCAGAGTATAATTGAAATGTCATATGAAACTGTCAAAAGGCCACATTATACATCTTGCTTCACCTTACCATCAAGGGCTGTCTCTTTATCACTGCAGGAACTTGAATTGGTCAGACGTGACTTTTCACAAAGCTGACATGATTACTGCTCTCACTGGTCCCTGTCTCCCTTGTTGAACCTAGTTAAACTGTATTGAACAAAATAAGTATCGTTGGATTTCTGGATGTTTTCCATGTTTAGAAATATAGAACTACAACCATTGAGTTTTTAGTGAGTGATTTTTTTACCTTAGTAAGGGCTCTTTAGAATGTCATATCATTAATGCATTTAAATGTCTGGCTTCCCTCTCTGCTAAGTTATTTACAGACCAGTGAAAGCTCTGCATGGACTGTCTAGCTGCTGAATATGCAGAAATACTTTTATGTTTTCCAGAACTCCAGAAGAATGGGGACTTTCCAAGGCAGTTCAAGAGGCCTCATATGGAAGCAGCAGATAAGAGGCCCCACCGTGATATGAGGAAGAGCCATGCCTCATGGAGAAATAACACATGGCCTCAAGAAAAGAAAGAAACCCAAAAAGAAGCCATGAACAGGACCAGCAGAGAGCGTGAGAAGCACAGGAAGGCTGACAGGTGTCATGAAGTGGATGAGGACTACCCCAGGGGCCCCAGAGTCCACTCTTCTCCTGGCACTGTCAAAACCCAGAAGCCTCACAAGCCCTTTCACCACTCATCGCATTACCACAAGCCAAGAGAAGACAGGCTGCCCAGAGAGGGCAGGAGGGTCAGGCATAAGAAAAAGGAGAGCTGTTGGGAGGATGATGGCAATGATAATTTATTTCTCATTAAGCAGAGGAAAAAAAAGTCTAAGCTGTGAGTTAGCTTCTGATTTGGCTTCCCAGTGTTTGGTCTTCATGTCTACAACATCCTGGCAATATTTGTATTATCTATGATTAAATAAAATGAGGTTTTTGTTTTTGTTTTTTTAATCTCAGCCATACCTAGAGCTATTGAACAAAGTCCTTGGAGATCTCAGTTCTCTGTGTCCAACAGGTTGTTAGGTAAGAAAACAGAAAGATAAACTCGGACTTCCCCTGTTCCAGGACGTCATTTATATTCACTCAGTACCCTAGGGATAGGAAGAATTAATCTTTTCACGAAAAAATTTTTTTTAATATTTTGAAAAAATAGAAAAGCTCATTAAATGTATGCAGTGTATGAAAATTAAATCCTTGCAAGAAGATAAATTAATGCTAATATGAAAAATTCGTCACTTTTTCAGCATTCCTTTTTTTTTAATATCGGAAAAGATAATAACTATATATCTAAATCTGGGTTTTCTTGCTTCTGAAGCTGGTGTCAGAATCTTACTTTGGTCAGAGTATCACAGGCTGAAAATGAAGGTGTCGTCATTGAAGCACTGAAGAGACAGGGAATTAGGTTTTAGAGCAAAATGCAAGTAAGGAATCCATCCAGAGTAAATGTTGAGAAACAGATTTCCTGAAACAAGTGAAAAGAGTCATCAAAATTTTTAACTTAATCACAAGGAAATCATTTTTACCATTTTTACAGCCATACTTGAGGAAGACTGTCCCTCACATATTTAAGATGAATATCATCCAACTTAAAAAATTGTTTTGTTCTCATGGGTTTTTTAACTACCACAGAGTTATACAGAAATTTTTATACTTGTGAACCTTTTGTACTTATCAGAGCCTAATGTTAGAATAAGAAAAATAAAATGTCTGAAATAGAATAAATAAATTTGTCTACTATGTAAAAAGACAATGAGAGTTTGAGTAGTGACAAAGGGCGTACTTGGGTTGGACAAGTGACTAAAGTTATAAAATCTCTATAAACTGGGGTCAAATGCCCTCACTGTGCCCAAGCACTAGCTTTATGCCAGAATAAAATGAGATGGAGAAACAAAATGTTTCTCCATGTTCTCCAACAATTGGAATCTTAAATTTGTGTTTTACTCTTTGTGGAGTACACAGTCTGCTGTATATCTGGTAGGATTAGCTCTCTTTTCTTTTGGAGGGCAAGGGAGAATCTCTCCTCTAGAATCAGACTTAGTGTCTTTAGTTTACCACCTTCCCTGTGGCTGCCCAGCTTTCAGCTAAGTGTCAAGCGTTCGTTGTGTGTTGGTGGTTGGCTTCCTAACATCTACTGGGATTGTTCTGACCCTAAGGTAAGTGGGCACAGTCTTTTAATACCCTGCTAAAAGTGGCAGCCATGAAAAATGGCTTCATAGAGTGGTAAGCCTTGAGATAATTGGCATTATTTCTCAGCAGAACCTGGGACAGGTGTGGCTTATTACTGATGTGGTGTGACTAGCATTCCTTCAGATCTGAGGACCTCTGCTTTCAGGGCAGAAATGGGATTGCCTTTCATACTTAGAAAATTGTTTGGAGGAGGGAAGAAACGAAGCTCTTCTTCTATTTGTTTCTGCACATTACCTTCTTTTTCCTCCCAAATTTTATTTTTTTTTATTAGACAAACATTTTGTTCTGGGGTATAATTTACCCTTCAGGTCCATGCATTTATATGCAGATAGGAAAGGAGGCTGAGCTACTTCACTTTGGGGCATTAGGATGATAAGGAAAGAACAGAAGCGCAAAAGGAGCTTCTGCTCCATTTCCTCTTCATTGCCCTTGGCACCTGGCTCTTACACCAAGTGTTCAGTTAGTCAGTCTACTCACACACTAACTTTCCATACAAGAACGGGGAGTTTAAAATATTTAGTGATTTGACAATCAAATAAGACTTTAAATGGATAAATGTGGTTAAGAGAAAAGGAGATGTCCCAAACCATAAGGATCCACATAGTTACTAAGATTGAGAAGACTAAACATCTTTTGCCTCTGGTCCCACTTTGATTAGAAACAGCCTGAGTAGCTCCTTTCCTGGGTTCTAACTTGATTCATGTTTGGCATTCTTAGAATAGAGCACAGAGAAACTGTCTCCAACTTTCTCAATGGAAAGCCTTGCTTTCATGGACCATGCTACTGGCAGTGCCTATTATTTCAGAACCATGCTATTAACAGTGCTTATTATCAGCTCTTTATGTTATACAAGGAGTACATATTCTTTTTAAGGGGGAAAAATATTTTAAAAAATTTTTTCTAGTTACCATCTGTCATCATACAAAGTTATTACAATATTATTGACTATACTCACCATACTGTACATTTCATCCCCATGACTCATTTATTTTTTAACTGGAAGTTTATACCTTTTTTTTAATTGAATTATAATTGACTTACAGATTATATTAGTTTTAGGTATACAGCATAATGTATAAAGTGATTCAGTACTTTATACATTACAAAATTATCACCACGATAAGTCTACTTACCATCTGTCACCATGCAAAGTTATTACAATATTATTGACTATGTTCCCTACGGTGTACATTACATCCCTGTGATTTATTTATTTTATAACTGGAAGTTTGTACCTCTTAATCTCCCTTATCTATTTCATTCATTCCCCCCACCTCTCTCCCCTCTGACAATCACCAGTTTGTTCTCTATGAGTCTGTTTATGCTTTATTATGCCTATTTCTTTGTTTTGTTTTTTATTCCACATATAAGTGAAATCATATGGTATTCATCTTCCTCTGTCATTTATTTCACTTAGCCTGAAACCCTCTTGGTCAATCTGTATTGTTGCAAATGACAAGATTTCATTCTTTTTTTATGACTGAGTAATATTCCTGTGTGTGTGTGTGTGTGTGTGTATCACATCTTTATCCATTCATCTATTCATGGGTACTTAGGTTGCTTCCATATCTTGGCTCTTGTAAATAATGCTGCACTGAACATAGTGTTTTCAAATTAGTGTTTTTGTTTTCTTTAGAAAAATATCCAGAAGAGGGGAATTCCCTAACAGTCCAGTGGTTAGGACCCCTCGCATTCACTGCCAAGGGCCTGGGTTCAATCCCTGGTAGAGGAACTAAGATCCCACAAGCCGCGTGGTGCAGCCAAAAAAAAAGAAAATACCCAGAAGTGGAATTGCTGGATCATATAGTAGTTCTATCTTCAATTTTTTAAGGAACCTCCATGCTGTTTTCCATAGGGGCTATACCAATTTACATTCCCATCAACAGTGCATGAGAGTTCCCTTTTTTCCCACATCCTTGCCAACAACTTGTTATTTCTTATCTTTCTGATAATAGCTATTGTGACAGGTGTGAGGTGATATCTCATTGTGGTCTTGATTTGCATTTCCCTGATGATTAGTGATGTTGAGCATCTTTTAATGTGCCTGTTGGCCATCTGTAGGTCTTCTTTGGAAAAATGTCTATTCAAGTCCTCTGCCTATTTTTTAATCGGGTTTTTTTTTTTTTGATATTGAGTTGTATGAGTTCTTTCTATATCTTAGATACTAACCCCTTATCTAATATATCATTTACAAATATCTTCTCCCAATCAGTAGGTGGCCTTTTTGTTTTGTTGATAGTAGCTTCCTTTGCTGTGCAAAAGTTTATTAGTTTGATGCAGTCCCACTTGTTTATTTTTTGCTTTTGTTTCCCTTACTGAGACGACATCCAAAAAAATATGGCTAAATGACAAAGAGCATGCTGCCTATGTTTTCTTCTAGAAGTTTTACAGTTTCAGGTCTTATATTTAACTGGTTAATCTATTTTGAGTTTATTTTTGTATATCATGTGAGAAAGTGGTCCAGTTTGATTCTTTTCCATGTAGCTGTTCAGTTTTCCCAACACCATTTATTGAAGAGGCTGTCTTTTCCCCATTGTATATTCTTGCCTCCTTTATCGTAGATTAATTGACCATGTAAATGTGGCTTCATTTATGGGCACTCTCTTCTGTTCCATTGATCTGTGTGTCCGTTTTTGTGCCAGTACTCTACTGTTTTGATCACTGTAGCTTTGCACTATAGTTTGAAATCAGTTCGCATGATACCTCCAGCTTTGTTGTTCTTTCTCAAGATGGTTTTGGCTATTTGGGGTCTTTTGTGTTTCCATATAAATTTTAGAATTATTTGTTCTAGTTCTGTGAAAAATGGCATAGGTATTTTGATAGGGATTACAATCTGTAGATTGCCTTAGGTAGTATGGTCATTTTAACAATATTAATTCTTCTGATCCATAAGCACAGTATATATTTCCATTTGTTTGTGTCATCTTTAGTTTCCTTCATCAGTGTCTCGGAGTTTTCCAAGTACAAGTCTTTTACCTCCTTGGTTAGGTATATTCCTAGGTATTTTATTCTTTTTGATACAGTTTTAAATGGGATTGTTTTCTTAATTTCTCTTTCTGATAGTTCATTGTTAGTATATAGGAACACAAAAGATTTCTGTATATTAATTTGTATCTTACAACTTTACTGAATTCATTTAGTAGTTCTAATAGTTTTTTGGTGGCATTGTTAGGATTTTCTGTGTATAGCATCATATCGTCTGCAAACAGTAACAAGTTTTACTTCCTTTTCAATCTAGGTTCCTTTTATTTCTTTTTCTTGTCTGACTGCTGTGGCTAGGACTTCTAGTACTATGTTGAGTAGAAGTGGCAAGAGTGGGCATGCTTGTCTTTGTCCTGATCTTAGAGGAGATGCTTTCAGGTTTTCACTGTTCAGTATGATGTTAGCTGTGGGCTTGTCATACGTGGCCTTTATCATGTTATGTTCCCTCTATACTCACTTTGTGGAGATTCCCTGGCGGTCCAGTGGTTAGGATTCAGCACTTTCGCTGCCAGGGCCTGGGTTCAATCCCTGGTTGGGGAACTAAGATCCTGCAAGCTGCGTGACGTGGCCAAAAATAGATAAATAAATAAGTAAATGTTAAATTCTGTCAAAAGCTTTTTCTGCATCTGTTATATGATTTTTATTCTTCAATTTGTTAATGTATTGTATCGCTTTGATTAATTTGTGCGTGTTGAACCATGCTTGAATCCTGGGATAAATCCCACTTGATCATGATGTATGATCCTTTTAATGTACTGTTGAATTTGGTTTGCTAATATTTTTTGTTGAGGATTTTTGCATCTGTGTTCATCAGTGATATTGGCCTGTAATTTTCTTTTTATTGTGGTGTCTTTGGTTTTGGTATCAGGGTGATGCTGGCCTCATAGAATGAGTTCAGAAGCATTTCTTCCTCTTTAGTTTTTTGGAATAGTTTGATAAGGATAGGTGTTAACTCTTCTTTAAATGTTTGGTAGAATTCACCTGTAAAGCCATCTGATCCTGGACTTTTGTTTGTTGGGAGTTTTTTTAGGTTTTTTTGTTTGTTTTGTTTTGTTTTGTTTATTACTGATTCAATTTCATTACTGGTAATTGGTCTATTGGTCTGTCATATTTTTGATTTCTTCCTGATTCAGTCTTGGGAGATTATATATTTCTAGCAGTTTATTCATTTCTTCTAGGTTGTCCATTTTATTGGCATATAATTGTTTATGTTAATCTCTTATGATCCTTTGTAGTTTGATGATGTCAGTTATAACTTCTCTTTCTGATTTCCTCTCTTTTTTTCTTGATGAATGTGGCTAAAGTTTATCAATTTTGTTTATCTTTCTTAGTTCTTAGTTTCATTGATCATTTCTATTGTTTTTTGGTCTCTATATCATTTATTTCTGCTCTGATCTTTATTATTTCTTTTATTCTACTAACTCTGGGTTTTGTTTGTTCTTTTTCCAGTTCCTTTAGATGTAAGGTTAGGTTGTTTATTTGAGATTTTTCTTGTTTCCTGAGGTAGGCTTGTACCACTATACACTTCCCTCTTAGAACTGCTTTTGCTGCATCCCATAGATTTTTGTATCATTTTGTTTCCATTTTCATTTAACTCCAGGTATTTTTAAACTTCCTCTGATTTCTTCAGTGATCCATTGGCTGTTCAGTAGCATATTGTTTAGCCTCCACATGTTTGTGTTTTTTACAGTTTTCTTGTAGGTGATTTTTAGTCTCATACCATTGTGGTCAGAAAAGATCCTTGTATGGCTTAAGTCTTCTTAAATGTAATGAGACTTGTTTTGTGGCCTAGCATGTGATTTATCCTGAAGAGTGTTCTGTGTGCACTTTATTTTTTTTCCCCCACCCCCCCACCCCCCCGTGTGCACTTTAAGAGAATGTGTATTCTGCTGCTTTTGGAGGTAAAGTTTTATACATACTCACACGCACACACACACACACACACACACACATACATATATCATATATATATCTGATCTAATGTGTCATTTAAGGCCAGTGCTTCCTTATTGATTTTCTGTCTGGATGATCTCTCCACCAATGTAAGTGGGGTGTTAAAGTCCCCTACTATTATTTTTAAATTCTCCCTTTATGTTTGTTAATATTTGCTTTATGTATTTAGATGCTTCTATGTTGGGTGCATATATATTTACAATTGTATATCTTCTTGTTGGCTAGATCTCTTTATCATTATATAGTGTTCTTCTTTGTCTCTCATTACAGTCTCAATACAGTCTATTTTGTCTGATGTAAGTATTGCTACCAAAGGGGGAAAATGTTTTTAACATAAAAATCATACTTAATTCTTCTACCCAAAGATATGGTTAAAATTCTTAGTGTCTGTCTGTCCACGCTTTTTTCTATACATAAATATATTGTTTTGTAGCCTGTTTTTCCACTTAATAATGAAAATCTTTCTTTCTGATCAAACATATATCTACACCATTTTCAATGGTTACATGATATCCTATTATATAGTTATACCATAATTTATTTAATCAGCTCTCTGTTGTTGACTTTTTTGGTTGCTTCTGATTTTCATTATTAAAAAAAAAAATCCCTCTACACACATTGTATCTTCTTCAGTTATTCCATATAAAGCAGAACTTATGAACTTATGTGTCAAAAAACATGCATATATTTCATGCAAGTTTTAGTACATGTTGCAAATTACATTCCTAGCAGTGTATGAGAGTGTTCATCTCCCGACTCCCACAATAACATGGAATATTTTCATGCCTTTTTCTGTTTGCCACTCTGATGGGCAAAGAAACGTTATTTGTTAGTGCTGCAGGGAAAAGATTGATATGAGCTGTGTTTGTAAGGAGAGACAGGGTTAACAGTATACCAATAATCTGTTGATAAAAGATACAGAACGAAGCTGCTCATAGGAAACAACTGAAAATTCTTCTGCCAACAAAAAATTACATACAAAATAATAGAATCATTCCTTCATCACTATCTTGATCCCCTGATCTTATCATTTTGAGTTTTCACAGTTTAGAGGGTACTGCTGGCATCTAGTGAGTAGAGACCAGGAATGTTGCTAGAATTCTACAATGCACAAGACAGTCTTCTACAACAAAGAATTAACCAGCTCAAAATATCAGTAGTGCTGAGATTGAGAAACCCTAATTGAAGCCCCAACCCCTTTCTCAAAAGGAATTCTGCCTAGAAGAAGTGGGTGCAGGTTGCCTTCCACATCTGACAGGATGTACCCTTATCTTGTAAAGCTTAGACGTTCATCAGATTGTGCTGGTGTTTGAGAGTTTGGTGGGATATGTCCCACTCATCTGAAATAAGGGCCTCTAGTTTCATGGCATGAATATCTACAGACCATTTGGACCCCTTTGTGGAGGGACAAGGCTACTGGCCGCTCAGCCAGCTGAGGGGAATTACTGGTATAACCAGGAAGCATGGATACAAATGCTAGAGCACCAGGTTGGGGTGTTAGCTCTGTCGCAATAAATAGAGAATTGTGGTGTGAGAACAAAGGGAGTAAACTGAGGCAGGGGGCAGTGTGGTGGGCAGGGTTGGAGACTATCTAATGGGACATTTGATTGGTTAAGAATGTCAGTAGGGGGCTTCCCTGGTGGCACAGTGGTTAAGAAGCCGCCTGCCAATGCAGGGGACAGGGGTTCGAGCCCTGGTCTGGGAAGATCACACATGCCGTGGAGCAGCTAAGCCCATGGGCCACAGCTACTGAGCCTGCGCCCTAGAGCCTGTGTGCCACAACTACTGAAGCCCACGTGCTTAGAGCCCGTGCTCCGCTACATGAGAAGCCACTGCAGTGAGAAGCTCGCGCACCGCAAGGAAGAGTAGCCCCCGCTCGCCGCAACTAGAGAAAGCCCACGTGCAGCAGCAAAGACCCAATGCAGCCAAAAATAAACAAATTTATTTTTAAAAAAAGAATGTCAGTAGGTTGTAGACACCAGGACCCAAGTCCAGCACAGGCTCCTAGGGTTTGGACTTATTAACATTTCAAAAAGTACCAACCATTGGAAGACATGCAGTGCCTGTCATGCAGAGAATCACTTCATGTGATGAAGCTGTTTCAGAGCTGTGCTATCCAGAGAGAACAACTTAAGTTTCAGGTGCATTTAATGTATGTTTAATGTATATGATGGACATTGTATTGGGTTGACCAGAAGTTCCTTTGGTTTTTAAGTAAAACTAAAAGCCACATTTTTCATTTTAACCAAGAACCTTATTGAACAGTGTTTTCACCGATTTGTTCCACTACTTTCTGCCGTTTTTCAGGCAACTTCATAATTCCATCTTACCAAAACTTTTTATCTTTTTGAGCAAAGAACTGTTCCAGGCGCCTTTTACAGTCTTCCAGGGAATTGAAATTTTTTCCATTAAGAGAATTTTGTAAAGAGCAAAATAAATGGAAAACCGAAGGTGCAATGTCTTGTGAATAAATACCCATCCTAACAATTGTGAAATAAATCAGCCTTTAAAGTGATTTACTGGGAAATGTTTCCAATAAAACACGGTAAGGGAGTGGGGAAGTGGGACAGGGAAGAGAAGAGAAAGAATCCAAACTGGATTCCTTATCAAATCAGGGTCCCACAGAGGGTAGCTCTCAGACTCCCAAGGGAACACTAGAGACAGCAGGGGCCACACCTCAAAGTTGCCCTGATCAGGGGTAAAGGAGTATGTGTGTCTATATCATTTTTTTGTTTGTTTTAAATCAGCCATTGTTTAAGAGCTGCTCCAGGAGCCTTTCCCAATCAACTCTGGCTCTAGACAAAGTGGGTTTGGGCAGTGAGAAGGCAGCCTCCTGACAGAGACACAGGAATATGAATGAAAAACATCATCTGCTATAACCGTAAACTCGGAACAGCCCTTACCACAAAAGAATACTTGGCAGTCATACACCAAAAAAATGTTTTTTAATTTTTGAATGCAGAAAATACAACTTCATTTTGATGTACTATATGTAATCATTTTCTCAATAAGAGTTTATCAGCTTGTGGTACCCATATATGACAGTGCAAAATGAAAGAGCCCAGAATATCAAATTTATTGCAGCATATATCATAGTCTTTATCAAAAGTAGTTTCAGAAATTTCTACTTCCAGCCAAGACTGGAGTAACAGGGATCAGATATACCGTCCATCCTGAAACAATGTAAAAATATATGTGAAGCAGTTTTCAAGGCATTGAACATAGACAAGGAAGAAGAGTGAACTTTGAGAGGTGGCCTTCTGATTGCCCCAGCTGACTGCATGGAGGGTTTCCCAATTGTGGAGCAAGGAGGGGAAACCCAGGAAGAGCCTCACTGAGGAAACAGAGCTGGGAGCCTGGAGAAGCCAAAATGGCTAGAGTTTGCAGATTGGATTACCAGAAAGGAGAGAGCTGCATAGAGAGCCCAGAGATCTATCTGCAGAGGGTCCCCAGCTAAGTACTGGTCAGTGCATATGTGTGAGGAAACCACCTGAAAGGATTAGAGGGAACTGTATCCGGAGCTCACACAAGGCCAAGAATAGTTTCTGTTCTCACCAGTCAGAGTGGAAAACCTCATAGTTCATGCAGCAGTGACTACAGTACTCAGAAGAGTTTTTGGTCTAAACTTGGTCTAAACTTTTCTCTGGTTCTGCCTAACTAGCTTAAAAACAAGACCTGAAAGAGTCAGAGTGTTTCCAAATAACCAATTCCAAGAACAAAGCTCAAGAATATTTATAGGAATAAAAAAATATGCAGCACCCAATAAGGTCAAATTGACAATGGAATACTACAAAAAATGCAAATTATAGTAACAGAAGATCCATGGTTGCCTGGAGGTGGGGCTGATTGGGTAGGGCAGGAAGATTACAAAGGGGCACAAGGAAACTTGGGGATGGTGAATACCTTCATTATCTTGATTGAGGGATAGTTTCACAGATGTATATATATGTCAAAACAAAAGTCTAATTTCATTCGTAATCTACTGGAAACATTTTAATGTTTTTTCACTGAATTGGGAATATTCTGGGGAAAAAAAAAAAGGACAAGGCCAAGGATCAGTAGTCCGCAGGCCATCCTCAGTTTTGTTTCCTGCTTTGCCCATGGGGGCGCTAAGAAGGAGACTGATCACAAGGCACATGTCCAACTTTTGGGGCCTGGGGGAGGGCAGTAGCTGATCTCTCAGGCCTGAGTGGTAGGAAATGTATCTAAGAGGCATGCTGGTGAAAATCTGCACCAGCATTGGGGGACCATGGCCCACAGGCTGATGTCTAACTTCCTGCCCTAACATTCAAAGCCTTCCCAGCTTAGCTTCTGCAGTTTTTCACTCCTCTCTCCTCTGCCTCCTTCACCCTTCCAGACCCATTGGATAAATGATTAGGTCATGTTTACCTATGCTGTTGCCTCCTTCCAGAATATCCTATTCCTCTTTTATGACCACCACAGACAACATTAATCCTTTGGTATTCTTATTGCCTTTTGAGTTATTTAGTCAAAAGATGTTTGCCATGGACCCTTTTTGTGCCGGTAGTAGTATTGATTAAGGTTGACTTTACTAAGAAATCTCAAGGCTCAGGGACTAACAAGCAATTGAAGAGACAAAAACAAAAATGACTTTATCATACAGGTGAGGACTGCAGGGATGGATATGGATCGTCCTGTCAAGGAGAGTCAAGGGGGCTGGGCAGGACCTCTCTTGCCCAGGACTTCCAATGGGTCTTCATAACAGAATAAAAAATTTCCAGGGTAACGAAAGGGAAGAGCCCTTCAAGGAGAAGGAATCTTGTCAGTAAAGGCATGGAGATATGAAACAGCAAGGATGTAGCCCATGCTCATTTCCTAGGGCACAAACTAGATGGCTTAAAACAATAGAACTTGTTCTTTTACAGTTCTGGAGGCCTGAAGTCCAACATCAAGATGTCAGCAGAGTTGGTTCTTTTTTTTTTTTAATTTTTAAAAAATTGAAGTATAGTTGATTTATTATACTATATTAGTTTCTGGTATACAAGAGTGATTCAAAATTTTTATAGATTATACTCCATTTAAAGTTATTATAAAATATTTGCTATATTCTCTGTGATGTAAAATATATCCTTGTAGCTTATTTATTTTATACATAGTAGTTTGTACCTCTTAATCCCCATCCCTATTTTGCTCCTCCCCCATTCCCTCTCCCCACTGGTAACCACTAGTTTGTTCTCTGTATCTGTGGGTCTGCTGCTTTTTTGTTATGATCACTAGTTGTATTTTTTAGATTCCACATATAAGTGATATCATACAGTATTTGTCTTTCTCTGTCTGACTTATTTCACTTAGCATAATGCCCTCCAAGTTCATCCATGTTGCTGCAAATGGCAAAATTTCGTTCTTTTTTATGGCTGAATAGTATTCCATTGTATATATATACCACATCTTCTTTATCCATTCATCTGTTGATGGACACTTAGGTTGCCTCCACATCTTGGCTATTGTGAACAATGCTGCCATGAACATTGGGGTGCAGGTATCTTTTTGAATTACTCTTTTTGTTTTCTTCGGATATATACCCAGGAGTAGAATTGCTGGATCATACGGTAGTTCTATTTTTAGTTTTTTGAGGAAGTTCCATACTGTTTTCCATCATGGCTGCCCCAATTTACATTCCTACCAACAGTGTACAAGTGTTCCCTTTTCTCCACATCCTTGCCAACATTTTTTATTTGTGGTCTTTTTGATGATAGCCATTCTGACAGGTGTGAGGTGATATCTCATTGTTGTTTTTTGATTTACATTTCTCTGATGACTAGTGATGTTGAGCATCTTTTCATGTGCCTGCTGACAATCTGTAGGTCATCTTTGGAAAACTGCCTATTCAGGTCTTCTGTCATTTTTTTAATTGGGTTGATTGTTTTTTGATATTGAATTATATGAGCTGTTTATATATTTTGGATATTAACCTCTTACCAGTCATATCATTTGCAAGTATTTTCTCCCAGTTAGTAGGTTGTCGTTTTATGTTGATGGTTTCCTTTACTCTGCAAAAGTTCCATTTGTTTATTTTGCTTTTGTTTCCTTTGCCTGAAGAGACAGATCCAAAAAAATATTGCTACAATTTATGCCTATGTTCTCTTCTAGGAGTTTTATGGTTTCCAGTCTTACATTTAGATCTTTAATCCATTTTGAGTCTATTTTTGTATATGATGTTAGAGAATGTTCTAGTTTCATTCTGTTAAATGTAGCTGTCCAGTTTTCCCAGCACCACTTATTGAAGAGACTACCTTTTCTCCATTGTATATTCTTGCCTCCTTTGTCATAGATTAATTGGCCATAAGTATGTGGGTTTATTTCTGGGCTCTCTGTTCTGTTCCACTGACCTATGTGTCTGTTTTTGTGCCAGTACCATACTGTTTTGATTACTGTAGTTTTGTAGTATAGTCTGTGGTCAAGGAGCATGATACCTCCAGCTCTGCTCTGCCAGTTGGTTCCTTCTTGATGCTCTGAGGGTAAATCTGTTCCCTGCCTCTCTCCCAGATACTGGTGGCAGTCCTTGATGCTTCCACACATAACTCCAATCTCTGCCTCCATCTTCTCCTCTATGTTTCTATGTGTCTTGGCTTTAGGGCTGATCCTAAGGCCAAGATGGTCTCAAGGATCCAAGATCCTTAATTACCTCTGCAAAGACTCTATTTCCAGTTAAGTTCACATTCATGGGTACTGGGGATTAAGACTTGTATATATCTTTGAGGGGAACACTATCCAACCCACTACACACCCCCAAGAACTGTAAGAGGAGTTGCTTCTACCATGCTGCACTTTGTTTTTATTCCCTGAGCTTTTATGGGGGATGCAGTATTTCATCTGTTATTCTCTGAATCTCCATTCTGATGTATACTTTTCTTAAGGCTATTTTAATTATTTATAATTTCTCATCTTGCATATATTCTCATACCTGAATTCCTCTGTGAAATATATGTTGGGTAAATAAATGTATGAACTGAAAAGCATCTCTCTGATTTGGGGACGTGTAGCTCTTTGGAGATCTTTACCAAAGGAGTTCCAAGATAGCGGTGGGCCAAGAAGCCAGACCACAGTGCATTGAGGAGGGATTGAGCAGCTGGGAAGAGGAGAAAATGTACATCTCTTTGTAAACCCTTGGCTATGAAAGGTTAACAGGACAGTGGACTCTGCCTGGTTGCTGTTGACAGGAAGGTGCTGAAAAGGGGATGTTGGAGAACAGAAGAAAACTCAACTGATGGCACTCAAGGAGGAGGGAAGGGATGTCTCCAGAAGGATGCCTGAAAGGAGTTGAAGGTAGGTGTGTAGACAGGTGAGCAAGGTGAGGAAATGGTATCCACAGTGCCTCCCTTTCGATGGAGAAGGCTTTTCCAAGAATAAGGGAATAGGGTTGAGGGGAGTAGGGAGGTATAGAAGGATCACCAAAGACAAAAGGGAAGGGGAGATCTCTGGGGGGCCACTGGAATGGTGCTGGGGACCCAGGGCAGGTCAGAGACCAGGAGCTTCCTATCTCTTATTCCCTTGAGGGAAGGTCCTCTCTGGAAATGCCCTGTGGCAGCCCGAGTGAGGACAGAAGGTAGGTACACATGCAAAGGAAGGATTTCCTGTGGAGAAACCAGACCATCACTTCCTTCCCTCTGAGTTACCTGCTTCATATCAAAGAGTTCAGCCCTGTACACACTAGCATAGTCCTAACAAATTTTCACTTACGTCCCCCAAGTATGTCCACCAAACATAAGTTAGCCTTTTAAACATAACAGACCAGGGTAAACATATTGCTAATCAGATGCTGTCACAAGGACATGTGCCTTTTTGAGCTCTGATAACTTGTGACCTCCTCTCAGGGCCCCAGTTTCCTCGTTATAAAATTGGAAGCAGTGAGATCAACCTGGATGAGTTCTTAGTCGCTCCCTGCTCTGATGTTCTATGGTCTAATGGTGACTGGAATCCCTGGGCTTAACCAAACCAGAATCACCACTGGCTTCACTCAAGAGCAATAGTGATGACCAGTGTGCAGCACTGCCTCTCTGTGGGCAGCCCTCAATCTACCAGCAGCTCAGCAAGGCCCCAGCCTGCCCAACTCTTGTCATTGAATTCGCATTAGCAACTCATGGCCCTTACAGTAAGCATCACCTGGCTGTCTTCCCATGACCCAGCCTCTGAGAGCCTTCTTACTCTATACAGTCTCCTTCTCCATCCATCTTTCCAGCTGCTCATATCAGGCCCAACCTCTCTCCGAGGAGAGTCTTCCAGCTGCTTCCTCGTGACCCCACAAGCCAATCCCTCATTCATGCCTCACCAACCAATCACAGGCGTGGCTGGTGCACAGCCTAGGAACTTTATATAAATGCCATGATAGCTGGTTAAACATCACACTTGTGGACCTTTTTAGGAAAAGTTGAGTATCAATCCCTTGATAATGAACATAATCCCTCCATTTGATACCGTTTCAGTAGGAAACCCAGTTTCAGCATGGGTCATGTCCCCTCACAGCACCTTTTTGAGCATACAACTAGTGTTAAGTGCCTAGAACTGGCTGTTGTATGGCAGCCTCGTGGAGTCAGGTCTCTATTTTTAGCTTTTACACAATTAATTGTTCAATCCCCAAAGCCACAAGTAAGGAGCAGTGGTCACAGAAGAAAGTAAGAGCCACAGTTCCCATAGCAAGGCAGATGGGAACCCATAAAGAACCCAGAGTTCACACCCCAACACATGCCCTGGTCAGGTGTGGCCCACTCTGGACCTCCACACTGGGCCATCCAGCCAACTCAATAAACACTTCTTGAGTATCTCACCTGAGCCAGGTCCTGTGCTGACAAGGGCTCCCCTACTCTTGAGGAGCTCTCGTTTTCTCTAGTGGGTGAGACAGATTCAAACCCCATTCAGTTCTACAACAGATATTTATAAGATAGCTGTTATGTCCCAGGCACTGCACTGAGGTCAAGGTACAGTGATGAGCCAGTCAAATATGATGCATGCGCTCATGGGGCTTGTAGCCCACGGAGAAGACAGACTCTGTACGAGCAAGTTGAGTGCTACAAAGTGTTCCTGGTGTAGAGTAGGGGCTCAAACATACGTTGATAGAATAAAGAGATAAAGGCCATGTCATCTTTCTCCTTTCTCACAGGGTCCAGAATGGGACCTGACACAGGTGTCAGTAAATGAATGTAACTCACTGGTCCCCAGCACCATTCTGTGTGTGATATTACCAAAATAGGGGTGACTAAAACCTTAGTCCACTGGACTGGGAGGTTGCCCTTCCAAATGGAAAGGTCCACAGTAGTTCCTTTGGGAAGGTGGCTTAAGGCTGGAGAGGGTGAGTGTGGGACTCCCATTGTAGGGTTTTGGGGGGTACACAGGTTGCTGGTGTTGCTCTGTCAAGCCTCAGGCAGACAAAACAAGACAAAGCTTGCTAAATTATCATTGTGAGGTCTGTCGTTCAAACGGAAGATAAGAGCAAAGAAAATTCAAGTCTACTAACGTAATGCTGGAGCAGAAATCGCCCTGATCTTTCAGAAAACAACCACACAGACACTTCCTTAAAGAAGTTTAGTCCAGGAGGACTAATTTTTTTTCTAATCAAAGTTCCCTGTTTTAGAAAGAAACCCCATGAGTTTCAATACTGTCGTCTGTTGTAATCCATCAGACATGTTTCCTGCCCTCAGAGAGCTTCCATTTTAACTGGAGGAGAGAGAAACCCTGAAATGGATGGCAGTAACTCAAGTTAAAAAGAAGCCCAGATGTGAGACTGTGCAGGAAGGGGTCACTTGCAGGGTCAGTGATGCTGGGGACCCAGGAAAACTTCACAGAGGAGATGACCTTGGAATTGGCCCTTGGAGCAGAGGGAAGACTTTGACGTGTAGGATAAGATGAACTACGTTTCAGAAGAAATCCAGGTATAGGCAACATCCGGATGTAGGAAAATCTAGAGCACACTTAAGTAAGAGGGCCTAGTTCATTTGCCTTGACCATGGATAACATGAAAGGGAGTAGAGGGAGATAAATTGGAGCAAGATCACTGAAGGCTCCAAATTTCAGGCCAAGGAGTGTGGTCCTCTGTGTTTCATTTTCCTCATCCATAAACATGGACATAATACCCTCTCTCCTGCAAGAATTAAAGTATCTAACATATATGAATTATATATATTACTTGCTTAGTGTCTGATAGATAGAAATGCTTCATAAACAGTAGCTAACACCGTGGCAGTGGTAGCAATAGGGAACCATCACGGATTTTGAGTAGGGAAATGGATGGCACCCTCAGAGATGGGTTTAGATTAATACAGCACCACACAAATTAGCACTTTTAATGATATTAGTCCTGGGACTTCCCTGGTGGCGCAGTGGTTAAGAATCTGCCTGCCAATGCAGGGGACACGGGTCCGAGCCCTGGTCCGGGAAGATCCCACATGCCGCGGAGCAACTAAGCCCGTGCACCACAACTACTGAGCCTGCGCTCTTGAGCCTGCGAGTCACAACTACTGAGCCCACGTGCCATAACTACTGAAGCCCGTGGGCCTAGAGCCCGTGCTCTGCAACAAGAGAAGCCACCACGGTGAGAAGCCCGCGCACCGCAACGAAGAGTAGCCCCCACTCGCAGCAACCAGAGAAAGCCCGCGCGCAGCAGCGAAGACCCAACGCAGCCAAAAATAAAATAAATAAATAAATAAATTTATAATAAAAATTTTAAAAATTAAAAAAAATATATTAGTCCTTTTGGACATTGCTCTTCTAAGAATTAAGTGTTCTTTATCTGCCTTTGCACAGAGGGTGGTGCTTGGTTGCATCAGTCAGGGTTCTCCAGAGAAACAAAACCAGTAGGATATGTATACAGAAAGAAAAAGACGTATTTAAGCCCACACAGCTGTTGGGGATGGCAAGTCCAGAATGTGTAGGGCAACCATCAGGCTGGAAACTCAGGCAGGACTTCTGTCTTACAGTTTTAAAGCAGAATCCCTTCTTCAGGAAACCTCAGTTTTTACCCTGAAGGTCTTATCGCATGAGGCCTCCCCACACTGTGGAGGGGAATGTCCTTTACTGGCAGTCAATTTATTGTAGATGTTAATTACATCTACAGACCACCTCCCCTGCAACATGTAGACTAGTATTTGACCAAACAGCTGGGCGCCATCACCTAGTCAAGTAGGCATACAGAATTAACCAGCACCGTGGTCTTTATCTCAAAGAGGGAAACTGAGGCAGAAACTTGGCAAAACCCTAATCCCTAGAACATGGTACCAGGCCTGCCAGATAACTTGTGTACCTTGGTGATCATTTTACATTATTTATTCCTGCTTCCTAGGTAAAAGTCTCCACAGACCAGAACCAAGCCGAACCTCTATGGGGTATATTGTGCCAAACGCTGATGGAGCCAGAGATGCAGACTTTGACTTGGTGCCAAGAAGCCCTTCCTGACTGGAGTTTCCAACAGTGGGACAGACCACCTGGGATGCAGTGGGCTCGAGGTCCCTGGAGGTGAGCAACCAGAGGAGATTCAAACATCCCCTGAGAGTGGGACCGGGCACCAGGAGGGAGCCCCTGCAGAGGGTCTATGAATTCTGATAACCCTAGATACTATAAATGTTGCTCAGAAAAGTCCCTGCTTCTTCCTCCTCTCCAAACCCCTCCCCTACCCCGAAGTGAGGCGTCAGAGGTTGGAACCTCCCCGAAATGGAAACCATCTGCGTGCCTTTCTCACCCTTCCTCCACCAGCCTCCTCTCCCCAGCCAGCTTCGCCTGGTTAATCTTTCTGGGAGGAGAGCTTGTCAAACTCGCCTCTGCCTCAGCCTCCTTTCACACCCCACCTCATCCTCCACGCCTACCCCCGTGGAGCCTCGGGGGGCCCAGGGGATCCACCATCATCCTGGACAAGTTATGGGTCACCAACCACTTCTCTTCTGTGCCTACACCCAGTTAATCATTTCTTCCTGGTGATTTGTGTGGCAACCCTCTTGCGCTTAGCTGCTCAGGGGAGTTTTCTGGTTTCATTGCCTCAATTAACATTGGCCTCCTGGGTCACTCTGGATTCCCCTGCCAACCCACCACAGACCTGGCCTCTGAAACCTGCCTATCTATGCTCCAGGGGGTTCTTGTCTTCTCATGGGCCTTCCCTTACCATCAGCAAGCCAGGCTATGCATGCAGCACCATCTTGCAAGGGATGGGGAGATCTCGGCCACTGCAGGATTCTTGACGTTCTGGTGGATGTCAGAGCTGCAAAGGCCTGAAAGATTGTCTAGTTTACTCTGGCCCACCCGACTTCACCCCCACTTTACAGATGGGGAAACCAAGGCCAGCACAGGGAAAAGGCTTGCCCATGGTCATTCCTCAAGTCAGAGGAAGAGCCGGGCCTAGGCTTTGGGGCCCTCTCCCTCAGCCCCCTCTGTCTCCCTCTGCCACACTTTGTCAACAAAGAACAGAAAGCATCTCTGAAAACATCAACATGTTAGGAGTGAGTGAAAAAATGTGTTTCGTGTTTAAATATTGAATCTCAACAACGTTGTTCCCTCCAGGCAACTGTTTGCAAGAAGCTCTGGGTGTAGCCATGAGCTGGGCTGTGGCATGGAGCCAGAGGGCAGGAGGGAGAAGAGACCTACCTCCCTCCCAGCCAGGAGCTCTTTTAGTACAGCGAACTGAGCACCTCCTAAGTCACACTGCCCCACAGGGTCACTACCAGGAGCCAGGGAACAAATGAACATGAAGATACAGGAACTAGATCCAGAGGACAGGGAGAAAATTAGAAAGGAAGGGGGAAGCAGCAGTAGATCCAGGGAACACGGCGTAGGTACCTCAAAGACCTCAAGTTCCTGGACCATCAAGGGCCAACACAAGTCCCAGCACTTGCTATAAAAGATCATCTCAGGGTTTCCATGACAAAGAAACTGTCAAGATCAGAAAATCACCATTCTACAAGTTGGAGGACCTTCAGAAATTATCAAATCTAGAACCCTGTTTGGTACATATGGGGAAACTGAGGCCCATAAAGAGCTTCATATCCTGCACTGAGTTAGGGGCAGAGCCAGGACTGGAGTCCAGGCCCCTGCCTCCCAGTGTGGGACTCTCTCCATGAGCCAGAATGGGCCATGGAGCCAGCGTTTGGAGGAGGCTTGGAGAAGGGGACGTCAAAGACCGGGTGTTGAGCTCTTTGGAGCCCTGGAGGCTGGTGAGGCAGAAACACCACAGAGGAAACCTGGGGTGTCTCTGTGACAACAGACTCCTGAGGTGCTGTGGAGAAACAAGGGTGGTTGTGATGGGGGAAAGAAGGGCTGTGAAAGTGAAATTTGCAATTTGTGAGAGAGGGAAACTGAAAATGTGCTCTCCATCTCATGCAAATTATCTGTGGCTTTTTGTCCCACACCTGCAGCAGCTCACAGCATATACAACACCAGGATCCATGGGGCGTGGTTCCCATGGTCTGCAGCCGGGAAAATGGGGACAGAGAAGGCTTCCCTCGGTCAGGGAGGGGTGTGTTGGGATGCCCAGTCTCCGTGTGGAGCTGTCCTCTGGGCTGAGAGTGGGCCTCCTTTGTACCTGGCTGAGGCGACCCTGTTAGGGACTACCTCCTAGGCAACAGCACTCAGCCCCCTGCCCAGGTCAGCTCCGGACTCCCTGCCCTCCCCATCTCCTGCCACTCCCCCTTTGTCCTGCCCCCAGATACCCCCACATTTTCATTCCTGTGAGAATTTGCTCATCCTGTGTCTTCTGCTGGAAATGCCCTCCTTCCTTTGCTTCTCCAACCCTGTCAGCCTGGTCAGAAATTCCATGAGGAAACCTCCCCTTCTGCTCCAGGCACCATCAATGTCTCTCTCAGCTGTGCCTCTCAACCTCCTCATCTAGCCTACATCTATTGTACTTTCAATTGTCTATTTACTTTCTCAGTCTCCCGCAGAAGACTGGGAGCCCCTCGAGGGCAGGTACTATGTCAGGTTCATCTTTGTATCCCAAAAGCCAAGCACATCGCTTGGCGCCCATCAGAGGCCAGGATGCAGGCTGCCACCGTGCCAATCAGAGCCAGGACAGACATTGCTAATCAATCATGATCTCCTTTCCCTTGGAGTCTCAGAAGGCTTCACTCTTCAGCATAGAGTTCCAGGCAGGCACTGCCCAGCAACCAAGACTGGCTTTCTTGATGAAACTAGTGGCTCATTAAATGTGTGACTCAGATCTCAGCTGGGGGCTATTGGCCCCTCACAGATTTGGCCCCAGTGCCGTGCTCTGTGCTTACCATGATTGCTGAGAGATGCAAAGCTGACTGCCTCATGGTGCCTCAGCGTCAATCCTGAAGCAATCCAGGCAGGAAACCCACAACCTTTCTCAGCCCACACACACATGCACACATGCACATACTTGCCCACATACACACTTCCCACATGTTCACACTCGCCCACAGGCACACACTTACACATGTATTCCCACTCATACATACACACATTCACACATGCTCACACACGTACATGCTAGCCACACTCCTACATACCTACACATGCACGCTGACACACACACATGCTCTCACGCATGTATACATATTCACACACACATGCACACACTTGTGTCACACACATACATTCACACACTCACAAATACACTCCCATTAAACATTTTGTGAGTTTGGGGAACTTCAGTGAAGATTTCAGGGCTGCAGGGAGGTGTCACGTGACACAACGCATTGTTCCCACTGTCCTTGCAGTTGCAGTTCCTTCTACCCACTCTCTCTACCTTCTCCCCATCTCTTCCCTCCATTCCTCCAGCACTGTCCCACCCCACTGTCAAATTTTTGTCCCTCTGTTTTGCAGAGCCATTCTACTGCCCACTCTGGAGCTGGGGACGGCCCATGCCTGTGCCCGCAGATCCCCACCCACCCAGAGTCAGTTGAATCACGTTTCTCCATCTGGTTTCAAATATTGTTATGAGTAGACAGATAGCTTTAACAAAAGACATTTGTCTACAGCTCTCCGCTTCCCATTCTAAACTAACACAGTTCAATGACAAACACCGTTTAAAGCCTCTACTCGGTGCCCGTCATCATGCCCAGCACTGAAAATAGGGACAATACTGTCCCTAAAATAGCACCAGTCTAATGGCAAAAACAAATAGTGACAAGTAAAGGGTGTGATTAATGCCATGCCTGGAGGCAGAGGAATGACTTCCCTGCTGTGATATGAAGGATGACCAAATCCCAGGGGAACAAGATTGGGAGGGCAGGAGGGGCAGCGTGTACAAAGGGGCAGCGTGTACAAAGGTGCAGGACAGAAAGAGCACAGCTGGCATCCTGTGTAGAGCTGAGGGTAGAGCTAAGGGTAGAGGAGCAGCTTGGAGGAGCAGAGCAAGCAAGCGGAGGCCAGACTGCGCCCGGGCCTGGGGCTGGGGCTGTGACTCCGTCCTGCCAATGACGGACCCTGCGCCACTTGCGAAAGCCATGGTTTGAAGCGGGGCCAGTATCACAGACGTCTTCCCCCAAACCGGCTGAGCCGTGTGCCCATCTGTCCATCACCAAGGCTTCGGAAGAGTGTTCAGGATCTGACTCTCCTCCAACAAACACACACATCAGAGGCAATCAAGGTCTGATTCCTGTCACTGTCGATTAGTTTCACCTGTACTTGAACCTCGTATAAATGGAATCATCCAATATGGACTCTTTTGTCTCTGGCTTCTTTAGTTCACTGTGTCTGTGAGATTCACCCCTGGGTAGAATCTTTTAAAACTTTGTTTCTAACATTGAGAGTTGGGGTGTGAAACTTAGAGGAGCCCAAACTTAACAGTTTTCTAATCACCCCACCACAGAAGCAGGACTCTCATGAAAATTAGCTGTTATCCTCTTCCTTTAAAAGCTTACACAGAACAAAAGCCTCAAGGACCACGATGTATAGCGAGCTCCCCCACCTGCATCGAGCGGCAAGAGTCTCACTCCAGTCCACGACTTAAGAGACTCTATTAAATCCAGGGTGGATTTTCTATGCCCAGTGGTTTTCCATTTTGTCTTTTAATTTTTACTTTAAGGACTTCATTTTAACAAAAGAGCCAAATTACCACCACGCTTTAAAATGAACTTGTTTAAGGGAGTTAAAAACAGACTTCAGAATATGGAGCTTTAATTAACTTTGAAAGATGGTAATTAAACAGCCCCTGTGCCCTGTCTCATGCTTTGCAAAAGCAAAGAAGAGAGACCAGAGACTGGAAGTTCTCACCTTGGCAAAACACTGAGCCACCTGAAGAGCTTTAAAGTTCCACACATCCAGGCTGTACCCCCAGACCGACCACATCCGAATCTGCTGGGTTGGGACCCAGGCACCAGGATAGTTTTTTAAGCTCTCAGATTCCAGTGTGCATTAGAGGTTGAGAATCTCTGCTTTAGATTGATTGACAGCTGTGGACAGTGATGGGATGAGAGACTTGAAGAAAGGGAAATGGGTAAGGCTGAGAGACACAGAGAGGGCTTCACACCAAAATACATCTTAGCTTTGGAAGGAAACGAGGGGGCCACAACCAAGCCACAGGACACCAGAGGACATTTCCAACCTCTGAGGAAGAACTCTGTTATGGGATGAACTGTGTTCCCCCCAAATGTTGAAGCCCTAACCCCTAGTACCTCAGAATGTGACTGTGTCTGTAGATACAGCCTTTAAAGAAGTAATTGGGTTAAAATGAGGCCATTAAGATGGGCCTTAATCCAATATGACTGGTGTCCTTATAAAAAAAGGAAATTAAGACAGACAAAACACCAGGGGGCACATGCACAGAGGAATGACCCTGTGAAGAGGCAGCAAGAGGGCCACCGTCTACAAGCCAAGGAAAGAGGCCTCAGAGGAATCCAACCCTGCCAGCACCTTGATCTTGGACTTCCATCCTCCAGAACTGTGAGAAAATTAATTTCTGCTGTTTTAAGCCACCCAGTCTGTGGCATTTTGTTATGGCAGCCCAAACAGACTAATACATTCCATGTAGCTCTTTGGCCATATGTGTAAAGAGTCTTACAAGGGTTATTCCTCTGGCCCAGTATCCTCACTTCTAGGACCCTACCCTATAAATTAACCAGGAACGGCCTTAAAGAATTAGCAGCTAAGATGTCCACAGAGTATTCTTTGTAGTTGTAGTTATTGGCAATGTTTTGACAGTGGGAGAATGAAGAAGTAAATGATAGCAATCAATTCAACTGAGCAAGAAGAAGCCATTAAGTTATTAAGATTTTTAAAGTTGTACATTCAGCATGATCTCTCACCTATGCGAAAATTCATTGACCTTGATCTTGATCAAGAATCTAATCCTGAGATCTCTTGACTCCATCCCAGGATGCTGGCCGTATGTCTACTTTCTTTGGCCTCCAGCATCTAAGTTACCTACAGGTAGCACCCCCTCCCCAACACACACGGACCCACAGAGAGTCTTCTAGCTTTCCAGCTTGTACCTCTACCTACCTGTCTCTATCCCAAACCCATACACAAGTATATGCATATGAAAAAATGTGTTGAGATGTAACTGCACTTTATGTAAGTTATACGTCAGTTTTTAAAGGTATTTTGAGGTGCAGTGGAAAAAGGCTGGAAGTTAATATGACAGGTACACAGGTGACTGATACAGAGTCTGTGGATCTGCAAGAGGCTGGAGCAGGAGGGTCAGTTTGACTTGGGTTGGAAGTGTGGATGGAATCAGGGAAGGCTTCCCCTGAGACGTGGCTCCTGCACTAAGGATCAAAGGCTCAAAGAACTAATGGTGGAGATAGAGTGTCTCAGAAATTCTCGTTCACAGGCTCGGAGGCCAGTGGGGGATGAATTCAGGTGGGAAGGTGGGGCTGGGGCATGGAGGGTGCTGGGAAAGGACGAGGGACAGAACAGGTCTGCAGATGGAGCTATCTGTTGTGCTGATTCCAGGAAGGATCCTAGCATGGCGGGTCAAATGATCTGTGTTGTCAGTGATCTCAGAGTGGGGTTGGTGGGGAGGCGTGTCAGGCAGCTGTGCTAGCTGTGGGGTGCAGGGGAGAACGGGGGGATGCAGAGGTGGAGTCAAGGGTCCAGATGATGTGGCCGAGGTCCCAAGTCACTGTACTTTGGGGATACAGATGGGTGGGCCAGGCACAGACTGGAGGGCTAGGCTCTGTGGGTCTGTGTGTGTGAGGAGGGGAGGAGGGAACTGATAGGGAACTTAAAGTTTGGGAACCAAAGAAGATAGACACCGGGGGATGGGGCAAGAAGATCTCAGGACAAGGTCTTGGGTTGTGGCCTTGAACCCAGGCTGGCTCAGGGGTTCTTGGCTGATCTGTTTTCTCCTTGTTTGTTTTTATAAGATCAGATTGGAAAGGATTCTTAGAGATTCCCCTCCTCATTCTATTTTATTTTGTATGACCTTTTTTGTCCCCCTTACCCTTACCCCGATTTACAGAGGGCAACACTGAGGCCCAGAAAAGGGTAGAGAGTTGACAAGGAAGGGGAAGGTGGGTGGGTTAAGCGATGTGAACCAAACACGTAAGGGACCTGGCAGGTGTCCCAGGCTTGGCCTGCTCACTTCAGAGCAGCCCTGACCTGGAGGACTGCAGAAGAGACCCTGCCCCCTGTCACCTAGAGAGACCCTGAGCCAGTCATTTCAGGAGTGTGACCCAAATATAATGTAGATATGTGCCTGGTGTATTTGTATAGATCAGCAGCAGTTCCTTCTGAATTTCTGTTGGGTATTTTGCTTGTTTTTTTTTTTTTTTTTTTTTTTAATTATCCAGATTAGCATTAGGTGAACTCTCACGATGAAAGGGTCCCCATTTTGTAAGACCAGCTGTCAAAGTGGAAGTGAGCACATGCCAGGCTTGCCCCCCAGCCAATGTTTAGCGGTCAGAGGACAGTGGGGCCCCCCAAACCCCACTCTCTACCTTGTCATGAATTAATTTCTCCTCACTGTGTAAACAACATGGGCTTTGTAAATGCAACTCTTTCCTAATGTTTAAGTACATTTGCTCTTGTAATGAGCTGAGACCCCAATAACCAGCAATGCAAACCAGCTCTCTTTTCCCAACAAGGCCACCCCCTGGTTTCTGATGCTGGAGGGACAAGTTTGGGACCGCTGAGTTGGGGGGCTTTGGAAGGAAGACAGAGAAAAGAGATGAGCCGTAAATGAAGACCTGGGTCTGTGCATCTGCTCGCAATTGTTTGATGAGGGTCTGCACCATGGAGGGATGCACCACAGAGGGGCCGCCTCATCATCCACCTCTAGGCCTTTACCTCCGCCGTTCTTTCCCCCGGCATCTCTTCCTCCCACCTCTCTGTCCAGCAAAATCCTACCATGTTCAGCGGCCAGCTCAGTGAAGCCTGGCTGGGCAAGCGGGCAGCAGAGAGCCCAGGCTTCAGGGCGGGCAGACCTCTCAGGATTGCTGTGAAGATCTCACATCATGGCCACCATCAGGTCCACCTTGTTCTGGCACCAGTCACTCGTCCTCTGTGGTCGCCCAACACTTTGCACATTTGTATGCTTTGTTTCAGAACAATAAGCATTGAAGCTGCAGAACTGAACACATTCTAAGATCCATTTTTTGAAAAAATGAAAATAAAACTACTGTTTATGTAGACATGAATATAGATGTTTGGGAATGTGTGCATATATATAAAGAAATATGTCTTTATATATTCTTAGAAAGAAATCTGAAGGATACATAACGAAACTATTCCTCTGGCTTATATCTAGGAAGTGGGTTTGGTTTCATATTGTTTGAATTTATTATGAGTATGTATTAGGTTTTTAAGCTTTTAACTGACGTTTCTGAAGAAGAGACGTTTCCTGGGTTTGATCTGTCTTCTCCCCTGGCTGGACATGCCTCTGTTCCCCAGTGCCAGCCCAGGCCAGGGCACAGGGCAAAGTGGGCAAATGTTTGTTAAGTGAATCATGGAGAGTGCAAGTGTGAGCCCTGGCCGCCCCTCCGAGAGGCAGGGACATGATGCTGTGGCATCACAATACTGAAGGGCGCTCGTGAGTCCTCAGGAAATGTTTGTTGAATGAATGATGAATGATGAATGAATGAATGAATGAATGGACGAACGGACAAATGAGAATCCAGTCTGAGTGATCAGAAATTCTGAGTTTATGTTTCTGAATTAACAGTTTTTTAATGTTTTCATATTGGGAACCAAGGAGACAATGAAATAGAATATACCAACTGAAGGGGTCTTGGAAATGTGTTATCAATAAGTGTAAATTTTTTTTTTCATTATAAAGTAACAGAACTATGCTTCAGAAGTTTGAAAAAGAAAGAAGAAAAGGGTATAATCACACCACGCTAACATATGCACTCTGCGTATTTTCACACAGTTCCTTCAGGCTACATGAATGTGTGCACATTTACCTAATCTACATGTTACATAGCAGACTGCTCACACCATTTTCTGTCATGCTTTTTTAAAAAACTTACTGTTATGTCCTCAGCCTTTGTCATCCTGTTATAAAGTCCCCAAACTATTATGAGTGCAGTTGACTTCATCAAGGGAGCATAGATAATTTATTTAGGCAACCATCTGTTGTCATATTGAAGTAGCTTCCCTTTTTTATTACAGCACTGTATTAATTTTTTAACTACTAGCTTTTGCCCAGTGTCTTATAATTTTACTCTGGGGTGCCATTCAGAGTTGCTTCGGCACCTCAGGTCCATGTCTCCAGAAGCAAAGGAGAGCTGAGCAATTGCAAAGTGGCTGAGCCACAGATTATTAATTTACCAGTCCACACGAGATAAGGAGCTTACACCAGAGAGTCAATCACTGCTTCCTTCATTGAGAAATTCTTGCTATGAAAAAGTCAGCTGAACTAAACTGTGAGCCTAGTGACACAGTGATGTACATTCTGGTGCAAACTCCTTACTCCTTCATGGACATTTAACCAAGAATTCTCAGACCAGTGCTGGTCTGCAGGTCACATCCTGAGTAGTACTTGTCTGTACAGCTTCACTGAGCACAGGTGGATTTTGTGGGAAAGTTTACCTCTGGGTGGATTCGTGCTTGGGTTTTGGAAGAGAATAACAGTCCCTCCCCTGACCCTGGTGCTGTACTGTGGCCTTCCTGTGCAACCACACATAAAGGGTGCCCCATCCTGCAGCTGCGGTACTGCTGCTCCCATGCTCTTGGGGGTTTGCGTCGTGTTTCTGCACTGCCATATGCAAGCGTGAACAGCCAGCGCTGCTGCTGGAAGGGAGGAGAGCCCAGGCAACTCAGTCTGAAGGGCCACCATGACAGTTGTGCCGTTGACGTATTTCATAGGACACTTAGGATAGTGTTAAAGATGGAAATTTTTCAATTGAATTTCAATTATTCTCAGAAAAGAAGAAGGAAGGATTTTTCAGGATTTTAAGCTGAAAAGTGACATAGTCAGGTTTGCATTGTAGAAGGAGCAACTACTCTGTGGAGAATAGACTAGAGGGGGTGAAACCAGAAGTGGAGATTCTAGTGGGAGGGTCAGAACTAGATTAGTAGCCTTCACCCTCCCTCACCCACACTCTGGCCTCAGCCTCATCATGGCAGGAGTGTACTCTCCTAGCCCTAGACTTTGGGCTTAGTCTTGTAACTTATTTTGGTCAATGGAATAGGGCAGGAGTGACAGGATACCAGTTCTGAAACTTGACCTTAAGAGGCCTCCCATGTTTCCACCTGCCATGTTGTGCATCTTCCATCACCAGGAGAAGGATGTGCCCAGCTAGCCCGCTGATCCTGGAGGATGAGAGACACATGGAGCAGAGTCACCCCTCCCACTTGTGGACTCATGGACCAGCCCAGCTTAGGTCAGTGGAGCTGCAGAACCATGAGAAAGAACTACCTATTACCGTAGGCCACTGAGAATTTGTGGCTGTTTGTTAGGCAGCATTGCTGCAACAGTGGTAACTGATACAGTGAGGATGGGAGGAAGTGAACAAAGCCAAGGAACACTTAAGCAAGCAGATGGAGCTGGTGGTCAACTGGGCATGTGGGCGAGACTGACAAGAGAGTCTCAGAGGGCTCGGATATTGGGCTCAGGTTTCTGGGTGTTTGAAGGTGCAGTGCCTGGGATGGAGGACACAGGGGAAAAGGACAGGAAGTGACCTCCCACATTAGACTTACGTCATCAGCTCCCTCTCCTTGCCCCTGACCCTTTCTTTTTCTTTGTTTCTGAAGGAGACCGGGACCTGTGTTTCTCAGGATAAGCCCCTCAGGGGCTGAACCACTGAGCGGGATTACATGCATCCCTGCCACACTCAGCGACGCACGGGCCTCCGTCTCTGTCAGAACACCTCCTCTGTTACAGACACATTCGAACGAGCCCTGATTTGGACAAGGTGGTGAATTAGTCTCCCCGGCCATGGGGGCCGTTCAAGAGAGGCCCTGAGATTTCCCAGGGCTAAATACCTGCCTTTGCAGCAGTGAAACCGCCCAAAATATTCACTTTTTATTTCCAGCTAGACAAGTTGAACTCAATTTGCATTGGATAATTATTTTCAATTAAGTGATAACGATCCTGTTTTGTGCAAAAATAATCTTGTCCAAAGGCCAAACAGTTTATCCCATCCAAGAAACAAGGAGGCAGTGACGGGGTAGGCCTATCAGCATGTTCTCCATGCGGCAGAGGGATGCCCCAGCCGAGTTGCTCGTAGGGCACCTCTAACCCCGTGGGCCACGTGGGACCATTGGCCTGGTCTGCCCTCTGATCCCCTGCCCTGCAGCCGCTTTTTTCTGCTTTGAACTAAGAAGGAAGCACCTCCTGACAACTGCCAGGTGCTAGAAAAGCAACTGGTGCAGAGAAAGGCCCAGAACAGAGGCAGGAGACCTGAGTTCCAGACTAGCTGTGTGTCCCCAGGCAAGTCATTCCCGCTCTGGGCCCCAGGATCCTCTGTATGGGGAGCAGCAAGGTTAGATGTGCGGACTGCTCCAGCTCAGATGTTCTGTGATTCTGTCCCTGTCACCCAGAGCTGCCTGGGTCTAGAGCCTGGTTTTCTATAGAGGAACCAGCTAAGCAGCCAAGCCTTGCTTCCTGGGTATTCCCTGTGCTGCTAGGTGGAGGTTCACCCCTACCAGGCAGAGGGAACAGAGACCGAGTTCTGAAGGCTCATTCAGGAGGAGCTTGTTCAAGCCTTCTCATGTGTTCAGGAGCAGATAGCTCCCAACCAGGGGCTTCAGGAGTTGGAGGACTGAATCCCAAAAGATCACAGAAATGGGAAACATCCCAAGGTGTTTTTGTTGGGCATGCACGCCCACACCTGCAGCAATGGAGCGCTCACTTCTTCCCCAGCAGGCCCTTTACCACACCAACCCTTGTGGGAAACCTGTCTGAAAGGCCTCCCTGCCTCCCCAGGACACGTGGGCCTTGGGTCCTCCTGAATGGTCTCTTTTGTCCACCCACCCTGCTGACCTCAACCACTGCCCAGTCAGGCCTTGAGATCAGGTTTAAGGAAGCTATGATGCTGTTCACTTGGCTCTCCAGGCAGCACACCCAGCCAGACCCGTCCCTCGTCAGACCTTCTGATACCCGATGTTGCCCACAACAGTCAGCGTGTGCAGGTTATTTTGAGTCCATTTTCTCACTCGCCACTATTTGTTGCATCTTGTTTAGCTCTTCATAGAACCATGTGGACCTGCAAGTCTCATTGCTTTTTGGAGACGTCATACTCCCGCACTGGACTAGACTTCTTTACTTCCCTTTACAGTCTTCTCTACTGTTGCGAATCTGGGTAAGCCACCTCCCCACCAATTCAGCTGCTGGGAACATCTCCCACCAATGTCTTTTCCTTCTTTCCAATGCTATATTTTCATTATGAGTCTAAAGGTAGATGCAATTATAATTGTACACCGAGAAAGACTCTTCTTTAAGTTCATTCCTTATTGAACTTGAACTTGATTAGATTTATCAAGAACAACAAAACACGCAGCCCAGAAACTGCTCCCCCAAACCGAGGCGGATCAGCTGATCTCCAGCTCTGTGCAGGTGGCGGTGGAGCCCTGTGGCCCCCCGACCGGCCTCCTGACCCCCCCAACCCTGCGTCCTCCCCAGGGGGCTTCAGGGAGGCCAGGGGAACAAGTTGGGAGAAATATGAGGAAGCCACGACAGCACATGCAGGGCTGACTATTTTTAACACAACCCACTCAGCCCTTGAAGAAGGAAATCAGTGTTTGCATGGGGTGGGGAGAGAGGGGTGGATAATGTTTCTGATGTATTAACTGATGTGAATTATTTATTCTGTAAATATTTGTTTATGTGGAAAGATATTTATAAATATTTGTTTATGTGGAAAGAGTACATATTGCTAAGTGAAAATGAAAATGACAGTACATATGATCCCATTATTGGGGGAAAAAAGAAAAACTACCTTCCTGCCCACCCTCCTATTGTTACTTACATAGAAAGAAATGAGGATTAAGGTGGTCCAAACAAAAAACTGATGTGAATATTTGTGCCCAGTACTTCCAATACGTGATGCTTCAGGAAAGGGTGATACAAGAAATCAAGGGGGAAAAGAAAAACTAACATTGATTTTTGTGAAATTCACCACCCATCCAAAAAGCCTGAAACTCAGGAGGCCTTTGGGCACCAGCTTTATGCCATCAGCAGTAGATCTACGGGACACTGACCAGAAAAGCCAGCCTTTCCCTCCTCCATCCTTTCCTAAGACTAGGTAAAGTTCCCCCAGGCTGGAGGAGGAAGAGGCATGGAGGGGAAGCACGAAAGTGTCACGCTGGTGAGCTTCTGAGGAGGGGCCGTGTCCCTGACCCCATACCCAGGGACTTGGCCTGGAGGTGGGGATGATAATAGCCCCCCGTGAGCTGGGGGCCTGAGAGCAGAGAGGACGACAGCCTTGCCGCCCTGCTGGGTGGAGGCAGCAGGAGGCTGAGATGCCTGCACAGAATGTTTGGGCAAACACACTGGGACAGCCTTAGACTAAGGGCTGAGCGGGGGAGCCACAGGCTTCCAGTGCGCCCCAGAGGGACCAGCCTCTTTGCCAGGCCCTACACCAGGCCCTGCTGTCCCTCTGCTTTTCCAGCCTTGGCCGGCGCTCCTCAGAGCTCAGACAGTCCTGCCATTGGGTGGCCAGGTTGGGGAAGGCAGCATGGCTGTGCTGGGGGCGCCTATGTATTCGCTGGTATGCAGCTCTCCTATAGCCCTGGTCACTGACAGATGAGGAAGCCAAGGCTCAGAGCCGTTACGTGGTTTGTCCAGGTCACAGAGTGGAAGTCAGACCATGGTCTGACTTCTTGTCGGTTTCAGCTGACTTCAGCCCCCACATTCTCTACTCAGTGGAGACAAAAAGATCAGAGGTGACAGTGCCACCTTGTATGCCCTTGGGCAGCCTGGGCCCCCAAACCGGACAGGACGAGAGGAGGGAGAGAAGAAACCACAGGAGCCACCATATCTCTTAAGTACAGTTTGCTGTATTCACATTAGGCAGCACAATCTCCGTAAATAAAATTACAGTTCCCAAAGGGATCACGGCCAATTTAAATGTATAAGAGGCCATTAACCTGCCAGGCTGGCTATTAGAATTTAGCACCAGTGTCATTCGTGGTGTGGTTCTGCTATTATACGAGGGCACTAGCGCACTCGGCCTTGGGCTGCCAGGGTGCTGAGGACCAAAGTCACCCAAGAAGCTCTGACCTACCCTCCTAAGGGTTAGCAGAGCTTCCCTCTTCCGAGAATGTCAGATACCCTTCCCTGGCCCCAGCCTCCCCTCTCATTTACCCAGCTGAGTGACCTTGACAGACACTGCAGGTGGGGTCCCTGAAGCTGACCCTGGCGAGTTCAGCAAGCAGGAAGCTTATGGAGGAGGTTCTTGGATCAACACCTGAGGATGGGCGGGGAGGAAGCAGGGGAGGGCAGAGGGAAGATGCTAGCTGCTAGGCAGGCTCCAGAAAGAGGGGAGACCCCTGAAAGTAGAATGTCAAAGGTGTCTGGAGTTACGCGGAGCAGAGCCGGCCAGGCCTTAGTAGCCCCACATAGGTGAGTCATAGATGCAGGCTGCCCGGGGAGGGGTGTGACCGTGGGGGGGCCCATCTCTGCAGCTGAGGCCAGGCAGCTGAGCCTCCATGGAAGAGGGTCTTGGTGGGCAGCAATGACCGATGCTCTCTGGAGCTGCATCCCATCTGTCCAATGAGGGGAATCCTGACCCTGCCTCATGACCCCAGGGCAGAAAGGGATAATGCACGTGAAGCCTAATCTCAGGCCCGCACACAGTAAGGGCTCAGGACATGTCGGCCCTCGTGTGTTATGTCCTGACCCAAATCCCAGGATGACCTGCACTCTGTTCCCTTGGCTTTATACTCCCTCCCCAGCATCCAGAAGGTGTCCAGCCTCTCTTGCACACTTCCACTGGTGGACAGATAACTGCTTCCCAAGCCAGCCCAAGTCACTGTGAAGAGCTTTTTTGTTGTTTAATGTGGTAAATATACATAAAATATACCATTTCAACCATTTTTAAGGTACAGTTTAGTGGCATTAAGTACATTCATAATGATGCATAACTATCACCACCATCCATCTCCAGAACTTATATTATCTTCCCAAACTGACTCTCTAAACCCATTAACACTAACTGCCCATTCTGTCCTCCCCCAGCCCCTGGCAGCCACCGTTCTACTTTCTGTCTCAATTAATCTGACTACTCTAGGTACCGTATATAAGTAGAATCATACAGTGCTTGTCCTCTTGCGCCTGGCTTATTTCACTCAGCATAATGTCTTCAAGGTTCATCATGTTGTAACCTGTGTCAGCATTTCATTCCTTTTTGTGGCTGAATAATATTCCACTGTGTGTATGTACTGCATTTTGTTTATCTGTTTATCTGTTGATGGACATTTGGGTTGTTTGCACCTTTTGGCTATTGTGAATAATACTGATGTGAACATGAGTGTGCACATATCTCTTCAAGTCCTTACTTTCAGTTCTTTGGGGTATATAGCCAGAGGTGGGCCTGCTGGATTATATGGTAATTCTATGCTTAAATTTTTGAGGAAGTGCCATACTGTTTCCCACAGTACCTGTACCGTTTTTGTTGAATGGCTCTGAGAAAACTGTCTCGCGTGCGCTAGACTCTGCATCCCTGCGGCTTCCCTCACGGGCCCTGGCTTTGCCCTCATGAGGCCACATCCCTCATCTGCCCACTTTGCCCTGGGTTGGCCCTGCTGAGTCTTGATGGAGCCTGAGAGCCCCGCTGGGCTCTCTGTGCTGTGGGCAGGTCTCCCCCAGGCCCCATGTCCCCCGAAGTCGGCTCCCCTGGTACACACGCCTCCCACTGCTCCCTGCACAGAGCACGTTTTCTCTTGAGAAACTCCCCTGGGCTGGGAGCATCCAAGCCGCCCTGTTGTGAGGAGAGGGGGCCTCAGAGCTGGGAATGAGCTGGCTGTGGCGCGTGGAATGCAATCCAGGCCCATACCTCAGCCGACCCCACCCACCTTGCAGCTGGTTCTCTCCCCTCACCTGCTCCTCTCCCTCACGCCCCTCCAGCCACACTGGCCTTCCATCTGCCCTCCTCCCAGCTCAGAGCTCCCCTCATTCTCACCCCACAGGTTTCAGCTCAGCAGTCGCCTCCTCAGGGAGACCTTCACTGACCACCTGGCATGAAGTCCCCACCTGCACCTTCTCTCTCACCTCGCGAGCTTGACTTCCTTCACCATGCTCACCGCTGTCCTCCAGCAGGTAAGCCCACAGGGCTGCACCTCCAGTGGTCCCCGGCTCTGTCCCGGTGCCCAGAAGGTGCCTGGCACAGAGGAGACACTCAATGGCAGCTGTGGAATGAACATATGAAGGCCGAGAACCGGTGTCTCCCCCGCTCTCCCCTCCTGGCTGGGGAGTCGGGGCCCTGGGGCAAGGACCCTCTCCTGAGGGTCTCACTCTCATCAGCTGTAGCCTGGACTCAACTGTCCCTAACGCCTCTTCCTGCTTTTCTGAGTCTCCTAAGTTCATTACCCCCACTAACAAAACAAAAATCTCTAAACAGAAGTATAAATGTATCCTCCTGGGAAATTCTGAAGGCATTTTCTACATATAAAGAGGTAACACAGATTTAAAATTGAAATTTTACTCTGCTCTGTTTCCAAATGAGACTGAAAGTTCCTTTGATATTCATAAATCTTTAAAGTATCTAACCTCAATTTCTGAAGGGATGAAGATTGCCTCTTCACCATCCATTCCTGAAGACTCCTGATTTCCCTGTCCTTTATTAAGTCCACCCAGTGGGGTAGTGTGTGTGTGTGTGTGTGTGTGTGTGTGTGTGTGTGTGTGTATGTGTGCAGAGAGGAGTCATGTCATCAACAACAACAGCAAATAAAACCAAATCGCACTTCAGTGGGGAACGGGTGGTGACCACATCTCCTCCGATGGTACCTCCCAAGGCAGCTGCCCCAGACGCTGAACCCGCATGTGTTCTCACTCAGTGCCCTTTCCGCGTCCATGGGAAGGGTGTCGTGATGGCACTTCTGCTGCAGAGCAGTGAAGCCAGTCCAGACCCAGGGCAGCACAGCTGTCACAGGACACTCACGCAGGTGCTCAGCCCACAGCAGGCCGGGCCCATGGGGGCAAGTGAGGAATCGGAGGCCCTCACTCTCCTGGCTGTGGAAGTGCAGGCTCAGCCCCGGCAGGGAGTGTTTCCTTCAACCGCACCCTTCACATGGGCTGGCCTCACCCTGGTCCCCAACCTTGCTGGGGGCTGGGCGCCTGGTGGGAGGAATACCGGATGCAGCTCAAGAGATGCGAGTCCGAAGTTCTGTCTCTGCCACCACATGTGGACCAGGCACACCTCGACTCTCCCCATTTATAAACCAAGAGGGTTAGAATGGATTGTTTGCAAATTTCTCTCTCTGTTTGATGTCTCCTTTATTCCTGGCCTTGTTGCAGCCCCTGAGGTGGGGCTGGAGGAAACCAAGATGAACAGGGTCATGTGGTGACTCTGTCCTCACTGCGCTCAAAGTTTGGACAAAGAGATGAAATATGGGCATGAATGCCATTCGGTGGGAAGGAGGCTTGAGTGTGGTCCAGGGAAGCGTTCTGGAACCTCAGAATGGAGAGTGTCTAGCGGGGAGACCAGAGCTGCTTCCCGGAGGAGCAGGACTAGAGCTGAACCTGCAGTACTGGGGGATATGCATATGCTGAGATGGACGGGGGAGAATCATTACAGAGGAGGATGGGTGGGAGACCCGGCCAGCCCAGCAAAGTGGTCCAGAAGGAACTGCAAGTGAGAACACAAAGTGAGTTTCTTAGTATCCCAGTACTGTGGAGCAGGGAAGAAAGGGATTTGGGGTTTGCTTATATGTGGGGTCAAAGTCTGAACAAAGGATTTTTTTTTTTTTTTTTGCCTGTGACAGTAGCTGGTCTTTGGCCACAGTAGAGGCTTGTTCTGGTGGTGGCATGGATGATTGAGTGGACTCCTCCAAAGAAGTTCTTGGGCCCGTTGCCACTTCTAGCATGAGAGTCCTGAGTGGGACCAGCCTGCACTTAATTTTATAAAAAGGAATTTTATAAAAGTTACATAAGACCATCAGAGGAAATTTGGAAAAGAGTAAAGAAGAAAAATAAAATTACCCCAGCCATCCCTTCATATCATCCTAAGATATTGGGTGTGTTTCTATCCAGTATTTTCCATTAGCGTGGGTGGGCATGGACTGCTGCTGTGTGGCTTATCTCCATATCACATGGTATGGCTCATACTGTTTGGGCACATATTTTATCTTGCTTCTTCCACATGCTTCCATCTCCCCCCTCAATAATACCTCTGTATCCATCAGCTGTTGCTATAACAATCCAACTCAAAATTCATGGCTTAAAACAAGATTTATTATTGCTCATGAGTCTGTGGGTCAAGTGGGCAGTTCTACTGATCTGGGCAGGCCCAGCTGGTCTTGATTGGGGTTGTTTATGCATCTGTGGTCAGCTGGTGGGTCTAAGATGGCCTCATTCACATGTCTTGTGACTGGCCAGCTATTGCCTGGGCAACAGGGGTGACTGTGCCACGTGTCTCACCCTCCATCACATTCTGTGGGTCAAAGCAAATCACAAAAGCATCCCAGAGTCAGAGTGGGAAGGACTGCAAATTTCAGGGTAAAGGGTGTCGATACAGGGAGGCCAGTAATCATAGCAGCAATTATTGCCATCAATCTACCATACTCCTGATTTTCATTTTTTTTTTTTAATTTGTTTTTTGGCTGTGTTGGGTCTTCGTTTCTGTGCGAGGGTTTTCTCTAGTTGCGGCGAGCGGGGGCCACTCTTCATCGCGGTGCATGGGCCTCTCACTGTCGCGGCCTCTCTTGTTGCGGAGCACAGGCTCCAGACACGCAGGCTCAGTAGTTGTGGCTCACGGGCCCAGTTGCTCCGCAGCATGTGGGATCTTCCCAGACCAGGGCTCGAACCCGTGTCCCCTGCATTGACAGGCAGATTCTCAACCACTGCGCCACCAGGGAAGCTCCCCTGATTTTCATTTTTAATGGCAGTAGAGTTTTTCATAGATGTACCACTTCATAGACATACCATTAAATGGGGACATGCCATATTTAATTTGTTTAAAAGTCTTCTCAAATAACGCTTAAGTGAACAACTTGGTAGAGCCTGAGTCTTTGAGGTCAAGGAAAGCAGTGTTTCCCACCCTTAACCAAAAAGCCAAGGTTAAGTAAGAGGATTGAGCCAGAGTGTTCCCAAGGCCCCTTAGAAGCAGCACCCCCTGCACGCCTTCCTACATTCCTCATCTGACTGAATTCAAATGTGCCAGACCAGGATTCTCAGAGCCAGTCGTGGCTGTTGAAATCACTTTAAAGAGTCCCTGTGGATTTCTGGGCCTCGGTTTCCCATCTATAAAACTAGAGGTTCGGACTAAATGGCTGGGGGATTGGGCAAGAACGGTGTTTCTCAAATGATGTCACTCAGATCTAAAAGCCAAAAAGATGCCAGTGACATCCTTCTTACCTGTATTTTTAAATACATAAGAAACACACAAGGCACACGTGTATCATTCTTCCTGCCCTGCAGTGACCCCCCTTTAAGAAATGGTGCCGTGTAAAGAGCAGAGGGGACAGTGAGAGAGGTGCTGGCTGGCACATGCAAGGGTGATGTTAGATGTGTGTCTCCAGGCCAGGCAGCCATCACAAGGCTGCCGATGATTGCTGGTTTCTGTTCAGTGTCTTGTCTTGTAATCTCAACATGTATTTGTGACCTTGCTCAATGTTCATTGTCTGTTAAATGCACTACGAAATTTAATTCCCATGGTTTGTGGCTGAGCAAAAGAGCTTTTAAAAGAAAGGCGGTGTATTTTAACTCATGAGCTCTTGTTATCATTTTTTTAAGACAGTTTTTTTTAGAGCAGTTTTAGATTCACAGCAAAATTGAGAGGAAGGTAGAGAGGTTTCTCATATCCCCCCTCCTGCACACATGCACAGCCTCCCTTGTCAGCATCCTGTACCAGAGTGGTACATTTTTAACCAAGGATGAACCTACACTGACATATCATCGTCACCCAAAGTCCATGGTTAACCTTAGGGTTCACTCTTGGTGTTGTATATTCTATGGGTTTGGACAAATGTATAATGACATGTACCCATCACTGTGGTATCATACAGAGCATCTTCACTGCCTTAAAAATCCTCTGTGCTCTGCCTGTTCATTCCTCCATGCCCACCTCCACCCCCTGCAACCACTTACCTTTTACTGTTTCCATAGTTTTGCCTTTTCCAGAATAGCATATACTTGGAATCATACCATATGTAGCTTTTTCCAGATTGTCTTCTTTCACTTAGTAGTATACATTTAAGATCCCTCCATGTCTTTTTATGGCTTTGTAGCTCATTTCTTTTTAGTTCTGAATAGTATTCCATTGTCTGGAAGTGCCACAGTTTATTTATTCATTCCCCTTCTGAGGGACATCTTCGTTGCTTCCAAGTTTTGGCAATTTTGAATGAAGCTTCTATAAACATCCCTGTGCAAGTTTTCACGTGGGCATAAGTTTTCAGTTCCTTTGGGTCAATACCTTAGAGTACAATTGCTGGATCCTTTAGTAAGGGCATGCTTGGTTTTGTAAGAAACTGATAAACTGTCTTCCAAAGTGGCAGGACCATTACGTATTCCCACCAGCAATGAATGAGAGTTTCTTTTGCTCCCCATCCTCACCAGCATTTGATGTTGTCAGAGTTCTGGATTTTGGTCATTCTAATAGGTGTGTAGCTGTATCTCGTTGTTTTAATTTGCATTTCCCTGATGGAATATGGTTTGGAGCATCATTTGATATGCTTATTTGTCATCTGTTTATCTTCTTTGATGAGGTGTCTGTTAAGGTCCTTGGCCCATTTTTTAACCAGTAATTTGTTTTCTTGTTGAGTTTTAAGAGTTCTTCATATATTTTGAATAGCAGTCCTTTATCAGATATGTCTTTGGTAAATAGTATCTCCCAGTCAGTATATGGTCTTGTTATTATTTTAAAGAGCTCCATGGATCAAATAAGTGAACTCCAACCATGCGTTGAGTTCTAACAGCCTAGAGAAGAGGTGGGGAGGGGGATGCTTGCTTTTTCTTCCCCAGCTGGGTTCAGAGGTCAACAGTCCTCCCAGACTGGAATGGGCAGGGCTGCCCAGTGGTACTTCTCAAGGGCCGCTGCTCATGATGGCCTCATGCATTGTAGAGACCCTGGGGATAGAACTGGCAATGTCCTGACTGCAGACTTTGCCTGCCTAGTCTGCTGGAAGAGGTCTTTCTGACACTTTGTGCTGGATATGTGGTTTTGTTCGCAAGTTTCTTTGGGAGAACCACTCCTCCCCGACTCCAGGAGGCTGTCAGTTATGATGGCTCTACCCTCCATCCCAGGCTTTCTGAGGCAGATGATCTCAAGGACCACTCCGCCCCACCCCTCAGCACAGTGGTTGGTTCAGGAGTGGGCATGTGACTCAAGCAGCCAATCAGAATTCTTTCCTGGGATTATTGCATAGTCCCTGGGAGAAAGAGGGCTTCCTCTAGATAGCCTTGTCTTGCTGGGAGGTTGTATATCTGGGCTGCCCAGCACCATCTTTCCTAACTCATGGAAAGAAGAAAGCCAAGCAGAGCCAAAAGATGGGGAGAGACACGACCCTGACTGCCTGAGCCCCCACATAAGCCATGCCTGGTTGCACCCAGACTTCTACCTTCCAGGAGCCAATGAATTCCATGATTGCCTAGGTTCAAGTGAGTTAGGTACTTCTCACTTGCAACCAAGAGTCCTTCAAGATCCATTCAGCAGGGCTTCCCTGTTCAGTTGTGCAGGTATGCACTATGTAACCATAGGGGACATCCTAGACTTATATAATACACATTCTGTTCAGCTGAAAGTAGTAGGGTGCTCAATCATCACCTCCTCTCAGAAGCCCTCTTTGATTTCCCCAGCAGTTAGTCATTCCCTCCTCTATGCTTCCAAGAATCTTGTGAAAAATATACACTGTGGAGCTAATCCCTCTATATTGCAGTTTACATACATACACACCTGCCTGTCTCCCCATCAGACTGGGAGCTCCCTTGTAGGGACTAGATCTGATTTATCTCTTTTTCCTCAGTGACCCAACCGAGAATGTGCTTACGTTTTTATTAAGTGAATTATCAAATCTCACGACAAAAAACAACTGGAATATCCCATCTAGTTTGCTGTAAAGAAAATTCTCCTTGTAATTGCCACAGAAAAGTACTGTAGATCAGGAGCTGACAGACTTCTTTCTGTAAAGAGCCAGATAGTAAATATTTTAGGCTTAGCAGGCCACATTTTCTCTGTCATGACTTTCATTTCTCCTGTTGTAGCACAAAAGCACCACGATGAGTAAACAAATGAACCTGGCTGCATTCCAATAAAACTTTATTTACAAACACTGTAATTTCATATAATTTCCATGTGTCACACAATAGTATTCTTCTTTTGATTTTTGTCCAACTATTTCACAATGGAAAAATCATTCTTAGCTCTCAAGTCATGCAGAAATATGCACCTGGCAGGATCTGCCCAACAGGCCTCAGTTTGCTGATTCCTGGTATAGACGGTCACTGGGCCCCTCCATCCACAGCGAGCACTGGGACAAAGTTGCGTCTCTCCCCTGACTTTGGGTCTCGGAGCTTGAAGGGCTGTCACCTGGTAGAGCAGCCTTGGCCTTCACCTGCCCTCACTATGTGAATAGGAGATTTGGGGCAACCTCCGGTGATCCACAGGCCCGCAGCATGTCAGAGCAAGAAGGACACAGCACAGCTGTACTTACTACAGACCCAGGGAGCTGAGGCCGCTTAAGCTTGCTGACTGGCCCAAGGTCACACACCTTGGTGAGTCTGGGTCCCATGGGACCCGGTGTGCTGTCATCCGGGAGGCTTTCACCAAACCACCCAGAGGAGGTTTATTCCTTTAGCCACAATCCTCCAGGTGCTGGTTTCACCTTCACACATCCTCACACACTTGGCTCTCAGCTGCACCCACCTCCCCTAACCCCAAATGCCGCCAAGCTGTGACAGTCTGACGATGGCCTTCCCCTCTCACCTATGAGGCCCAGATCTCTACCACATGCCATGGCCCTCACGTGCCAGGTCCTTCCCAGCCCCCGTGAGCCCAGCCCATACAGCCAAGAAGGCACCTTTGTATAAGGGTCTGTTTCAGAGGCCCAGATGGCTCCAAACCGGTCTTCTCCATCTGCAGGAGATAACGGACGTGCATTTTAAAAAAGGAATAAATACATATTTAATGACTTAGTTTAAGGAACTGAGAAAATATTCATTTTCTTAAACTGTTAATACATAATTAACTGATAATAAAATTAATTGGGTAAAACAGCCTAAAAATAATGCAGTACTTATTACATGAGGGAATATAACTGCATTGAAAAGAGGTTTAATTGTTCCAGAGACCAAAAAAGTCCCCAGAAGCAGAGAAGGGAAGAGGCTTTGTCCAGCCACTGGGTAAGGGCTCTGGGTGCGGGGCTCCCTGACCCCCCTGCTAGAGGGGGTGGAAGCAAAGACTGCCTTTTGCAACGCAACAACTTGACGATGGATTTAGAGAGCATCCCAATGCCCACCCCAGCCTTGACAGCACCCCTTCACCACCACCAATTCCAAAAAGGAAAGAAAGAAAAGAAAAAAATCCACTATTCTGCCTGACTGAGTCTCTCCTCTGGGAGGTCTGGGAGGTTAAGGAAAGAAGAGACAGACACAAAATTCCCATAACAACTGGAGAAAAAGGTGAGGGTGCCCTGAGTGCAGTCAGAGGAGGGGAAGGCAACCGGGATCCAGCGAGGATGGGTGGGTGGGCTTTGACAGTGCAGATGAGGGAGGAACAGGAGCAGTGGCCCCAGGCAGGGAGGCACAGGGATCCAGAGGAAACAGCTAGAATTTTATCTGGCTGAAACAGGACCCAGGAAGGGCTGGGACAGTGGGTCACAGGTGTGCGAGGAAAGCACTGGCTCTGGCCACCACGCCTGGGGCAGCCCGACAAGTTCTGGGTCCCACTGTAGACCCTGCCTTTTATTATTCCTCTCTCTTGTGAATTCAGGTGGGGAAGGGTCTGCTGAGAGTCATGCCAGAATTCACAGGAGAAAGATTCTGTAATTTCTTTTAGCTCTGTAACTCTGGACAAAGTATTCAGTATTAATTCAGTTGACCATGACGTCTTCTGTGTGCGCGACTGACAGACCAAATTACCTTTCCTTATCTCCTTGGGAGAAAAAAGGACCATTTATTTGACATACTTCATAATCATTTCACCTGCTTGCCCCCTACGGAGAGCACGGGTGACCCAGTTCCCTCCCTCCTGCACAAGGCAGGAAGCATGTCCTCTAATAAAGCCCAGTTTCTAAAGAATGCTTTTAATCTTGGACTAGTGAGCATGATTTTCAATTGTATTTTTAATTCTCTATCTACTTTTTAAAAGCCCACGTTTCCATCCTCTCTAATTCTCAGCTCATCAGAGCTGGGAGGGAGCTGGGACCTCACACACTCTCATCTCCTGCTTGGCATCTGCTCCGTGGAGAACGCAGTGGGCAAAGTCTGCTGGGGATTCAGAGGTGAGGGCTCTGTGCCACCCACGGGACACTGTTCTCTAGATGGTGGCTTGGAAATCCCTGGCTTATTGTGCCTGGCTTATTTCACTTAGTGTAATGTCCTCAAGGTTCATCCATGTTATGGTATGTTAGTATATGTCAGAATTTCCTTCCTTTTGGGGGGGGGGGCGGGGGGAGGTGAGAATCTCAGTTCCTTGACCAGGGATTGAACCCTGGCCATGGCAGTGAAAGCCCGGAATCCTAACCACTAGGCCACCAGGGAACTCCCCCAGAATTTCCTTCCTTTTTAAGGTTGAATAATATTCTATTGTATGTATACACCACATGTTGTTTATCCATTCATCCACTGAGGGATACTTGGGTTGCTTCCATATTTTGGCTATTGTGAATACTGCTGCTGTGAACAGAAGTGTCTCTTCAAGTCCCTGCTTTCAACTCTTTTGGGTATATACTCAAGAAGTGGGATTGCTGGATCAGATGGTAATTCTATTTTTAATTTTTTGAGCAGAAGCAGCTTTTACTTATTACTCCTCTGGCCTTCTTCCACTCCTCAGGCTGGAGGCTAAGCCAGGCAGCAAATGAGAGCATGAGAAAGCAGTTTAGGGCTTCTCCAGAAAAAGGGAAAACTGACTGTGGGGTGATTTGCACCCACCCACCAGGTTCTGTACACGGCCTCTCAGGGCTTCCTCTGGGGATTTCAAGTCAATGTTTCCTGGGATTTCCAAGACCCTTGCTCTGGACCCTGCCCTTGGGAGCCAGCAGGGGAAGCATTCACATATAATAAGCGCCTGGGACCTGGGAGGCAGGTATGATCATTATCCCATTTTACAGATGAGAGTCCTGATGCTCAGAGAGGCTAAATGAGGGGCCCAAGGTCCCAGCTAGAAAGTGGTGAGGCTCAGACTCAAGCCCAGCTCTGTCCATGTTCTTTCCACTACCTCATGCTGCCTCCACTGGCATTTAAATGCGTGTGGAGATGTAAAAACCTCGTGCTACAGGAAGAAGTGTCTAGGGGCAGGGATGGGGGAGACTGATTATGACTTAGAAAGCTGGAAGTTTCCTTGGAGGAGCCACATTATAGCAGAACTTGGAAAAACAGGTAGATGTTGGAAGTTGGAGGAGATGGGGGGAACTGGGTGAAAAGCTCCTTGAATGGTTCTGTCTGGTGAGAGGTGATAGATCTTAAATGTGGTAGAGATTTTCTTTTAAGACTGTAGCTCTAGACTAATTAAGTTTGAAAGGTTTACAAAATGAATAATTTTATATGAAAATAAACATTTACAAGGTCAACTCAAAAAGAGGCCGTATAAGAAATTGGAAAACTTTCACTTTCTGCATTGTATATTTCTATAATATTTGAACTATAAATGAACATATGTTACTTTTGGAATCTGAAAAATAAATATATAAAAATTAAATAGGTGTATTATTGTGGAAAATATGTATGATATACTGTTAGGTGTAAAAAAACAGATTGCAAATCAGTATATGTAGAGAATGACCCCATTTATGTAAGTAAATGTGTGAATGTGTGTATTTGTTTTTGTTTTTAAAACTGTTCTTTTTTTTAAATTAATTAATTTATTTATTTTTATTTTTGGCTGTGTTGGGTCTTTGTTTCTGTGCGAGGGCTTTCTCTAGTTGCAGCGAGTGGGGGCCACTCTTCATCGCAGTGCGCAGGCCTCTCGCTGTCATGGCCTCTCTTGTTGCGGAGCACAGGCTCCAGACGCGCAGGCTCAGTAGTTGTGGCTCACGGGCCCAGTTGCTCCACGGCATGTGGGATCTTCCCCGACCAGGGCTCGAACCCGTGTCCCCTGCATTGGCAGGCAGATTTTCAACCGCTGCGCCACCAGGGAAGCCCGTGAGTGTGTATTTGAAAGGATATACACCAAAATTCTCTCAATGTTTATCCCTGGGAAGTAGAACTATGGGTGACTTTCTCTTTTCTATCATTTGTATTTTACACTAAGAAAAAAAATCAATTTGAAGAGAAACCTAGATGAGGTTGGGTATGGTGATGTGATACCTTTTCAGATACAACACCAAAGACACAATCCAGGAAAGAAGTAATTGATAAGCTGGACTTCATTAAAATTAAAGACTTCTGCTCTGCAAAACACAATATCAAAAGAGTCAGAAAACAAGCCATAGACTGAAAACAAATATTTGCAAAAGACACACCTGATAAAGGACTTGTATCCAAAATATACAAAGAACTCTTAAAATTCAATGATAAGAGGGCTTCCCTGGTGGCGCAGTGGTTGAGAATCTGCCTGCCAATGCAGGGGACACGGGTTCGTGCGCCCTGGTCTGGGAAGATCCCACATGCCGCGGAGCAACTGGGCCCGTGAGCCACAACTACTGAGCCTGCGCGTCTGGAGCCTGTGCTCCGCAACAAGAGAGGCCGCAACAGTGAGAGGCCCGCGCACCACGATGAAGAGTGGCCCCCGCTCGCCGCAACTAGAGAAAGCCCTCACACAGAAACGAAGACCCAACACAGCCAAAATAAATAAATTAATTAATTTTTAAAAAATTCAATGATAAGAAAACTACCTGGTTAAAAAATGGGCCGAAGATCTTAACAGACACCTCAGCAAAGATGATAAACAGTTGGCAAATAAGCACATGAAAAGATGCTCCATATCATATGTCATCGGGAAAAATGCAGATTAAAGAAACAATGAGATACCACTACACGCATATTAGAATGGCCAAAATCTGGAACACTGACAACATCAAATGCTGCTGGTGACGTTGTGGAGTAACAGGACTCTCATACATTGCTGGTGGGGATGCAAATGGTACAGATACTTTGGAAGTTTCATCAGTTTGGCAGTTTCTTAGAAAACTAAACATACTCTTACAATAGGATCTAACAGTCGTATGCCTTGGTATTTACCCAAAGGAGTTGAAAACTTAGTCCACACAAAAACCTGCACACAGATATGTATAGCAGCTTTATTCATAATTGCCAAAACTTGAAAGCAACCAAGATGTCCTTCAGTAGGCGAATGTCTAAACTGTGGTACATCCAAGACAATGGAATATCATTCAGCACTAAAAATAAATAAATAAATAAATAAATAAACAAAACCAAACAAACAAAAACAGAGCCGTCAAGACATGAAAAGACATGAAGGAATCTTTTTTTAAATTTACTTTATTGAAGTATAGTTGATTTACAATTACAATGTTGTGTTTAATTTCTGCTGTACAGCAAAATGACTCAGTTATACATATACACATTCTTTTTCATATTCTTTTCCGCTATGGTTTATCACAGGATATTGAATATAGTTCCCCGTGATATATAGTAGGACCTTGTTGTTTATCCATTCTATATATAATAGTTTGCATCTCCTAATCCCAGACTCCCACTCCATCCCTCCCCCACCCCCCTCCCCCCTGGCAACCACAAATTTGTTCTCTATGTCTGTGAGTCTGTTTTGTAGATAAGTTCATTTGTGTCATATTTTAGATTCCATACATAAATGATATCATATGGTATTTGTCTTTCTCTTTCTGACTGATGTACTTAGTATGATAATCTCTAGGTCCACCCATAGTGTTGCAAATGGCATTATTTCATTCTTTTTTATGCTGAGTAGTATTCCATTGTGTGTGTATGTATATTATATACATACACACACATATATATACAGCACATCTTTATCCATTCATCTGTCAGTGGACATTTAGATTGTTTCCATGTCTTGGCTATTGTCAATAGTTCTGCAATGAACACTGGGGTACCTGTATCTTTTCAAATTATAGTTTTCTCCAGATGTATGCCCAGGGGTGGGATTGCAGGATCATATGGCAACTCTATTTTTAGTTTTTTAAGGAATCTCCATACTGTTCTTCATAGTGGCTGTATCAATTTACATTCCCACCAACAGTGTAGAAGGGTTCCCTTTTCTCCACACCCTCTCCAGCATTTGTTATTTGTAGACTTTTTAATGATGGCCATGCTGACCGGTGTGAGGTGGTACCTCATTGTAGTTTTGATTTGCATTTCTCTGATAATTAGCGATGTTGAGCATCTTTCATGGCCTGTTGACCATCTGTATATCTTCTTTAGAGAAATGCCTATTTAGGTCTTCTGCCCATTTTTTGATTGGGTTGTTTATTTTTTTATTAATGAGTTGTATGAACTGTTTGTATATTTTGGAAATTAAGCCCTTGTCAGTTGCATCATTTGCAAATATTTTCTCCCAGTTTGTAGGTTGTCTTTTCATCTTGTTTATGGTTTCCTTTGCTGGTCAAAAGCTTGTAAGTTTGATTAGGTCCCATTTGTTTATTTTTGCTTTTATTTCTATTGCCTTGAGAGGCTGACCTAAGAAAACATTGGTACAGTTTGTGTCAGAAGATGTTTTGCCTATGTTCTCTACTAAGAATTTTATGGTGTCAAGGACCTGAAAGAATCTTAAATACATATTAGTAGGGGAAAGAAGCCAATCTGAAAAGGCTATATACTGTATGATTCCAACTATAAGACGAAAAGGCAAAACTATGGAGACAGTAAAAAGATCAGTGGTTGACAAGGGTTGGTGGGAGTGATAGAAAGATAAATAAGTGAGGCACTTAGGATTTTTAAGATGTATGTTATTATAATGATGGATAAATGTCATCGTACATTTGTCCAAACCCATACAATGTATAACACCAAGATGAACCCTAAGGTTAACTATGGACTTTGGGTGATAACAATATGTTAATGTAGGTTCATCCTTGGTTAAAAATGTACCATACTAGTGGGGATGTTGATAATGGGGGAGGCTATGCATGTGTGGTGGCAGGGGATATGTGGGAAATCTCTGTACCTTCCTCTCAATTTTGTTGTAAATCTAAAACTTGTCTAAAAAAAAAAATAACTTTAAAAAGTTAATTTGAAAAAGAAAAAGAAAGTAAAGCTTGTTCAAGCACTACTCTTGCAAAAGGATACAGGCCGTTCTCAGGATGAATCTTGTCAAGGTTTCACATAACAATTAATTCCTATGCTATTTAACCTTTTCCAGAGCTTAAAAAAGTTAAAAATTTTCCAATTAATTTTATACACTTCGAATAACTCCAATACCAAGACGATATATTTTTTTTAAAAAAGCATCAGATAAAGTACGTTTACCTAAAATCAGAAGCCAACATCATACTCAGTGATAAAACACTCAACTCTAGTCTAGAGGGATTCACATTTGAGTCAGAATTAAGACAAGGATGTCAGTTAGGTGTCAGCAATGCTAGCGGCTATAACAAACAAAACCCCAAATCTCAATAGCTTAACACAATAACAGTTTATTCCTTATTCACCCAAATAACAATGAGGACCCCTGGTCAACAAGCACCTCTCATTAGGCTTTTCATGGACCTAAACTCCTCTGCCTCTGGTCCTGCCATCACCTAGAACTGTTGCTAGATCCTCTGACAGCAGACAGAGAGAGGAGAGGGTGGTATGGGAGTTTCACAGGCCAAGCAGGAAAGCCACTTATGTCATTTCCACCCACCATCCAAAGGCTAGAACCCAGTCACAGGGCCACACAGCACTGCAGGGGGGCTGGGAAGAGCTTCTAGCTTTGTGCCCGGAGGAAAAGGAGACAGGTGATAATGCAGCATTCCTTAAAGAGTGCTTCACTATTATCTTACTTTCTGCACATTTTGATGTGGGGCAGGCAGGCAATGACTGCCACCTGAGCACCAGTGATTATAAACACGTCCCAATTTCAGAGATTTAAAATGTGAAAACTTAGACTCGATGAAATACTGCTTATGAATACTAGACGAAAAAAGAAATGCTGTATTTGTAAAAGCCCATGGACGAGCAAGGGTTTTCCAGGCATGATCCCAAGGCAAAAAGCATGAAAGATAGACTGAACCACACAAAAATAAAAAATCCCTCACATCAAAAAAAGAAAATTAGGGACTTCCCTGGCAGTCTAGTGGTTAAGACTCCACGCTTCCACTGCAGGGGGCGAGGGTTTGATATCCCTGGTCAGGGAACTAAGATCCCACATGCTGTGTGGCCAAAAAAAATAAAAAATAAAAAGCAGAAGGACCCATGGGAGGGGGATGTGGAAATATTTGTAACGTGTGATAGATCAAGAATTAGTAGGCTTACTATTTTTAAAAGCCCTTATACACCAACGGTGAAAAAGATGAAGATCCCAAGATAAAAATGGACAAAGAAGTGTAACAGGAAATGAATCAAAAAAGAACTAAAAATGGTTAAATATGTTAACTATGTAAAACTCTTTGGTAGTCAAAGAAATGCAAATTAAAACCACAATAGGATATATATTTTTTAATCATAAAACTGGCAGAGGTCTGAAAATTGACAATGGTGCTGGCAAGGACTGGGAATTCGAGAGAGACTCTTTCACTTCTGGAAGAGGGTGAAATGGATGCATTGTTCAGCGCTGTGGCTAAGATCTTAAAAACATGCATGCCTGTTGACCCAGCCATCCCACTTCTGGAATTTTTTAAATTTCGGTTTTATTTTTATCAAAGTTAAACATGCACATAATTTTAAAAGTTGAAAAATTCTACATGGTTTCTTATGAAAATCAGCAATTCCCTGAAGCCCCTTCCCCTCAACCTCCAACACTATCACCACCCTACCCCTCTTTCTCAGTCCCAGAGATACAGGTTTCAATCTTTCTGATATTTACCGTATTTTCTTTAAATAACATGCTTATATTGCTACTTCTTGAATTTTCAGGTTTGGGCATTATCTAATAATTTCTCATCATGAAGAGAGGATTTAGCTCTCTCACCAACCCTCTCCCCAAAACACAACCCCTATAAAACACATGCACATACTGCAGCCACACACACCCACACATATCCCCTGGTCCTCAGCCTCCCAATATTGTTATTTGTCATTCTGATTAGATCAATATTCATTATTTGCCTTATTCTGGCTGTAAATCTATTGTCAAATGAGCTGTGCAGAACACTATCATTTTCTTTTCCTGCACAACACGTTGTTTTCCCTGGAGTAAATAACTGACTTGTTTTAATCATCGGCTTAATTTGCTCATTTTTATCATCAATTTAACCACAAACTCTCTTTCAGAATTTTGAACTTGTTACTCCACTGTGTTCTGGCTTGCACTGATGCTGTTTTTAAAATCCAGTGCCATTCTCAGCCATAATTCTCTATATATACCTACCTACTTTTTCTCTGCACACATGTAGAATCTTTTCTCTGTCCACGCACCCCATACTAACCCCAGTCCTGAGATGCTTGGTGAGCCTGGTTTGAGACCTCTTTATGGTTCTGCACTATAAATCAACCTTCTTTTTCATCTTTGGGATATGGCTTTCTTGGGCCTGTTAAGTCCATCTACTTTCCAACTACCAAAATGCTGTTGCTGATGACTCCTCTATTATCCTCCTCCTTGTGGGTTTTTTCTTTTTTAATCAGTTTGCTATAGTTTGGAGAGAAAGCAGCATTGCACCAAAGTTAGGTGTAGAGTCCTGCTTCCCTGTGGAGGGTCTTGATTAGACTCTTCCTCCCCCCACTGGGTCCTGGGCCTCCACGTCTGTCCCCCTCGTCCCACAGTCCTCTCAAAACAGCTGTTGCTCAGCTCAGTTCAGCTGGCAGGCAAATGCCCTCAGGGCAAATTAATGACCTAAGTGTCAAATCTAAGAAGTTTAAAAAAATACAGTAAACCCCAAAACAATATAAGTAAAGAGATAAAAAACAAAATGGAAACCAACAAAATAGAAAATAAAAACGGAATGAAGACCAATAAAACTAAGAGTTGATTCTTTGAAAAGACAGAATAGAAAAATCTCTGGGAAGATGGATCAAGGGAAAAAAAAGAAAATATACAAATAAATGACATTATACATGAAAAGAGTAACATAACTATAGTTAAAACAGAGGTTGGTTTAAAAGATAATACGATAAAAACATACAGCCATCTGGAGGTTTTATCTTTTCATGTGGCTGTATTTGCAAATGAAAGATTACTGAGAAAAAATATAATAAGAGAATGCTATCGACAACATTATGCCAACAAATTTGAAGTCTTAGTATTATAGAAATACATACATTCCTACAAAAACTGAAAAAAAATTAGGTATTCTGAATAGTCCTAAAACAATTAAAGAATTTGAAGCAATAATTGAAAACATTCCCACAAAGAAAATTCAAGGCCCAGATGGTTTTAGGTGAATTATACCAACATTTCAAGAATAGATAAGCCAATCTTATATGAATTCTTCCAGGGAATAGAAAAATAAGGAATATTCCCAAATTCATTCTTTGAGGACAGTATAATCTTAATGTAAAAATTAAACAGGGCTTCCCTGGTGGCGCAGTGGTTAAGAATCCGCCTGCCAGTGCAGGGGACGTGGGTTCAAGCCCTGGTCCGGAAGGATCACACATGCCACGGAGCAACTAAGCCCGTGCACCACAACTACTGAGCCTGCGCTCTAGAGCCCTCGAGCCACAACTGCTGAGCCCATGTGCGTGCCTAGAGCCCGTGCTCTGCAACAAGGGAAGCCACTGCAATGAGAAGCCTGCGCACCACAACAAAGAGTAGCCAGCCCCTGCTCGCCGCAACTAGAGAAAGCCCGCGCACGGCAACGAAGACCCAAGGCAGCCAAAAATAAATTAATTAATTAATTAAATTAAAAATGTAAACAAGTATAGCATAGGAAAGGAAAATTGCAGGCCCATTTCACTCATACATTTAGATGTAATAATCCTAAGTAACATATTATTAAAATAATTCAACTGTATATAAAAAAGATAATGTACCATAACCAAGTTGAGTTTATTCCAAGAATACAAAGATGGCTTAATATTAGAAAATCTATAAAGCTAATTTATCACATTAATAGATTAAAGAAGAAAAACATGATCATCTAAGCAGACACAGAAAAGGTATTTGATAAAAGTATATAATGATTGATGATAAACTTTTAAGCAGATTGGAAATAAAAGGGAATTTCCTTAACCTGATAAAGGATATCTATAAAAACTTCTAAAGGAAATATTACTTGTGCAAACAATAGTGACATTTCCTTTAAAATCAGGAAAAGATAAGGATGCCCACTATAACATTTTTTGTTCAGCATTGTACTTTTGAATTTATTTTTCTTAAATAAATTAATACATTTAGTGGTAGAAGTTTTTAAATAAATTAATAAAGAAAATAAATCAATGGCATACATTTGAAAAGAAAGAGATAAACTCATTATTTGCAGATGATACGATTGTCTATTTAGAAAACCCAAAGGAATCTACAGACCAATTATTAGTTAGCAAGATTACTGGGTATAAAATCAATAGGCAAAAGTCAATGAAATTCCTAGTCATTAAAGAAAAAACACAAATGAATAAACTTATGAAAATATGCTCAACCTTTGTAGTTATCTGGGAAATTCAGTTTTAAACAAAGATATAGTGTTTTATACTTGTCAGATTAGCAGCTATTTTAAAAAATCTGACACCACCAAGTGTTAGAGAAGAGGTAGAGGAACTAGACCCCTCATACGCTGCTTGTGTGAATCATTGGTACAACCACCTTAGTTAGAGCCATTTGTACCATCTGTCTCAGTTAAGTCGAAGATGCCCTAGACTCAGCAAATCTATACCCCCAAAACCTCTTCTGAGTGTACTCAAAGAGACTTTTACAAGAATGCTTATGGCAATATTGTTTATAATGACCAAAAAAAAAAGAAATCCTAAATGTTCATTGACAAGACAATGAATAAAGATGGTACATTCATAAAAAAGAAAAAGATAATATGGAGTAAGTAAGCAAGATATAGAAGGATATGATCCTACTTAAAATTGCAACATTCCACCCCCGCCTCTCTGACTTTTTTTCCCCCTTTGCACCTCTCACATTCTAACATACAGTTTATCTATAATTCATAAATTTTGCTTATCGTTTGGCTCACCCCACGGGAATGTACACACCGCAAGAGTAGTGATCTTGTCTGTTTTGTTCACTGATATTCCCAGGGTGCCTCATATACAGTAGGAGCTCAATAAATATTTGCCAAGTGAATTTGTTGAATGAATAGAAGACAATATGAAGCCACATATTGAAAGTTTAAAAGCATGCAAAACAATACTACTTAATATTTATAGATAAACATCCCTTTCTGTTTTGGGTTACCTTTGTGACAGAGGTGGAGGGTGGGATCAGGGAGGGGCACCCAGGAACCTTCAAGTGTCCCCGTAAGCTTTTATTTCCTAAGGTGGCAATGGAGAGGGGAGCGTTGATTATATTATTACCAACAATGTCTGCATGATGGAAAAATTTCACATTAAAACTTGTTTTTAATAATCAGAACAGCAGCACCTGCAGCACGTACCAGAGTTTCTAAGGGTTTTCCCACATGATCTCATGGGTCAGCTGTGCACAAGGGGCTTCCTATAAGCCCAGCTCAGAACAAGGTGGGGCCCGGGACTGGGGTTCTTCCAAATTGCCCAAGAGGGGAAATCCCAGCCTGAGAAGGAGGAAGAGGCAGCCCCAGGGGCCACCCCTCCTGGATGAGACGGGAGGGTATGTGAGAACTGGGCTTTGTCTTGCACTGTCCTCACTCAGGAGCTGGGGGCTTGCTGCTGGACCTGCAGTCAGGGACACGCTCCTCTGAGGCAGCACTGGGTTCTGTGTTAGGAGCTGTCCCAGTTCAGAATCTGAGTCCCTGTGGTCTCTCTTTCCTCCCCTGGATAATGGGAGAATAAATAATGACCCTGTTTTGTCTACCTGAGAGGGCTGTTGTGAGGACCAGACAACAAGGAAAGAAAGTTGCCCTGACGGTAGGGACCAGAGTCTCAATGCAGTTTTGCATTTTCTTCTTTGATATGAAACCTTTGAACATAAACATTATCTATGTTGTTACATAGTCTTCAAAATGATCATTTTTATTGGCTGAAAAACCATCAAGGGCTCAAGCATAATTTACTAAATCATTCCACTCTTGTTGTAGATTGAGTGTGTTTACCATTTTCCTCAACTGTAAACAACACTGCAGTTAACATCTTCATGTGCTTACATTTTACTTTGCTTTTTTGAAATTATTTCACTAGGATAAATTCCCGAGTAAATAACTGGTCAAAGTATATAAATGGTTCTTATGGTTCTTGATGGGTTTTGTCAAAGTGCCATTTCCAAATGGTTGGCCCCGGTGACATACAGGTGTGTGTAGGACCACTGCACCTTATTCCAGGAAGGGTCTAGTCCTGCCAGGGCATAATTCAAAATTCACCAAATTTGAGACTAATCCTGACAAAAGACGAGAGGAGACACTTACATTTGTTTACCAGTTTAAAAAATGCCCTACGTGGCAATATTGTAAATCCAGTTGACAGCTCGCTTAACTGGACAGCTTTGAAGTTATTTGTTTCTTGACATACATTTTAAAAGGTGGGAGAATTCAGACAAAATGAGACTTTATTAATATTTAATATTTATAAAATATTTACCTTGCACGTTTAAAATGTTCACAAAATGCTGCCACGCTGTGCTAGTTTTGTCACACCATCTCCACAATGGGGCACTACTATTTTATTTTATTTTTTTTCCCTAAAGAAATAGGTCTTATTCTAACAACCAAGTTTGCAGCTGTAGGCCTGTGAGAACCATTTGTAAGGCAGGGAAGGAGGAGATAATGCAACATAGGCGCTTCTGTTGGAACCAGCTAATAACTATATGCACTGATTGTTAAGAATTTACTTTCTGCTGGGCACTGTGCCAAGCACTTTCCTGTGTTACCTCATTTAATCTTTGATCCTATTAGATAGGTACAACTTTCCCACTTTACAAATGAGGAAACTGAGGTCTGGGTCCTAGGGATATAGGCATTACAGGCATAGCAGGTAGAATCAGAGAAAAAGATAGGACTGATGTCAAGACTCACTGGTCCTGGCTCTGTCCCTAATTTTTGGCTCATCAGTCAACTCTTCTGGGCCTTGTCTTTGCCCCAGGGAGAGGCTGAGGACCAGGGATGGGCACTGGGTGCAGTTATGCAACTTCTTTACATCCCCGCACCCACCGTGAGGCCCTCTGGAAGAGAGAGTTACTACCTTTTCTTTCCCTGCACAGAAAACCAGGAGGGCTTGGCTGAGCAAGGATGGGCCACACGGACCAGCCCAGCCGTGGGTTGACACATGCTATGTTTACAGCATCTTCATCGCTCACTCAGGAGACCCAGAACTCAGGTCTGTCCTTCCCTTCATTCCCCAAACACTTTTTGAGCACCATGCTGAATGCAATGGGGCTGGCCTTGAGGCCACGGAGCACGGCTGCACTCCACCTTGTGACACAGCTGTGGGACTTGGGTAAGTCACTTCTGTGGCCTCTGACCGCAGTTTCCTCATCTGTAAAATGGGGATAATAATGACTACCTCAGAGGGTTATTCTGAGGCTTGAGTGAGGAGAAGGTGTGACTTAGGCCCCACGAGAGGCCCTGTAAAGCGTGAGCTGAAGTGGCCCTCCAGGTGTTCTCTGGATATGAGTCAGGTGCCTGCCAGGGACCTCAGCCTGACACCAACACCCAAAACAGACCACAAGGGAGAAAGTGTCAGGCCAGGGGTGAGTAGGACAAACTTTCCCTGAGGGTTGGAAAGGGTTCTGGGAGGGCTCCCTGGAAGAGGTGATGTGTGCACCAAAGGAAAATCAGTCGAGTGATCAGAGCTGCCACCTGCAGCCAGAACTTCCATTTAGAACCAGGACAGAAGACTTCCTGCAGGAGGTAAGGTCAGGCTGACTCCACGCTCCCAGAGAGGATGCCCCCAGAACATCTCAGGGATCTCTGCCCACCCCCTCTGTCACATGGCAGATGCATTTCATTCATTCATTTGATTAATGAGCATCGGCTATGTGCTAGGCACTGGTCTCAGTACTGGAGACGTGTCAGCGAACAAAACAAATCCCTTGCGCCTTCTCACAAAGATGGTGCCGAAGGCGAAGAAGGAAGCCCCTGCGCCTCCCAAAGTGGAAGCCAAAGCAAAGGCTTTGAAGGCCAAGAAAGCAGCGTTGAAAGGCGTCTGTCCACAGCCACACACTAAAAACATCCGGACGTCACCCACCTTCCAACGGCCCAAAACACTGCGGCTCAGGAGGCAGCCCAGATAGCCTCAGAAGGGCGCCCCCTGGGAGGAAAGAGCTTGACCACTATGCCGTCAGAACACATTCCCCCTCACCACCAAGTCAGCCATGAAGAAAACAGAAGACAACAACACACCGGTGTTCATTGTGGACGTCAAAGCCAACAAGCACCAGATTAAACAGGCTGTGAAGAAGCTCTGTGACACTGACGTAACTAAGGTCAACACCCTGACCAGGCCCGATGGAGAGAAGAAGGCATATGTTCGACTGGTTCCTGACTATGATGCTTTGGATGTTGCCAACAAAATTGGGATCGTCAAAACTGAGCCCAGCTGGCTAATTCTAAACATAAAATTTTTCACTATTGAAACAAAAACAAATCCCTTGCTCTCAGAGCTGACATTCTGGTGGAGAATAGAGGGAAACAAGACAGTAAGTCAGAAAATAAGGATGTTTCAGGTGGTGAGTGGTAAGAGGGTAAATACAGCGGAGTGAGAATAGAGAATGAACGGGGCATGAGTGCAATCAGGGAAGCTGTGAAGGGCAAACTTTTGAGTGAGATCTGTAGGAAACGAGGATGCAGACTTTGCAGATATCAGATCTTGGGAAGGACGTTCCAGGCAGGGGGAATACCTAGTGCAGGAGTGCTGGTAGGCAGAGTGTACAACATCAAGGGATTCCAGGCAGGCAGTGAGGTCGGAGGGCATTGTGTGGCCGTAATGAGCCTGGCAGGACTCCTGCATTACCCCAGGGAGCGGGGAGCCCTGGGAGAGCTTCTCAGAGGAGCAGTGGGCTTGGTTCTGGCTGCCTGGGAGCAGAGACCGGAGCAGGGCAAGGCAGAAACAGGGAGATGGCCAGGGGGCCATTGCAGAGGTGACCGTGGCTCAGCAGGGTGGAGGCAGCAGAGGGAGAGAGGAGGTCGGATTCTGGCTGTGCTCAAAGGTAGAGCCAAGAGGAACTTCTGATGAGCTAGACTCTGCGCCCCCAAAGCCCTCCTGGGGCTGCAGGACCGCAAGGCTCCCTGTGGCCTCACCAAACACCCCTTGGAAGCCTCCTCATTCCGCAGGTGATTGGGGAAATTAGACCTTAAATGCTTTGTTTTTGTTTTGTTTTGTTTTTTTCCAGAAATAAAACCAAATGTAATCACTGTGAGAAAAGCTCCACCCCAAGGGCGCTGCTCCCTCCGGTGGAGGCAGGGGTTAGACGAGATTTGCAGGACTGTGCTGGCTCCCAGTTTAGATGCTTTCCATAAATTAATTACAGAGGCAAAGCGGAGAGCGAGGCCCTGGGGCGGGTCCGGGGCTGCCCTTCCCTCTTCTCGGATAGCTGGGCTGAAGCCAGTGCTGCCCTGGCCTGCGGGCTCTGGGAAGCTGCTGGGACTCCTGATTTCTGCCCGAAGTTCGCTGATCTCGGTCCCTGCGGGCTAAGCATCGTCATCACGGGAGAGGACTTGGGAGAACACGGCGGCTTTGGTCTTTCTCCTGAGCGCAGTGGGGAGCTGGGGAAGCTGGCAGGCAGGGAAGGGACAGGACCAGATTTGCTTTTTAGAGGGGACCCTCTGGCAACTCCAGGAGACTGGATTGGAGGAGAGGAGGCTGGAGGCCAGGAGGTCAGGTGGGGCCTCTCTGGAGGGATGGAGAGAAGGGAAGCGGGGTCAAGTAAAGGGACAGGAGTTCCCACTAATACAGATCCATCTCCCTGGGCTGCCAACTAGTGGCTCTACCCTTTGGGCCCAAGCCTGATGCCCATCTCGCCTGGGGCCCCCGAGCTCTTGTTGGCAGAGCCTCTTGGGGCCCAGGTCAGGCCAGTGACTCATTTCTGAATGGTTTTGACTGAATAAGACTGTTCTACCTCTCACCTGAGCTCTTTGTCCCTCCTCGTCACAGTTCAGGGTTTTGGCCACAAACAGCGGCAAATGAGAGAGGGATTTCCGGAGGTGGCTTATGGGACCTTTGCTGAAATAGTTGAGTGCACTTCACCTGCACCCTGCAGGGAGCTGAGCCATCCCTCCGAGCTCCGTGCTCCTCCTTGGCCTGTTCTAAACATGGCCACCTTGGCCTTCCGGCAGCGTGCCTGAGCTCCTCCCTTGGGTCCTGCTCAAACCCTTTTCCTCAGCAGCAACTGCACATCCTGCTCCACATCGCAGCGCAAGGCCACTCCTCTTCCTCCTCTGGGAAGCTGTACTCAGATCTCCTTGTCCTCAGCACCTTGGATGGTGCTGACTGATGGGTGCAGGGAATATGGAAGCCCAGCTCCCTTGCCTGGGGTTTTGACAACCCTGAGGTGTAAGTTACACTCCAGAGCCCCCCCTCAGGATCAGATTGAAGCTACCCTCTGCAGGACAAGGCCAGAAATGGCACCATTTATCTTCTCCCATCCCCTCTCCCCACCCCCATCCCTCCTGTGCCCCACTCCTTTCCAGGCTCATTCTGGGAGCACTTCCTGGATAAATCACTTGCACATGAATCCTCAGGTGAGAGCCTGCTTCTGAGGAACCCCTTGTTCAGCCCTGCCATACCCACAGTCCAGTCTGCATATGGCATTGTGCCGCCCCCAACCTCACAGCCGCCCTGGGCCTCCGAGGCTCCATCTGTATAAAGGCGGTGCTGGGCTCTGGCCCTGTGTGAGCACTGCTGCTGTTCTTGTCCTGGATCCCTGCTCCCTACCCCGACCCCTTTGCTACAGCTGAACTCAGTCATCAAGAAAAGAGGACTCATTTAAGAATGAGCAGTTGTTCTCAGCTCACAGAACCAAGTTCTCCGGCTGTTACAGCTCATTACTAAACCCCAGCCATGCCCTGAGAAGGATTACAGAAAGGCTTCTGGTAAAAATCCCCAGCAGAAATAACATGCTCCTGCCGTAAGGAGCCCTGCAGATCTGACTGTGGTAATCTTCTGCTCGTCTCCGCCCAAGCACATTCAGGTGTTTGCATGTCAGTGGGGTCGCAGCATCTGGGCAATTGTGCCTGCTTTTGGATCCACGTGCAGGACTTTCCACAGCTGCTGGGGGAGCTTCGAGGCCAAATTGGCCCATGGGGGGAACCTGAGTCTAGACAGTCTAGCAAGAGGCTTGGACAGGTCACTGCTCTGCTTGGAGCCTGCAGACCCCTCTGCTCTGGCGAGTCCAGCCTCCAGAAAGCCTGTGGGGGGGCTTCCCTGGTGGCGCAGTCGTTGAGAGTCTGCCTGCCAATGCAGGGGACACAGGTTCGAGCCTTGGTCTGCGAAGATCCCACATGCCACGGAGCAACTGGGCCCATGAGCCACAACTACTGAGCCTGCACGTCTGGAGCCTGTGCTCCGCAAAAAGAGAGGCCGAGGCAGTGAGAGGCCCGCGCACCGCGATGAAGAGTGGCCCCCACTCGCCGCAACTAGAGAAAGCCCTCGCACAGCAACGAAGACCCAACACAGCCAGAAAGAAAGGAAGAAAGGAAGAAAAGAAGGAAGGTAGGAAGGAAGGAAGAAAAGGAAGGAAGGAAGGAAGGAAGGAAGGAAGGAAGGAAGGAAGGAAGGAAGGAAGGAAGGAAAAAGAAAGAAAGCCTGTGGGGCAGGTCCTGCTAAGCCTCCCTCCCTTCCCCCCAGCCTGCGGTTCCACACACTCACCCCACCCCTGGGACACACCTCACTGGGAACTGAAACTCGAACACATTATCCAAGGGCCTGGGCTGTCCAAGGGGGCCCAGCTGGGCCCTCTGCTACCCTCTGCGTCCGGGGCTCAGGCCCTCTGTATGGCAGCATCAGCTTCCAGCCATCAGATGCAAACCCAGGCAGAGGCCAAGATGAAGGCCACACTAAGCCTAGCTTGTCGTGAATCATCAAGGGTGTTCTTTTCCCTCTCTGGGCCTCAGTTTCCATATCGATATAAAGGGCAAGTAAGAGATCTCTGAGGTCCCTTTACAAATCATTATAGCCATTGTACTCTGTGGCCCAGAGAGGTGAAGGGAACCCAGGCTAGAACCCAGCCATCCTGCCCCCCAGGCCAGGGCTCTAGGACCATGAGGGTGAGCAGAGGGAGGCTCCCAGGTCACGAAGCTGTCAGGCCCTGAGACAGTGTGGAGGAACCAAGCGCTCAGGCCTCTGGGTGTCTTGAACCCCAGCTCCTAGCTTCCTGCATGTGCCCCACCAACATGCACCCCCTTCAAGCACAAACCAGGGGCAAGTACTCCCATCAGGGAGGAGAGAATCAGATGAGCTCAATTCAAATCCAGTTTTGCCCTTTGTCAGCTGTGTGACCTTGGACATATCACTTCACCAATCTGTGCCTCAGTTTCCTTATCTGTAAAATGGGGGGCCTAAAATTTGCCTCACTGGCCTTTGCAGGGGTTAAATGACCTTGTGCGTGTGAAGTGCCTGGCACGGATCAAACACTAAGTGGAAGTTCCTTTTTCTTGGGGCCTCTTCCCCTCCTCCTATGTCATTATCTGGCCTCACCTTCCACTGCCCATCTCAGCTGCTTGTACTTCTCTTCCCTTTGGCACACACCCATGCTTTCCAGCATCCAGGCCTCTGCTCATGCTGTTCCTTCTACCAGGAATGCCATTCCTCTGTCTCATTCCCACCATTCCCAATCTTATAGCTTTCATTGTTCAGCTCAAATGCCACCTCCTCCAGGAAGACTCTCCTCCAAGGAGCTCTGTACCAGCAGACAAGAACACAGATAACAGGGGCATCGGAAGGGGCAGTTCTCTGCCCACAGTGGCCTCCTCTACCTCCTGCCTGGGTCAGTCATACATGCAGAGCATTTTTCTCCCCCGCCCTGCAGTACACAAAAGTGCCCACTAGGTGGTGATAGAACGACAAAGTCCCAGCGGGGATGAGCAATAAGGGAGGCCAACCAGGCACCGCCTGCATCATTCATTCATTTCTTCAACAAATATTTTCTGAACACCTGCCATGTGCAAGAATGTAGGACGACAGTGGCAAACAAAGCAACAAAGTCCCTGCTCTCAAGAAGCTTATGTTCTAGTGGCAGGAGGTGAGAGAGAAGAAACACAAAAAATAAGGAAATAAAGCAAGAAAAACCAGGACAGAGGTGAAGGCTGTACAGAAAACACCGGGGCCTGCTTGTGTCCAGACCTCTGAGTTAGCATTTCGTCAGTGAACAGCAGGATCTGTAATCAAAGCATCACTTAGGATCTCAGAGCGGCTGAGCTGGAACATTCCCTAGCGCCTTGTTCACAGTGCGCTCTGCGGACAAACAGCAGCAGCAGCACTTGGGAGCTTACAGGAAATGCAGATTCTCAGGGCTGCCCCAAGTCTGCTGAATCAGAATCTGCATTTTAACAAGATCCCCAAGTAATCTGTATGCACGTTAAAGTGAGAAGCTCTGCTCTAGCCAGGCGCCTGGGGGTGACCCATAGCCATTGGCCAAATCTGGCCACCTATTTTTTTGCGTGATGCCCATGCAAGAATGGCTCTTGCTCAAAAAAAGAAATCTAGGAATTTTATGACACATGAAAGTTACATGTTCTTCAAATTTCAATGTCCATACATAAAGTTGTACTGAAACAGCCATGCCCATTCACTTGTGTATTGTCTGTGGCTGCTTTCGGGCTATAATGGCAGAGCTGAGTAGTGCAACAGCGACTATATGGCCCATGAAGACTAAAATATTTACTGTCGGGCCCTTTGCAGAAAAGTTCGCTGATCCCTGCTCTAGTTCAACCTCATTGAATGAGGAATCAGGGCCCAGAGAGGGGCAGTATCTTGTCAAGGCTAATAGGAGCCCTGCTTTTATTTCCATATCCCACCCAAGGTCCTGTTTGCACAGCCTCTGGTTTGGGCAGTTGAATTGCCTTTGCCTTTTCTGGGTTTGGAGTGATAGCCTCATTGGAAAAGGTTTGTAACTGATTTATGATGTAATCAAGACATTGCAATGAAATTTCCATTTCAGATGAAGCTAGTTTGGAGCCCAGAATGAGATGTGGGTACCCACAGAAACTGGGTTCCTTTTACTATAGCATGCATGAGTGATATTAAGCCTTTTCCTGAGAAGGGAGGGGACCCTAGGCTCCTGAAGAAAGGAGAGGGCTTCAGAGGGGTCAGTGCAGGGAGCGGGAAGGAGTCTTTCCTGCTCCTAACCCACCTGCAGAGTGAGGGGTCCTGACCTGTCAGGTGCTCTGAGGCTTTGGGCCGGGCCGGCAGTTGAGACCAATCTCAAGTCACCAAGTATCAATACTTCACTGCTGTGTCTCCAGTAGGAGTTTAGGGGGCTTGGTGCTGGTGGGGGTGTGGGTACCAATAGGGGGCAGCAGAGAAGACAGTGGTCAAGGCCTGGACTCTGGCTGGGGATGCAGCTCAGAGCAGCTCTCCCCTGCTCAACCCCATCCATGATTCCCACCGTCCTCATGCTTGAGGGCCAAGCTTAGCCTGCCCCAGCCCCTCCCTGCACGCGCCAGCTGCCCAGAACAGCTTGCAGCTCCCCTTTTGAGCCCATGCTTCCCACCTCAGGACCTTTGCTCCTGTTATAGCCAGCCAGTGACTGTGGTGCCCTCCCTTTGTCTCCCGACTGCCTCCCCAAATCCTCCCCACGATTCAGGACCCAGCTCAAAGTCTGCTCCTAAGAGAAGCTTTCTTTGGCTTCTACGAAGTTAGTTACTCCGCCTCCTTGCAGCACCTTGAAACGAACTTTTCTCAAGATCAGGAACTCCATTTCTCTATCTTTTCTCACCTGCTGAATGGAGAACAGAGGAGATAAGAGCACAACCCACAGTCATTCATACTTAGATTTAAATATCAGCTCAGCCACTTATTAGCTGTGAGACCTTGAGCAAGTTTCTTAACGACTCTGAGCCTGTTTCCTCATCTGCAAGATGGGAATAATGACAGCACCCACCAGAGAGGGTTGCTGTGAAAATTAAATGAGATAATACATGTAAAGGATAGCCATGGACACACAGCTGGCACTCAGTAAATGTTAGCTCTCATAGCATGTTGGAATTATATTATTACTAATCATTTGTTGAATGAACAGCCGGGTGGCACATAATTCTGAGAGACTGACCAGCATTTGTGGGCACCGCACACTGCCCAGTACGGGTGGGCACTCTTCTATATGCTGCCTCTTACAGCCCTTCACTACGGCCCACGAGGCAGCCATACTCTCCCTGCCTCCCAGCCTGCAGCTGTCCCCGGGCTGTTTGATCTTCGGGTGTCTCTGGGATGCGTGCTGAGCTGAGTCACTCTATGCCTGAGTGGCTGTGGGGAAGGCTAGGTTACAAGGTCAGCCCCGGGGTGCTACGGTGGGACCCCAGCCCAGAGGAGCAAGGCTGGGCTTTAACCAGGGCTGAGGGGAACAGTGGAGAAGAGAGGGCGGCAGGCCCCCACGTCAGCGGGTCAGGGCTCAGGAAGACTATGGGGTTGGCTCAACCCTTAAGGTTCCAGACTCCAGAAGTCTCAGAGATCGGGCAGAAGCCAGATGACCAGAACAGAGGCCCAAGGGCCAAGCAGACCTAATCCAAGATCCCTGAGCTCTCCGAACCCCCTGATCAAGGACGGGAGGGGTCCAGGGCCTGGAGCAGGGCAGAGGCTGCAGGGGCAAGTGCCACGCTGTGGGGAGCGAAGCCAGAGGGGACAGGGAGACAGGCAGTGCCCAGCATGGACATGGCTGGGCCATTTTCTCCCCCAAAGAGTGAGGGTGCAAGTCAGTGCCATTCTGTCCACATTTCCTGGGCACCCCCGAGGCCCCGGCCCTGGGCTCAGCACATACCAACCACCATGCCAGGGAATAATTGTCCCCGTTCTATGATTTGGAAACAAAGGATCAAACAGAAGTGCTTTGCCTGATGCCGCCAGTTTGTGGCCAAGGCAGACCTTCTGAGCCAGCCTTGTTCTCACAGAGCCTTGGAAATGACATAAGCCACAAGTACCTAACTTTATGCTTCTAAAGAGGCCCTCAGGTGTGTCCTCACCTACCCTCGTGTACGAGGCCACATAACAAATGACCACGAACCTAGCGGCTTCCAACAGCACCCCTTTACTATCTCACAGATGACCAGTCACATGCGACTTGACAGAACAGGAGATCAAGTTTAGAAATAGACCCTAAAAGACCCACATTTAGTATACGACAGTGAGAAATAGGTGGATTGTTTCATAAAAGGTGTTGAACAACTTGCTATCTCTAAAAATATATGGATCAAAATTTCAGTAAAAACTTAAACCATAAAGGTACCAGGCCTAGAAAGAATGATATTTAAAAAGTGAAACCCAATGTGAGAAAGGCTTTTTACATGAAAAAGCAATGTTAAAACATGCTCCCTCCCCCCGAACTCTTCCATACTCTTTCCATCAAGAGGTGGGGTCTCTGTCCTCTCCTGGAATCTGGGCTTGGTGACTATGTAACCAATAGAATATGGCAGAAGTGATGCACACCGTTTCCGTTTCCAGGCTGAGGCCTTAAGAGCCTGAGAGCTTCCCGTTCTGTCTCTTGGAATGGCCCAGGCTCCAGGCTGTGAGGCAGTCCAGGCCACAGGCAGGGGGCCTGTGTAGGTGTCCAGGCCAGCAGCCCAGCAGAGGGCCGAGCTGACGGCCAGCCTTGACAACCAGACACTTGAGCGAGGAAGCCTTCAGCTGCCTGCAGCCCAACCACCATCCAACTACATGGCATGAAGGAGCCTGAATGAGACCCTCTTGCTGAGCCCAGCCAACTTCCAGAACCATCAGAGAGAATAGTGGAATGATTGCTGTTGCTTTAAGCCACTATGTTTTGGGATAATTTATTATGCAGCAGTAGATGCACGATGATACACTCTGTATGACAAAACCTAGAAGCCATAAGAATAAAAAATGTCTGCATTAAAAATAATTAACAAAACCATAAGACAGGGCCTTCCCTGGTGGCGCAGTGGCTAAGAATCCGCCTGCCAATGCAGGGGACACGGGTTCGATCCCTGGTCCGGGAAGATCCCACATGCCACGGAGCAACTAAGCCCGTGCGCCACAACTACTGAGCCTGCGCTCTGGAGCCCGCGGGCCACAACTACTGAGCCCACGTGCCACAACTACTGCAGCCCGCGTGCCTAGAGCCCGTGCTCCGCAACAAGAGAAGCCATCGCAATGAGAAGCCCACGCACCACAATGAAGAGTAGCCCCCGCTCGCCACAACTAGAGAAAGCCCACGTGCAGCAACGAAGACCCAATGCAGCCAAAATAAATAAATAAATAAATAAATTTATTTTAAAAAAACCCATATGACAGCAAACTCAGGGAAAGACCATATTTGCAACTCATATTACAAAGGGCTAATTTCCTTATTGTATGAATACTGCCTACAAATCACTAAGACAAAGATGCCCAGCTCACCTGAATAGGCAAAGAATATCCATAGGTTATAGAAGGAAATGGTTCTTAAACATATGAAAAGTACTCAACTTGGCTCAAAAGAGAACTGTAAATTAAAATTACAATAAGATATCATTAAAAACAAAAATACACAGGAGAAATAGATGCTTTCATACATTACTGATAGGAGTGTAAATTGAACAACTTCTCTGAAAAGCATTTTATCAGTATCTATCAAAATTTTACAGTGCACATATTTTTTGACCCAGCAATTCTGCTTCTAGGAATTTATCTTACAGATGTATTTACCCACGCACAAAATGACATTTGTGAAAGGCTCTTTGTTGTGGCATTGTAATAGTAAAGATGGGAAACATCCTAAATGTCCATTAGTAGGGGACTGTTCATCATTTGTGGTTCACTCCTACAGTGAAATACTCTGCATCCATAAAAAGAATGAGGCACCTCTGTGTGTATGGATGTGCAATGATCTCCAGGATACACTGTTGAGTGAAAAAAATGGGGTGATGCAGAGTGTATATGCTACCATTTATGTGAAAACTATATGCATATTATTATATATATTAAACATCTCCGGAAAGATGTGACTGCTTCTGGGGAGAGGATCTGAGTGGTGGGGGACAGGGTAGGAGTGGCGATTTTCACCTTATACCCTTGTGTACCTTTGGGAATTTGTATCTTGTGCATTTATTATCTATTCCAAAACTAAAAAAAAATACTTACTTATAAATAGTACTTGAATAACTGGTTAACCATTTGGAAAAACATTAAGGAGAACCCCCCACCTCAAACCGTATACACAAAATGTTCCAAATAGATTCAAGATTTAAATGCAAAAGCGAATTTATAACAGTCCTACAGAAACTTCCTTTCTTACTGTCATTTTGAATTTTTGCATGTTCCAAATTTCCATCCCCCTGCTGGAGCTGTGGCCCTGACCCTCAGTCAGTCACCCAGGTGTTTCCCAGGCTGCCATTGCCTGGAACTTACTAAGAGCTGCATAAATCTCAGCTGCTTATTAATTTGTTTTACCAGTTAAGCCCAGGTCAGGCCTCTGATCCCTCTCCAGTTTGGATCCTTCCTCTCCCAACCACTTCACCTGATCCTCCTCTAGGGCTCTCAGCTGGCTCTATCCTCTGGCTCCATGGTCACCATCCAGTAGCACTATTGAGCACCATCTGGGTGCTTTGCCTTGGGGGAGGGGGCCCATTGATGTGTCACACCCCCTCCTGCCCCTGGTGGACAGGCTTGCCCAGTGTCCTTGCCTGTCCTTGTGTGGGGGAGGAGCTGGGCCCAGGTGTCACCACTGATTAACAGGATGGAGCCACTGGGCTGTGCTGTCCCCAGAAGCCCTGGCCTGGGGACAGAAAAACACCTTGTTGTGTCAATAGTTGAGGTATTTCAGAAATTGTCCCCAAGGTGTCCTAGCAGTGCAGATAGCGGTCTGTGGGTAAGACATTTATTAATGTGTTACTTACAGGGAGAGATGGCAGGACAGAGCACTGGCCAGGGACCCAGGTGGCCCAAAGAGCCAGCTCTGGCCCCTCCAGCGACTTGCTGTGTGACCCCAGGCTGGAGATGTCACGTCTCTGTGCCTGTCTCTCTTTCCTAGCTGGGCCTTGACGGGGCAGAATGGATTCAGATAAAATCCTCAGAGAAGAGACCACCAGGTAGGGCTTTTGCCTTCTAGGTGCTCCCAAGCCTGGGAGCAAGTACCTGAACAGGCTCTGGCAGAGATGAAGCCAGCAGAGCTCAGGGACAGGTCTGGGCCCCTCCCACTTGTCCTGAGGCTTGCTTCAGCATCTGCATCTCTGACCAGCTGCTATCCCTGGGGTATGTGTTTCCTTGGATGTGTTACTATTTATCAAGCACCTACGATGTGTGTTACCTTGTACGGTTAGTCCATTCAAGATGGCTATTCTCTTGCTCTCTGTATATACCCTGCTCTACTAGTCCCTGCTTCACTCACATGACTATCCAATCCTCTTAATTATAGGGCTTAATTAGTCCCTGGTAACTGATGAGCCCACCTGACGTCAATTCCCCCTATAAATGGTAGCCTCCTTCTCCCTCAGGCAGTAAAGACTGTTGTCATGTCCTGCCCGCTGTCTGCATGGTGGGGTGTTGCTCCAGGACCCTTTGGGTACGATCCCCTGTCCAATAAACCACTGATGTCTTCGTCACTGTCTCCAGGCTCTTTCTTGGGTCTCGAGGCTGGACAACTACAAGGCTTGCAGGCCTGCAGGGTGCAACCCAACATACCTGCTGTTTTAAGTACTATATATAGTCATCCTCTCAACAAGCTGTGAGGGCGGTATCACTATTATCCTCATTTTACAGATGAGAAAACTGAGGCATGCAGAAGTTTAACAACTTGTCCTTAGTGGGTGGCAGAGCTGTGATTTAAACCCAGGCAGTCTGGCTCCTGAGCCTGAACTCCTCAACTCTTTCCTTCATGGCCTTGGTGCTTGGTAAATACCTAACATGGCCCGGGGCCCATGCAAATGTTGCTTGCTTAATAATCACAACAACCCTTAAAGGTAAGTGCTAACAACCCCATCTTGTAGCTGAAGAAACTGAGGCTTAGGAAGAGGATGTGAACCAACCAAGATCACACAGCTTGTAAGTGGTAGAGCTGGGATTCAGACCCAGTCCACCTGATTGCAAACCCGGGGTCTGACCATGACCCCATGACCCCACATGTCTCCAGCATCTTGGCCCTGGCCCTATGCATGACCTGCCTCCAGCCAGTCAGCAAGTGTTCAGCAAACTGGGTGGCCCACAACCAATTAAACTCCCTCTCACAACTGTGGGCTTCCTATGGGGAACTGCACCAAGTATTAAAGAGGTCATTCTGGGATTCAGACCGCCCTCATCCAGGCTCCTATGTATGCACAATAGGCCAGGCTCAGAGCTCAGTCTGTGTGACCAAATACCCCTGCCTGGAACAGTGTGACCATGATGGAACAGACCTAGAGAAGATGGTCAATGCACTCAGGCCCTGGGAATGGGGATGGTCCTTGACTGCAGCCCCCTCCCCCAGCGCAGTAGGCACCTTTATAGGCATCCACACGCATTCACACAGGACTCTCCCCTGGATGCCCCTTTACCCAACGCAACCCCCAAGTCACTCCTGCCGGTCCTGATGCTCTGGGGCAGTGGGTACTCAGAGGTAGGCCCTGCGGGCCAAGGGTACGAGCCTGGCACCAGCCCCAGAACCGGGTACGAGCCTGGCACCAGCCCCAGAACCAGTCTCAGTTTCATTAAGGCTTGATCTCACACACACACACACACACACACAGGCACAAGGCGTACGCGCGGAGCCCCAGTTACCCCTCACACAGACACACCGTCACTGCTACTCGCTCACAGCACAGCTGCAACCCCACACGCCCCAACTCTGCCCCCGCCCCCGGCGCCAGCCCGCACCCCCGCCCCTCCTGCTCCGGGCCCGGCCCTCCCGAGGCCCCACCCCCTTCCCGGCCTGCTTCCGCCCGCGGGGTCCGGCCCAGTATCCGGCGGCTGCTAGGTGAATGAGACCTGTGCGACTCATGAAGGTGTTTGTGACGCGCAGGATCCCCCCCGAGGGCAGCGCCGCGCTCGCCCGGGCCGCAGAGTAAGAGCCCGGCGCCCCCGCACCGCTCCGCGCGCCGAGTCCCCGCCCTCCGGGCGCGAGTTCTGCGGGTGGCGTTGCGGGAAGGGGCTGCAGAGCCCCAGGCGCCGCTCCGGGACCTCGGGCACCCAGTACGCGGGCTGACTCAGCGTCTCCGGGCGGGTCGGGGTAGGCCTCCCGAGGTCCAGTTAGTTATTTTTGGTGGGGCGGACGGGGCGGTCCGTGGCGTCAGAGAGATCCGGGATCCTGCGCTTGGGCCTTGGCCGAACTTTCCAACCTGTGCCTGGCCAGGACGGTCTTGGAGTTTGGGGAAGCTTAGAGAAAGTTCTCTGGGGCCCAGCTTTCTCCAGGCCTGTTTCAGTGACGCTGGGACCCGCAGCTCCCCTGGCCCTTGCAGTGTGGGTGGGGGAAAGGGCTGGAGCCCTCCCTAGTCATGGCCCTGGGGAGAGGGGAGACGGCCCATGACACAAGGTACAGGCTGTTAATCTTTTATCCTCTGTGGTCACTTGGCCAGGTCAGGGACCTTGGCAGTCACTGGATTACCTGGTCCCTTTGGACAGTTGGCAGGGGGCCTCTGGTAGCATTTCTTAAATTGAACCCTGCAAGTCAGCCTTGCCAGGTGCTTCATATACGTGAACTCTTAATCCTTCAGTACTGTGAAGTCGGTACTGTAATTCCCACTTTACAGAGAAAACTGGGAGAGGTTAAGTACCTTCCCTAATGACCATGTGTGTGGCACAGCTGGGATGTGAACTTTGCTCTGTCTGCTGCAGTCTGAGCCCTGCATTATGCAGGTTTGCACCACCCATATCAGGCAGGGAGAAGGTGGAACCCAGCCTCAGAGACCAGTGCCAGGGGAAAATGAGATTTGTTCATTTCATTCAATGCAATAAAACCTTTGCTGAGGACTTGCCATGTACCAAGCATTGAGAGGGGAAGAGGGGAGGGCAAAAACAACAAGGGCACCAATGGCAGCAGCTCACACTGCTATAGCGCTGTGCCACCGTCAAAGGAGGGTGAAAAGAAGCCTGTGCCTGGGGCTTAGGCGTGGAGGTGCCGCGGCGGGGAATTCTGGGAAGTGCCAGCAGCTCTGTGTCTTGCGCATGTAGATGCTCCGTATGTGTTGGCTGCACAGAATTAAATGTCAAGGGCTGGGAGGTTGGGCAGCACCACGGGGAAACATGCCCCGTGCCCACCAGCCACCATGGAAGTGCCCCCTGAAACTCCTCCATGTTGAACTGCTTTGATCTTGTCCAAGTACAAAGTCAAGAACAAAAGAGTTTTTCATTTCATGGACTCAGAGGATGTGCAACTGGACAGGGAAATCAAGCCCCATGTGATGCCGGGACCCCCCACTGGCCTTCCCAACAATAGGCAGCCCAGGCCCGGGAGCTCACATACTTGTGAGGCCTCCTGTAGGGGTAAGAAAGCGCTTCCTTGTGTTGAGCTGAGAGCCATCCCCGTGACTTTCTCCTTTCACTTTAGGCCCCTTTCAGTCCTTGTCAGAGAGCTGTGCTCTGTGACAGTCCTTCACCCTCAGGACAGTTCTGAGGCCACCCACGCCTGACCTTGACTCATCTCAGCCAGCCGCAGGCAGCTTGAGGCCAGAGCAAGCAGAAGACAATGTTTCCCACTCTGAGAGGGGTCTGCAGGGGGCTGGAGGGGCTTTGGGGGCCTGGGGGCACCTGCGGGGCTCCCGCACTTCTGAGCAGTCTTTCCTTTGCCTTCAGCTGTGAGGTGGAGCAGTGGGATTCCGATGAGCCCATCCCCAGCAAGGACCTGGAACGGGGCGTGGCCGGGGCCCATGGCCTGCTCTGCCTCCTCTCTGACCGCATAGACAAGAAGCTCCTGGACGCCGCAGGTGTGTGCACTGGGCAGGCCCGGGGAGGGTTCCAAGGGTGTCTTGGCCCTGGTGGACATATCAGCCTGCTGCTGCTGGTTCCTGAGCAGGTCTTCAGTGACCTCTCTGAGCTCTGAGGGCATTCACTGCGGACCTAGGCCAGAGGGAGCAGTTGTGTGCAGTTCCATCTGGCACACACTTTGCCCCTCTCTCCTGGTGGTGAGTCCCCAGAGGGAGGCCTTAGGAGGGCAAAGACCGTGGTGTGGAGGAGAGCCAGGGCCCGGGGCCCTCGTCCAGCTCTGCTCAGCCTTGCGTTATGACCTCGAGCAGGGCCCTGCCTTTTCTGGACCCGTCTGTAGTATGCAGGAGGGCCTTGAATCCCATGAGGAAAGATACAAACAATGCTTTTTCTGCCCAACAGGAGCCAATCTCAAAGTCATCAGTACAATGTCCGTGGGTGTCGACCACTTGGCTTTGGATGAAATCAAGAAGCGGTAAATGCAGCTTGGGCTCTGGAAGCAGGGCCTGGAGTGAGGGGTGACTGCCAGAGAGGGAAAAAGAGGAGCTGAGTATTTATTTTTTTCTTCATATTCTTTGACCATTCAGTGAAAACGTAAGGTAGCTGATGATAAAATCTGCTCATGTGTGCACACATCAGTTAAGGTAAGGCCGAGCAGTCAGAAGCAGTGGGTAACAATGTCCAGGTGACACCCTTTCACATTCATTCCTTTTTTTTGACCCCCCCACAACAAGCCCTTCAAGTAGAAAAGGCAAGTATTATTATTTCTCTCTTTAGATGAGGAAGTTCAGAAAAGTTAAGTAGTTACTGGCTCCAGACTTTGGACCCCGATCTTCCATCTTATATCCTTCTCAAAATGGGAGATAATCAAGATGGGAATGAGGGCTGGCCATTTCTGAGTGCTCACTTACAGCTCTGAGCTTCCCGACAGGCAGCGCAAAGAGGGAACAAAGCTGCATCACGGGAATGTTCCAGCAGTAGAAATTGGTGAAGGTGCTTGAGGCCAGTGTTACCGCCAGATCTTTGATTCGTAGTGGGATCCGTGTGGGCTACACCCCAGATGTCCTGACGGACGCCACAGCCGAACTCGCTGTCTCCCTGCTGCTCACCACCTGTCGCCGGTTGCCTGAGGCCATCGAGGAGGTGAAGAAGTGAGTGAACACTTGGCAGGGAAGTCGACTCTGCTCAGCAGCTAGTACTTGAGCACCCAGTGTCACCCTGGACCAGAGGTGATCCTGTCCCCGGCTGTGCCCCAGCTAATGAGGGGGGACAGACTCAGGCACGATACTAAAATGCACAGCAGAGCTGAAATGAACAGGGCGAGAAGGGCAGTTGTGGGGAAGGCTGCATGGAAGTGGTAGCCGGTGGGCATCCTCTTGAGCCCTTAGAGGGCCCTGTCCCCCATCATGTGGGAATCCAAAAGGCTCTGGAAACGGAAGGTGGTTTCATTTCGCTGCAGATAACACCAACGTGCTTGATAAGGGTGCCACCCTAGATGCTGTTGAGGGTGTTATGTAGAATACAGCATATGCACCTTACCACCTTCCTAAAATCTGAAAATTTAAAAATTCTGGCCTGAGGGTTTCAGATCGGAGATGTGGGTCTGTACATCCAGAGTTGGGAAAGGTACTCCAGGTGCGGGAACTGGCTTGAGCAAAGGCCAGGAGGCGTGCAGATGCAGGCTCTCAGAGAATGTGTACTGGGAGAGGGGGTTTGAGGCGGGGATGTGGCAGGGACAGAGGCTGCATGGGGCTGACTAGACACGGTGCCGAATGTCCCTCTCACCCTTCTGTCGAGGGAGTTGGTCCCTTCATTGGAGGTGACTCAAGACAGGCTCTATTCCCCTGTTCACCCAGGGCAACAGGGGTGGGCCTGTGGCTTCCCTGGAGCACTGAGAATACTGGTTTTGGAATCCTACATCCTGGGTTTGCAATCTGCTGCTCTGCCCTGGCTGTGTGACCTCACACAGATTGCCCTTTCTTATCTCAGTTTTCCCGTCTGCAAAATGGGAGGAGAACCTGTAAGGCCCCTTCCAGCCTTCGGATTCTGTGTCCCCAGTGGCTTTAAAGGAAGAGTCAGTCACGCTGCTTATCGGCAGCACCCAGTGGCTGTAGGGGTAACGCATGTTCCTCTCAATCCTTGACTGGAGGGCTGGGCCTATCCCTTGGACCACGGGGTCTGCGCAGTGGCCCTCATCTTTGCCCGAGACCAGGGCCTCTAACCCGTCCCTCTCTCTCCCTGCAGCGGCGGCTGGACCTCGTGGAAGCCCCTGTGGATGTGTGGCTACGGCCTCACGCAGAGCACCGTTGGCATCATCGGGCTGGGGCGCATAGGTGAGGCTCCCGTCTACCCAGATTGGCACCCTGGCTCTCATGTCTTGGTTTGAGTCTCTGGCACCCCGTGTCCGGATGCTGACAATCCTTTGGAAAGAGTCGCCGTACCTGGGCGCAGTAGGGATATCTCTAGCGAGAAGACACAGCATCGTAAAACACAGGCCAAAAAATAAAATAAGGAGTTCCTTAAGAACTCACTAGGTGATAGAAGCAAGTTGTAAGAGTCAGGGTTCTTTATGATTATAGCTGCATACAGGACAGATGAAAGCGATGATGGCTGCAGGGTCGGGACTTTTAGGAGAGGTTTACTGTGGGAGAGCCCATGCTGCCCCAGGCCTGGGTTCTGGAAGGCATCTGACTCCTAAAGCCTTAATTCAGGAACCAGAGGGTCCAGCGGACAGAGCTTACCTGTGATTCTGAGGCGGGGAAGAGCTACTTTTCTTCCAGTGGCCCCCAGCGCTGGAGAAGCCTGGCATAGGCCGGTGGCTCTCTGGCACCCTGCCTGGTGCAGAGGTGAGGGTGAGGACGGGTGGGGTGCATAAATTGTCCGGCCAGCCAGCAGCCCTGCCTCCCACACTAGAGGGCTGCTTGGAGGGAGCCAGCAGCTTTGGGACATGCTCTGCCTCTGAAAATCCAGCTGCCCAAGCCTGTCCCGGCAGCAGTGTGTGTGCAAAGGGTCAGGGTCGGGGTGAGTCGGCAGTTGGGCAGTGCCACCAGAAGGTCGGGTGGGGTCTGTGGGTGCAGCACCAGAAGCAGAGGGTCCAGAAGGAGGAAGGAGACCATGTGCTCAGACCTCTGCTGGGCTGCCGGGTCCAGTGCTCAGGGAAGGCTAGCAGATGGCCCTCAAGATGGCCAGCACCATGTGAGGACAGCACAAGTCAGTCACAGCCACCCAAGAGCTGTGGTGCTGCCTTCAGATCCCTGAAGGACTATCACAGGGACCCCTGAGGGCAGTGTGGGCTGGCAGGGGGCTGGGTACAGTGTGGCAGGAGTGGTTAATGTTGGGAAGGACCTCCCCACCCCACCCCTTCCCCCAGGGGCTCCCGTTCCCTGGAGCTGCTGGGCGCTGCCCTGCCCTCTTGAGGGACTGGGAACAAGCGCTGACTCTGACTCCTTGCTTCCAGGCCAGGCCATTGCTCGGTGTCTGAAACCATTCGGTGTCCAGAGACTGCTTTACACAGGGCGCCAGCCCAGGCCTCAGGAAGCAGAGGAGTTCCAGGCAGAGTTTGGTAAGTAAAACCTCGATTTCCACAGGAACCCCACCTGTGCTCGGCTGGATGGTTCTCCGTGTTTGCTGTAACGGTAGCACTTCGGGGCAGAATGCAGGAGCTCCACGGTGTCTGTGGGGTGCCTTAGGTGTTGTCTGACCTCCCTGCCCCTGCACGCAGAGGCCCATTCAGGGAGCAAAGGGACTCACCCAGGCCACACAGTGAGTACCCTCAGTGCCAGAGGGACTCCAGGTCTCCTGTCTTGCAGGGTCTTTTATCACCATTGTTCACGTACAAACAGAGCAGCAGGGATGGTGACACATATAAGGAATTGCTGGGAACTTTCACGCAAAGTTTCCTTAATAAACTGGTGAGCGCTTACCCACCAGCCTTGTGTCCGGGTGGATCCAGCTCCCTGGCAGGCGCACAGCGTGGTGAGCGGAGGGCAGGCTGGATTTCAGCCACTCCACCCCCTTGGCACATTGGGCCTTGAAGGTGGTGAAAGCCAGAGTGGCCCAGATCCTATCGTGTGACCTTGAATAAGCTCCTGCCCCTCTCTGGCCTCAGTTTCCCCACCTTTAGAGCAGGGGGCTGGCTGAATGATATAACACACCAGGATCCCATGAGTGTCTGTTGACTTTGTGCAGTTATTAGAGTTCTCCAGGTAGAGACAAGGCCTTCAGGAAGCATCTTGGGAGTTTCCATTATGGGCGGAGGGAGGAACGGTCAAGGTTCCCACCCTCTTGCTGTCCCTAACCTGGGACACAGCACCTGATGGAGCCCTGCCCTCCCCCAGTGTCCACCCACCAGCTGGCCGCTGAGTCTGATTTCATCGTCGTGGCCTGCTCCTTAACGCCTGCAACCAGGGGGCTCTGCAACAAGGACTTCTTCCAGCAGATGAAGAAAACGGCCGTGTTTGTCAACATCAGCAGGTATCCTGCGTCACCAGGCAAGCCTAGAGAGGGGCTGTCCCTGCTGCTGTGACCTGAGGTTTTTCTTCCCCATGGGCTGTCAGTGAGACTCAGGCTGAGCTTACTGCCCTCCATAAACCAATCAATCAAACAACTCAGAAATACAGTAAAGGCCCAGAGCACGTCCCAGGTGCTCAGAGCAGGGCCTGGCCTGTCTGGTTCCCAGCAGTACCCTTGGCCTTGCTCAGGAAGTGCAGGCACCGTGGCAGCAAGTTACCAGGTAACCCTGTACCTCTAACCACAAAGGGGTGGCCTTAATGTTCTTACAGCCCTTTGGAGGCCGACCTTCATGGTGCTGAGCCTGGGTCTCTCTGTGTGAGTCAATGACAGCTTGAACCCTCATGCTCCTGGGCAGACAGACCCAAAACCCAGGTTGTCTTGGGTCCTCAAAATGTCCCCAGGGTGCCTTTAGGCCACTGAGCATGTTATGGGGGCAGACCTTCCCTCTCTGCCACTCCAACCCCTTCTTAGCTAGTGCCCTTTGAACCCACTTAAATCAATTTGGAGGCAAAGATGGGCAATGGGAGGGGACTCCAAGGGCTCACCCACCCCAGAGGTGCCTGTAGTTACGTTTAGCTGCAAAGGGGGTGCCTTTGGGATGGAGTGAACATGCAGGAACACAGGGCTCGCGCTGATACCAACAGTGTCGTTGCTTCCGTCACATACCCAGTACTTCAGGGCACTGGGTTATTTATTGCTGCACGAGTATCATTGGAGTGCACAATGTGAAGTCTCTAGCAAACCAGTTCTCTACTTCAGTGGTTCATTGATGGGAAGGATGTCTGCTCACTTGGATGGATGTAGTTGGGTGTATCCTCAGGTCTCTGCCTGCAGTTGGGCAGGTGCCTCACACTTGCTGCAGTGCTTGTCAGCCAGTGGTCGGGAGCCCAACACACATGCAGGCTCTGGGTCCCGTTCATGCAGTGGTGCGTGTAAGTAAGCTTTGATCCTCCTAGCACTCCTGGGAGTTAGGTAGTATTCTCCCTATCATACAGAGGAGGACCCTGAGGCACAGAGAATTTGGGACACTTGCCCAAGGTCACACAGCTCGAAACTGGCAGGCTGGGGTTCTCTGTATTACTGTACAAACTACAAATAAGTATACTATAAGGCTTACGGCTTTGAAAGTTAGTGCCAAGTGCCAGGTTGATGGGAAAATTCATTCTCTGGGTGGTTCTGCCCTAAAGGCAACCTGGGTAGAGGGAGCTTTGGGGCACCCACATCACACTGTCATTCTCAGGGGAGAAGTGGTGGACCAGGACGACCTGTACCAGGCCCTGGCCAGTGGTCAGATTGCAGCTGCTGGACTGGACGTGACGACCCCAGAACCACTGCCTACAAACCACCCTCTCCTGACCCTGAAGAACTGCGGTAAGAACTGCGCTTTGCCAGCAACACTTCACCCAGCCCGGGTTCCTTCCCGCCACGGCTTGTGAAGCCAGCTTGCAGTTCTCCCAACACTCGGGTTAAGCACTGTGCCCCCAGAGACACAAGCCACAGCCGCCAGAGGTGGGAGTCGCAGCTCCAAACGCCCTTTCTCAGGCTAAGTTTTAACAGTCATACCCTTTTCCCTGTCCCCTAGCCCCCGGGGAGGTAGATGCGTCTAGCATCTCAACCCCTGTGACACCTTAGTTCAGTGGTTCTCAAACTTTTATGTTCATCGGTCACTGGAGGGACTGATCAAACACACGGTGCCAGGCCCCCCCCGTGCTTCTGCCTCAGGGATGAGGCCTGAGAATGTGCTTCTAATGTCTGCCACGCTGCTGCTGCCCCTTGGCCCGGGGAGCACTGTGAGAACCACTTACTTAGCATTCCTCTTTAGCCTCCTCAGTTACCGTTAGCAATTCTTTATATTACGGTCTCTCTGTTCAGCTAGCTGGTGTGGTTTCTGCCTCCAGACTAATATATAACCGGGTGGAAGGGCCTCAGGTTGTCTGGGCCAGTCCCTGTCCTTTACTTACATTCTGGAAGGGAAAACCAAAGAGAAGGGCCGTAGCTGCCTTCCCCACAGTGAATGCTCCCATTATTGCAGCCCTTGGAAGCTCTACCATCCCCGCCCCCGTCCCCGTCTGAGAGGAACATTGGCTGTGATGGCCAGGCTGTTGCCCAGAGCTGGGAAAACTTCCATCCCCCCAAGCCCTGGGCCTTTAGCTCGGTGCCCTGGGTACTGCTTTCGAAAGGCGCGCTTTAGGGACGAGTGACCTCACTTGCTCTGCAGTGGGGCCAGAGGGAGCTGCGCTGTCCAGCCTTTCATCTAGTTATTTCGGGAGATCAGAAGCCCAGGGCGTCACCTGGTTTCACCATCTGATATCTGAAGGGCTGCGTCTAGACAGGCTCCAAGACTCCTCCTAGCCCTGAAATTCTTGTGTTCAGGATACGTAATTCTTGTCACCCTTGCGTCTGGGTTTCGGTAGCCCTGGGGGAATGGAGTGCTTAGTGAGAGGAGAGAAGGCAAATCTTTTTATTGGCACATCCTAGCCATGAAAAAAGGGTCCGAGTTAAGGCTCTTAAACCACCCTCCTCATTTCCCTTTCTTCCTCTCCTTTCCAGTGATCCTGCCCCACATTGGCAGTGCCACCCATAGAACCCGAAACACCATGTCCTTGTTGGCAGCTAACAATTTGCTGGCTGGCCTGAGAGGGGAGCCGATGCCCAGTGAACTCAAGCTGTAGCCACACGGGAGACACTGAGGCTAGGAGGCGAATGGCCCCGGGATTCTGTCAGATGCGCCCAGGCTTGATTGGACCCACAGGATGGGAGCCAAAGGAAAAAGTGATGTGTACTGATTCTGTGGAGGGAAGACTGGTGCTAATGGATGTGGTCCCACTTTTTTGTGGTTGGAAGCATCTGAGTCCAAAGTGTGTAATTCTATTAAATAATTCTCTGAGAGACCGTCTGGGCATGTAACTGGGAGAAGCTGACGACAAGAGCATCTGCTTACATTTTCTAAATCAGGGTCTCTAGTGACCGCAGGTTCTGCTTCCCACCCCCATCCCCACGCATTTTAATTATTAGAGCCTGTCCAAACCACCTTACCCCTCATCCTCTCTAAAATGCCTTCAAGTGTCCCTCACTGAGGACAGGACAACCACAGCCCAGTGGTGACCGCAGCAATTGGACCTGCTCCCTAGACCATCGGACAAATTAAACACACATGGCAAAAAGAACTAGGTAAGGTCACAATACTCATTTTTTGGTCAAGACTAATCAAGGTAGGTGGGTTTCTTAATTTTTATTTTAAGATTAGTTTCAGCACCTTCATATTTTGTCCCTCGTGTTCATCTCCTCACTCCCCAGGTGAATGCCCTTTTCTAATCACCTCAGTCCTCCTAAGGCCAGGCCACCAGCACTGCCAAAGCCCTGCTCCTGCTGAGGGACCTGGGCTTCAGTTCTTCCCCACAGCTGAGCCAGACTGGAGAGTGGAGTCTTCACCCTGGGAGGCACGTAAGGGAGCAGCAGAAAGCGCAAGATTCGGCAGGCCCACTAGGGGTAAAACTGCGGTGAGAACAACACATCACCCTTGTCCACAGCTCAGAGACAAAGCTCAGGGAAACCACGAGGGACTAATGACCAATAATTGTTATTAACTGACAGCATGAGAGTATTTTCTAGGAAGCTTGGTTTTAAAAAAAAGTACTGGTCACAGCAGGGTTAGCAGAGAAAGCAATACTACTTCACTTTTTTATTTCAACCTTAATAACCTAAGGCGAAGAAAAAGAACACAAAATTAGTTAGAGGCATGAATATGACAAATTTTTTATTTCAAAGTCTCAAATTTTGACCAGCATAGCACCACTGACACAGGTGCCCTGACAGAACTTTATGATTTGGTCACCAGAAATGATTATGCCAAGCTATAATTAAGGCCAACCAATCAAATCCAGGTACCCGATACCAGTTAAAATTCAGGTAGAAACTACCAATTTGTAGAAACCCTGGGACTGGTTTTCCAGGGAACCTCTGAATTATTTTTAAGTGCTACAGCATGTACGAGGACACTGGCTCACAGGCTTGCTTCTCACACGGAGGAACTGCTTGACTAAGAGGTAGATGAGAGATTCCAGACTCCACTTAGCAGTGGCGAGGCAGGGCTCCAGCCGCTGTGTCAGAGATAGGCCCGAAGCAAGTCCACTTAAGCTGGAGCTCTGGTGAGGGGGCAGCTTCCTGGCACCTCCTCCTCAAGGTGGAAGGGGGAGGAAGGCTGCCACTGCTCTCCTGGTGCCACCGATTCCTCTTCCCAAGCCAGGAAGGGCCTCTCTCGTTCTCCACGCTGACCCACCTGCCTCCCAGGGTTAATCTCACGAGTCACTGGTCCCCACAGAGGGGTGGATGTGGAGCCTCCTCACATCAAGTCAGAACATGACTGCTAACAATTCGCCACACACAACTGAACTTCACAGGTGATCCCATAGCCTCCACCATCTCCCCCACATCTGCTGAAAGGAGAGGAATCAGAGGTTTCCCTTTTGGTTTTCCTCCCTGGGAATCAGTTCATAGGAGATGCTAAGCGATGAACATTGTAAGTTTATCCACAGACAGATGTGTAACTGCATACACTAGATTAAGAGGAGAAAACACTCGCTGATTGCCTTTTTTTCTAAACAAAGGTAGGAACTGAAGGATTTCACTCAATTATGCACAGTGGCTTGTGTCTAAAAAAGCTGTATAAAAAATGAACTCATGTTCATGCATGAATTAAACTGACTTCATGAGCTCTATAGAGACACATTAACCTGTGCTGTTCCCCTGGAAGCTCATGAGCCAGGGCTTAGCCTAACAGCTGCTGCCAAAAGCCCCAATGGCACAGGGTCAGAAGACCACAGGTGGGGCTGGGGAAGAGAAGCAGTGGGGTCCAGGGAGGCCCAGGGCAGTCACCCACATGTCTCCTCAAACTATCTCAGATGCTGCTTGGTGACTTCTATGCTCTGGGCTGCCCAACCCGCTTATATTTACCCATGAATACTGCTGCATTTGGATTTCAAACATTCAGTATTGGGTTGGGGCAACAACAAAAGTTCAGGGTCTGTACTTTAAAACGGCAGTATAGACCAGTAATAAAACCCCACGATGGAGGGGGGTGATTTCACTTTTGGTTAGTTTTTACCTGAAAACAGTAACCTAGGCCAGGGAAGGATGCCATATGTGGCATGAGTGTGAAGAAGTGAAGCAGACAACGGGTTTGTCGTTGGGTGAGATGTGTCAGGCTGGACCAGCCCCCGAAATCTGCACGGAACAAAGGGTAAATGTGCCATAAAAAATCTCACTAAACAAGACTCCACACCATCAGAACAAAGACAAACACTAACTCTTTTCTGACTTCCAAACATGGAACTGTAACATATGTAACACAAGTTGGTTAAAATACTGCTAAAACAGCACATACAGAAACAATACCTTACTTGTTGCTCCCTATAAGTACATACTCCTTTTACAACTTTGTTTTTAAAACCAGGAAAAATTGTTAAAACATCTGTCTAACAAACAGTGATGTTTTCAAAAGTATATATACACCTAATAGTCCAGAGAATGCTTGCTCTGGACCCAGTGTCAGCACCATCAAAGTGCAGTGTCTGTGACTGCAAATCAGACAAAAATAAAAAATACAGTACTTTCTGAAGCCTAGGACTAGCTCATGATAAACTTTAAAGCATTTTTGGCAGACAGGCATGTCCTCAAGGGCCTTCCTTTTAGACAGGCACAAAGTTGCCACTGGTTACACATAAGTGCATCTTGCATCACTGTACAGGTATATAATCTCATCAGAAGGTATATAGGAAATTTAATTAAATGCTTCAGAGTTTTACAAAAATTGCTAAAAAAAACTTTTTTGCACTTGAATTTTTAATTGTCAAATGTGCCACTTTTAATGACATCGATTCCAAAGTACTTTCTGACTGCATTACTCAACCCTAAGGAAGAACTTGGTTTCGGGGATTGGATCCCTTCTCTGAAAGCGTACATTTCACTGAGAAATGTAGCAGCACAAGCACTACACCTATTAATTCTCCACTTATTAGTCATCAAAATTTGCATGAACCATTCGCAACCTGAAGCCTCAAACCCAACGGCATTAACCACCAACCAAAAGAGATTTTAGTTTAGGTCCTGATACTGGCCTCAGCATTACCTCAAGTGGTCGGGTTAGAGCAAAGTGCTGGGAAGGTTGCTGCTCTGCCACCGCAGGCAGGTGGTCTTCGAGTGTTTGTACAGGTGGCTGGACTGACTGAACCTCTTGCCACACTTCAGGCAGGCGTAGGGTTTTTCACCTGTGTGAACACGGATGTGCTTCTTGCAATCTGTCAAGGTCAGGAAAGTCTTGCAACAGATTTTGCAGGCATACTTGCGAGCCCCCTCTACGACTAAGACGTTGTGCTCCGATAAGGCCTTCTTGCACTTTGACAGGACGTCAGCAGATGCCCTCGTCAACTGCGGGGGGCCGGGCTGCGAAGGGTGGCCATTTTCAAATGAGGATGTGGCTGCGTTCATCATTAGCTGGGAACTGGCAGAGTTCTCTGGGATCTGTGAGCTCCTGACGGACGTTACCACTGGCATTTTGGGAGCTATGCGGCGGTAGTATGGAAAGTTACTGGCTCCACCTCTAGGGGAGCCCATCATTACCCTGGAGAAGGAGGAATGCAACCCCAAACCAGACCTGGAAAAATCCATCCCAAACTGTTCTCCTCCTTGGTAGCCTGAGGTCTGCACACATGGCAGGCCCATCACTTCCTGCATAGGCCTGACGAAGTGGGCATCTGTGGGCTCGCTGAACGGGTTCTCCACGTGAGAGCCAGGGGCTGAGGAGGGCCCGCCTGCAGGCCCAGCCTCTGGACTCAACAAATAAGGGGCCTCCCCCTCCAGCCTGCAGTCACTAGTGGTGTTTGGGATATTATCGTCATTGTTCTGATTTGCACTAAAGTTACTTCCTCTGCTCTTGTTAAGAAAATTTGAAATGCTAAAAGTGGATTTATGTTCTAGGTTATTTGTGACTTCCAAAATATGGATGTCTCCTACCCGGTCAGTGCTAGACTGGGGATCTGAAAAACTCCGGTCGCTGCTCTCGGGGCTGAGGTCTATCTTCTCGGCACTGACCACCACTCCCTCCACCTCCACCGATTCGCTGCCTTCCGCTTGGGAGGTCACATCGCTCACTTCATCCTGAGGCTCAGGAGAGCTCAGGGGCTCAGATTTAACCACCACTCTCATGTGCTCCTTCTCACCAAGGCCAGCCTCAGGGTTTTCGCACTGAAAACCACTTTTCTCAGTTGTGGCTTCCTGCTCAAAACTAGCCTCGACCTGAGTGGCGCGGGAGGCCATGGAGAGCTGGGTCACGTTGCCGGCGCTGTTGTCGGACTGGCTGGGCACCTGGGCATCTTCTTGAGCACCAAAGGGCCGGTCAAACATGATGGCGCTGTCGTCCTGCGTGTCGGTCAGCCCATCAGGTTTAGGGTTATCCACGATCTTCAGAGAATCCGGTGAAAAGAACTCCTCCCGAGAATGAACCCCCGGCCCATTCTCTGGCGTAACGTCGGAGATGGCAGACTCATCCAGGGCGGGTCGGAGCCGCTGTCTGGCCCGCTCCTCTGCAGACTGCTTGCGCTTATGCAGGCGTCTCATGGGGAAGGGTGTCCGCTGGTCCAGGTTACTGCGCATCGAGGAGCTCATGGGGGCCGGCTGCTCCTCGCCACTCTGGCTGGAATTGAGGGCTGAGCTCACAATGCTCAGTCCCAGCTGCTGCAGCATGAAGGAGCGCTGCATGCGGGCACTCTGCTCCTGAACGCGCTCACTGGGGGGAGACATGGGCAGCGTCCTTGTCGTTAGATAATGTTTACATGCCTTAACAACAGAGTTCAAGTGCAGGTGAGAGGCTGCCAATAAGACATCCATAACATTGCTCTCCCCCAGCATGAGCGTGGAGGTATACATCATGTCAATCAGTGCGGCAAAGGCCTCCGCTGTCACTACCTCGCTATCCAGCTGGATCATGTTCATGGTCTGATCTCCCTCTGCCACAGAGAACAGGGCTCGGAAATGTGTACTGCATGCTGCTAGTACCGAGCGGTGGGCTTTGAAATGTCTGTTCCCCACTACAATGACACAATCACAGAGCTGGCCGTGAAGTCTCTGGTAGTTCAGCTGCTGGAAGATCTGTTCAAAGTGGCCAGGAAAATCCATGATCCTATAAAAAAAGAAAGAAAGCGTGAAGATGCAGAAGAGCTTAAGTCAAAGAGCACAGAGGGTGCGATGACAAGAGAGACATGGGGACTTCCCTGGCGGTCCAGTGGTTAAGACTTCGCCTTCCAATGCAGGGGGTGCGGGTTCGATCCCTGGTCGGGGAGCTAAGATCCCACATGCCTCTCATCCAAAACACCAAAACATAAAACAGAAGCAATGTTGTAACAAATTCAATAAACACTAAAAAAAATGGTCCACATCAAAAAAAAAAATCTTAAAAAAAAAGAGAGAGGCATGAATGGCCAAGCTTGGACCTTTCAAAGCTCGTGATGTTTTTGATGGTGGGCACGCAGACTAAACACCTGTCCAATAAGGAGCAAATGCTGATTCGGCTAACAGCCCTTGAAGCCTGCACACACACACAGATCAGCTACTGGCTGTTTACAGCCTCCCCTTCACCCTTACATGACCCACTTATAACACTTATTAGGGTCCATGTTAGAAAAGACCAGTGTGTGGGTGATGCGACATCTATACCTGAGAAGTCAGAGTTCTGCATTCCCTGAGGACAATAAATAAACTCCAAGAAATTATAAAGAGCCTTTTAGCAACCTTAAATAAATAAGGGCAAATCAGTATTAGTGGGGAAGATTTCCAGTTATAGATGGTAGTAGATTGCACTCATGCATTTACCCTCTCCACCCCTAAAGTTTTTTGCTTTTGTTGTTGTTTTAAAGGTAAAAACCCACAAGGGAAAAAAGAATGGGAAAGAAATATCAATAGCATTTGGGGAGCTGGTGAGCAGGTAAACGAATGCATGCTGACTTAGCATACCCAGAAAGCTGAATCCTAAACTGGCAGTGGCTAAAACAACCTGACATATGTAAGCCCCCACCCACCCAGAGGCTCAGAACTGGCTGCCAAGGTGCCAGGGGAAGTGTAGTGAAGATGATGTCAAGACAAGGGGACTGGCTGGAAGTCTATTCGATAAAAAAATAATCTAATGGAAGTTCCACACCTGTGGCACAGAAAAGGTAAAGCTATAGAGACAGAGAGTAGATTATCGGTTATCTGGGACTAGGGTTGGGCTCGGGGCAGGACTGCAAGTGGGAAGAGGGACTTTTGGGGGCATGATGGAAAGGTTCTAAAATTGGGTTATGATGATTACACATCAAATTCTCTAAAAATATTTGAACTGCACACTTAAAACAAGGAATTTTATGGTATGTACATAGACCTCAATAAAGCTCAATAAATTAAACTTCAAAAAAAAAATGGACAAAGAAAAACAAGAGATGAACAAGCTCCAAAACCATCTGCTCAGACTCCATTTTGACCTGTAGGGCTTCTATACAGCCAACCCAACCGACTGCTTAGAACATCACATGTATCTTTGATGATACTAAGGAATTACTAGGTTTTTCTTCCCCTTAGGTGTGATAATGGCATTCTGATTTTTTTTTTTTCAAAAGAGTAGTTTTTAAAGAGATAACATACTGAAATACTTACAGATGAAATGACATGATGTCTAGCATTTGCTTCAAAAGCTTATTTTTTGTACATTTGAAATTTTTTATAAATGTTAAAATTAAAAAAGGGAATAAAGAAGAGACCGCATGGACTATGGGTGGATCACTTTCCAAACCGAGTTTGGAATCATTACATATCTGTACATTTTCATCTCCTGGACTCATCAGAAACAAGAACTTGCTTGTCCTCTCCTAAGAAACTGCTACACTTCCTAGGAACTACATGACTGCTGATTCAAAGTCTAACTCCTTGACTAGTACTCATGACACACTCTCATTGTGTGGTTAGAAAACAGGGTCAATAACCCCCGAAGTGGTGCTGCTCTGTGCCTTCTGCCCACAGACTCTGTAGAAGCTGAAGGAGCCACAAAGTTTAAAACTCTGTTTTATCCTCTCCAGCAGAGGAACCTCTGGTCCTCTGGGAGGGAGTGAGGCAGAATCTAATGGTTACACCCCAGGATACAAACACATGCAGACAGACAGTCATGCCTGGCACTAGAGATAAAATGATCAACAAGACAGATCCGATCTCTGCCCTCAGGGGCGACAGACTAATCAACATTCAAATACAATAAAGTATTGCAAGTGCTATGGTAGGAAGAACAAGGTGCTACAGGAGACAAAGAAAGGGCGCCTGCCTCTGACAGGGGTTGGGGGAGGGGGTGTGGAAAGCCTCTTCGGGAAAGAAGCCCCGAAGTCCCCTGCTGGGCTTGGGTGGCTGAACCGGAGAAACTCTGTACTCAGGACAGGAGGCTGGGACGAGCTGCTACACCCACAACTGGAGCATGAAGTTAAAGTCCGAACTAGAAGGTAAGACGTTCCACCCACCCCACCCACCAACAGAAGACTAGCAGCCCAGGGTTCATATACCCAGGGAATCCCTCCAACAGACCACTTGGGTCCCCATCAAACTTCCCTACAGTGAAGCCCACCAGTCCTCAAGGCCCATTCACTCAGCTTCCAATCGGTCAGGTAGAAGCACCACAAACTGGAGGGGAAAAATCCCTAACACTGAAACCGAGTGCGGCTCTATGGGGCTCCCAGGCACAGAGGCCTTTTTGTCCCCTGTTTCTTGTAGGCAAAACTCCAGCCTCCATGACCTTCCCTGAGTTCCAAAGGGCAGACTGAACAGTTGCTAATCAAGGGAGGAGCAGGCAAGAAACCACCTGAGGCAAGATTAAAGGGACCAGAGAAGCTCTTCGAGATTAGGAGATGGACCATCTGAGACCCTGCACACATCCTAATCTTGTCAGCAACCCCATCCTTTTGAAACTCTGCAAAAGAAGAATGCAAGACTGTTACTGGCTTCGTCCTTATTGCATACCCCTGACCATGAGCCCCGACTATAAGACCTCTCCCTATTCCCCAGGGAGGGGAGCACAGTTCTTGAGGTGCTAGCCTACTGCGTTCCCTCTTTGCCTGGCCAAGAATAAAGCCACTCTCTTTCTCCTCCATAACTGTCTCAGTATTTCTGTACAGCAACGGTGCACAGACAGCCAAGATTTTGGCAACAACATGAAAGAGCCCTAAACAAAAAGGCATCTGGAAGAAACAGAACTAAGGGCGAAAAACACCTATTATTAACATCCTCAGAGAGCTAAGATACGATATCCGTGAAACAAGAAGAGAATGTTTTAAATTTTTTTTGAAAAGAAATATTCCAGAAACCAAAAAAATTATTGGAAGTTTAAAACTGCAAAAAAAATTTTAAGTTACTAGAAGGGTTGGAAGATAATATGGCTGAGGAAATATCACAGACAAGGCAAAGGAGAAATAAAAGTGAATGAACAAGAGAAAAAAAGAATTAACTAATTAATGAAGCCCAAAGTCTGAATACAAAAAGAGAAAAGACAGAAAATGGGGAGAATGATAAACAACAAAGAATAATTCCCAGAACTGAAGAAGTTACTTATTCACACTAAAAAGGTCCACCAAGTGCTCAGCAATATGAATGAACAAATCCCCACACCTGGCTCATTACAGTGACATTTTAAAACACCTGGGATAAAGATCTGGAAAGTTTGAAGTGGGGGGAGTTAACAAAGAATCAGGAATAAAACTGGCATTAGACTTCTCAAAAGCGATACTGGAAGGTAAAAGGTTCCTTTAAAATTCTCTGAGAAAATTATTTCCAACTTAGACCATACCCAGCCAAACATCAATTATGAAGGGAGACTAAGGCATTTTCCAGACAAGCAAGAACCCAAAAGTCTACGTCCCACATATCCTTTCTCAGGAAGCTATTAAGGCTTGTGCTTCAGGAAGCTGGGAATAAACCAAGAAAAGGAAGATGAAGAATATAGGAATTGGAGACCCATCCTAGAAAACAGGCAAAGAGAATTTGAAAGATGATGCTGAAGCCCAAAATGAGAGCTAGGCAGCAGGACTGGGGAGCAGACTGGAGCAGGAAGATGAGGGACTCCAAGGAGTTCCCCACGGGAAAAAAAGGAATGGAGAGATCACATGACATAGTTGAGAGCGCTAAGAAGTTAACAGTTCCATAAAAATGTGAAGATAGGTCATAAAAAAAACAAGAAGAATTTTGAATGGGAGTTATTAACTCCAGGAAGAATACATGGTTGTTTAGTTGCCGTACCCTATGTGTTTTGTTTACAGAGTCATAATAATGTGAACACAGAGCCAAATTTGAGATACTGGAAGGGTAAGGGAAGGCCAATATGTGTGGGGGGGGAGGGAGGAGGCAGAGGAGAAGTGGTGTAAGAAAGTTAAATTCTCACCTTCCTTATTAGTCAAGAAATGCTGTCTGAAATACTCCCTCAAGAAATAGTAATATAAGAATGCTGTTTGGAAATACAGAATTCAGTAGCAGACGAAACAACTAAAACAAGTGAAAGTGGTTGCCTCTAAGGAGGGGGAATTTGGAGGGGAAAACTGGGGGACAGAAGACTGCTAGTTTTTTAGCTCTAAACCTTATGGAACTATGTGGCTTCTAAAATATAAATACATACATATATTAACTTTTATAAAATGATTTTTTTGGGGGTTTTTTTTTTGGCCACACCACATGGCTTGTGGGATCTTAGTTCCCTGACCAGGGATTCAACCCGCGCCCTCAGCAGTAAAAGCACAAAGTCCTAACCACTGGACCGCCAGGGAATTCCCAATATTAAATGAAATTTTAAAAAACATGGTAGATCCTTGACATTCTAAAGGCATACACCCTGAGATCTTTGCACATCTCCAAATTCACAAGTACCATTATGGCACTTCACAAGGATTACTGCAAGCAGAAGGCCACATGGATGGCAAGCTGCGCACCAGGCTTGCCCACTTGCTTTCGTGGCCCAGCCCTACAGAGCAGGCCAAGTCATGACTGAGTGAAATGACAAGTGACCACAGAACACACACCTTCAAGATCCCTGGGAAATAACAAAAATGACAAACTCTAAATCCATAAAAACCAAAGGTCTACAGTGCCAGCTCAGAGTATTAAGCACAGGCCTTTGCTGTACCCGGAAAGTTACAAATGGATGGTAAAATGCCTCAAAGCAGGGGCCACATGTTGGCCTATTCTTTTACCTCCTGTGTTTTTTCAGCCTTTGAAGAGTTTCCAACAACAAAATACATCACTAAAACACGTACTTTCCTGCTGCCCCCTTCTTGCTTTATCAAGATTCCCTGCCAGGAGTGAAGGGCCAACAATGGCGAGTAGCAGCACATGCGCCCCTGACCCCACCCAATCAATCAGGGACCACAGAGCTCAAGGCTTTGGGGAGATTAGACAAAATGCAATTATTGCTCACAAGTCTATAACCCCTGACTTGGAAAGTAAACACGTATACTAGTAAGTGTCAAGTTCCAAGGAGGCTATTATTTTATAGCGGTAACAGGGAAGAAACATTCTGGTTCTAGAAACAAAAGAAATAAAACAAGGAGTTGTCTCAGGAAGCTGTACCAGCCTCAGAGTCACCCTGAGAACTAAGAGACCATGTCAACTGGAGCCTTGTTAGGTTAAAGCAAGCAGCACCAGGCACTGAGATTATTGCTTTCTCTCCTACTGTGGAGACTGGAACCAATGTTGTAGAACTGTTGCAGTGCTGACAGTAGTAGTAATAATAAAACAATAGTGACTACTGTTAGAGAGTCTTCTATGTGCTAGTCATTGTGTTAAGTACTTTTTATTTATATTATCTCTAATCTCCAAAACAACCTTGCCAGGTAGGGCTTACTATTCTGACTTAACAGATGAGGGGAACATAAAAGACTAACTTCCCAAATAAATGGTATTTTAATGGAGCATACCAATTTGAAAGGATAATGATATTCTGTCCAATGCCCTTCTTCTTCAACAAGCAGCAGAAATATTATCATCTGAGGAAAAACAGCCTCCTTATTTTTTGTAATGTCAGTTATCTTGAGTATTAGAGAAACCACCACTCTTTTCCACAAAAGGTCATTCACTAAAATGTCAAACTCCTAATAGTTAATCCCCTTTCTATAGAAAGGGCATAAGTAGCAAGGAAATTGTGGTCTCAAAAGCACCATTTTGAGGAGATTCCCAGGGCCCAGAAACCTATGAGAAGAGACTACTGAGGTAGCTAAACATGACCCCAACAAAAACAGAGGTTTAAATAATGTTGCAAAATAGGTAAACAGTCCATATAACTTCCTGTCATCCTAGAGATTGTCAGCCCTACACTAGATGCCCTGACACAGTCCTTGAGATCAACTCAAGTTCTCCAGGCTCTTCTCAAAACACTTTAGGGATGCCTGAAATGTCCTGCTATGCCTTATTGTCAGGCCTTCATCAGGGCAGTACAAAGGCTAAGGATTCCTTTCTTCTTAAGGGGCTCTGGAAGTTGTGAAACTAAATGGTGACATTAGAGATGATCATCAAAACCTGGAGAAACAGGGCTTCCCTGGTGGCGCAGTGGTTGAGAATCTGCCTGCCAATGCAGGGGACACGGGTTCGAGCCCTGGTCTGGGAAGATCCCACATGCCGCGGAGCAACTAGGCCCGTGAGCCACAATTACTGAGCCTGCGCGTCTGGAGCCTGTGCTCCGCAACAAGAGAGGCCGCGATAGTGAGAGGTCCGCGCACCGCGATGAAGAGTGGTCCCCACTTGCTGCAACTAGAGAAAGCCCTCACACAGAAACGAAGACCCAACACAGCCATAAAATAAAAATAAATAAAAAAAATTTTAAAAAAGAGGATGCATTTAAAAAAAAAAAAAACCTGAAGAAACACTTACTCTCTAAGTTAGTAACTGTGTTGAATTATCTGTTTAGACATAACTCCAAACTAATTTCTCCTTAACAGCAATATTCTTTCATCTCAGTACCATTTAATCAGTCAATTTCTGATCATTTAGATTAGCAATAGAAATCAAATCCACTAATATAAAAGCTAATTTTAGCCACAAAACTGGCCAATTAGATTATTCAACTGTTCCTTCCAATATATCCAGAGTGTCAGAAAACACTTCAGGATAAGTCAGAGCCCTTAACTGGATACAATCAGTCCGCTCAACTGATTTAAGGAGAAAGGGATTTATGGTAAAAAGATGTTAGGAAGCTCGCAAAATCTCCAGGAGGGTGGGAGAGTGATACTGGAATGCCCCAGAGCACCCAACCACATGGTGGAAATCGTTACTGCCACTACTACCTCTACTTTCCATGGATCCTGCTCTGGATTAGCTGCCCAGAAGAGAGCTGCCATTGCACCTTCTAGACCAGCACAGTCCAATACAACTTCCTACAATGACAGAAATCAACAGCATAGTTGCTATGCTGTCCACTAGTCACATGTGTTTACTGAGCACTTGAAATGTGGCTAGTGTGACTGAGGAAATGAACTTTTAATTTTATTTAATTTTAATTAATTTAATGTCTACTGGATTGGACAGAGTAGTTCTAAATGCTCAGTATTGCTCCATATTGCTCACATCTGCATCCAGACCCCACTCAGGTACCTACGACCAAGGGAACCTAGTTCTCACATCTGCCCTGTAATGATGATTCTACCTTGGGAAATGGGACCCACAATTTGCAGGCTCTCCAAATGGAAAGGTGGGGGTGTTCAAAAGACTGGACAGCTGCCAGTGACAAACGGCCACTGTAACATTCCTCTGACAGTTAGAGCCCCTCCCCATGTATGTGATGTGCAGATGGCTTTGGAAATGCATAGCTTTTTTGGGCGAGAGGTGATCATCCCGAAAGTGAAAGAGAGAACCAAAATAACAGAAGGCCAAAGAGCTGGTATTGTAGCACACGTGCACTGGCAGTGCAGACATCTTCAACTAGCATTTATTGAGCCCTTCCATAGGCTGTGATGAGGAACTAGGGTAAATTTTTAAAAGCTCTAGGGAATTTAAAACAGAACATTTAAAAACACTTGTTTGTTAATTAATTTTTAAATAAAAATAAACAATTACAGGGACTTCCCTGGTGGCGCAGTGGTTAAGAATCTGCCTGCCAATGCAGGTGACATGGGTTCAAGCCCTGGTCCGGGAAGATCCCACATGCCATGGAGCAACTAAGCCCGTGCACCACAACTGCTGAGCCCGCGCGCCTAGAGTCCGTGCTCTGCAACAAGAGAAGCCACTGCAATGAGAAGCCCACGCACCACAACAAGAGTAGCCCCCACTCGCCGCAACTAGAGAAAGCCCACGCGCAGCAATAAACACCCAATGCAGCCAAAAATAAATAATAATCAATTAATTAAAAAAAAAGACCCAACGCAGCCAAAAATAAATTTTTAAAAAATAAAATAAAAATAAACAATTACATGTTAACTTTTATGAAAAATAACTATACTCCCCCCCAAAAAGAATAATGAGAAGAGTGGCACTGTTTTACATTTTTGCATTAACAGAAGATAGCTGGATTCTCATATTTGCTTCTGCATTCAGGATTTTGCAATATCATACACGAGTGTACACTCATGAAAGAATGAGAGTGAAAAAAGCAAATAAGTCTTTATATCAATATGAAAATAGCTTTGACCTCATAGACTCCTTGAAAAACTCTCAGAGGTCCCTATGGGTCCTTGGAGTATACTTTGAGAATAGCTGATCTAATGAAAATTCTAACTATACTGGGGGATGGAGGAATGGGGAGTGTGCATTGAAATGCACAGAGCAAAACCAGTAGAATCATAAGGAGAAATTAACAAACTCATAAAAAACAAAATTCTTATCTCTAACCAAGGGGAAGTCAATAGATAATGCCTAAACTGAAAAATTAAGAAGCTCCAAGCATGGCTTTTCACATATGTATATAAATATCAAAAGAATTAGCTAAGAGTTGAAAGTGGGAGTCTTGGGGAAGAGAAATGGGGAGGAGGGAGGCCAGGGCCTGGTATTTATCTTAAAAATCTTGTGGAACTATTTGATTCCTTAAGTGATGTGTACTTAGCAAACTACATATATATCTTTGGTAAAATTACTTTTAAAAAATCTAAAAAGAGAGCCTGAAGAGACCATAACTGGCCCCCACCGCCACGCGCACAATTAGAAAGAGCTGCCAAAGAATTACTTCTCCCCTGAAGAGGCATCAGCACCAAGTAGTTTTACAGGAAGTATCTATTGAATGCTATGGAACAGATAATTCCTATATTATTTAAACCATTTTAGGATAGAAAGCTTCCTATGATGCAATTTTAAATATTGATAAATAGCTATTATATCACATGCCAGGCAATGAAATTAAATACTGTAAATATTGGGACTTCTCTGGTGGTCCAGTGGTTAAGACTCGGTGCTCCCAATGCAGGGGGCATGGGTTTGATCCCTGGTCGGGGAACTAGGATCCTGCATGCCACATGGCGCGGCAGGGAAAATAAATAAATAAATAAATATTGACCATCTTTCTGAATGGACTGGTGAGGATCGGTTATATATAGTGAAGGGCAACCTACTGCTGTGAGTGTACTGACTGACTTTTAAGAGAAGCTATTTAATATCCAGTAACAAGGGACTTCCCTGGTGGTCCAGTGGTAAAGAATCCACCTTACAATGCAGCAGATGAGGGTTCGATCCCTGGTCAGGGAACTAAGATCCCACATGCCGTGGGGCAACTAAACCCTTGCACCACAACTACTGAGCCCGTGCGCCTCAACAAGAGAGCCTGTGTGCCACAAACTACAGAGCCCACGCGCCCTGGAGCCTGTGCACCACAACTAGAGAGACAAAACCTGCACGCCACAACTAGAGGGAAGCCCACGTGCTGCAACAAAAGATCCTGCATGCTGCAACTAAGACCCGACACAGCCAAAAAAAAAAAAAAAAAATCCAGTAACACGTGCATAACTCAATTAAGGTAAAAATGGAGCCATGAGTTAAATGAAACGAGAAATGCAGCTGACTCACTAATGTGATTGTTAATATATGTTCTGGCCATCCCAAAGTGCCACAAGTCAGTATTCCAAGAATGAACTGGAAACAGTAGGGCATTACTGTGATGCCCCAAAGTGATTCCAAAGACTATGAATATGAAAAAGGCTTAGTGTCATACTGTCTTAGGTAGGGTTTCCCACAAGCAGACCCTAACAGAAGGATTCAAGTACATCTGACTTATCAAGGAAGTGCTCCCAGGAGAAACTGGGAATGGGAAGCAGTAGAGAGAAGCAGCAGTGGCCAAGTAAGGGAGCCATCTGGGGCAAAATCCCAGCTTTAGCCTGGTCCAGCAGGGGAACTCTGGAGTATAAGTAACTTGAGTTTGAGCCGTCTCAAGGCAAGGGAACTGGTCTTTCACAGCCCTTGCGTTAGTCAGTCAACAACTAAGAACCTCTCCAGGGAGATGGAGAACTCAAGCTCTCTGGGCCTATGCACAAAGTGAAGCCAGTCACTCAAAGATAGTCCTCAAAAGAGTCACAGACACAAGCCATTAGAAGCAAAGATTCACTCAAAGCTGCATAACTGGTGCACAGAAGCGGTAAAAAGGATCAAGGGGATCTGGTCAGGGCACAGACAGTATCTGCTATGTATACTTGGTGATACTAAAGAATAAAGTGCTATGTAACCATATGGATAAACAGATGACACTGTCTGTTAGTAAAGGATATTTTTGTAAATATACTTAATATGTTTTATCCCCAATCCCCCACTGCTGTCCCCAAACTATTATTAGGTCAATGAGAAATCCCAATTCCTTTCTTTGATTCTAAGAGGCCACTTGGCATTAAGAGGCCCCATTGTAGTAAAAGTTAGTAGTCACTGTTTTAACAAGTCATTAACAAAATAATTTACCATAACATACTTTCTCAATTGAGCTTTCTGGGATAACTAAAGAAATTTAATTAATTTGGGTATTAAAATACAGCTAACTGTAGTTATGATGGTCTGTCAGTTAAGGCCTTGTACACAACCAACAGCACTCAACTCTGGTTTACTTGAATGAAAGCCATCTGAGAGCTCAAAGACTTGGGAGGCTGAAGAACCAGACAGCAGGAGCTTGGAAGGGCTAGGAAGCAAAATCCACAATCACATTGGTACAGTAGGAAGCGTCTCCTTGGGCTACTGCCCCTGAAATAAATGGTTCCCTCAGTTATGGTTATGGACCATAAATGGTTATGGACATCACATGCTCAAGATTCAAAGTTCCAGGGAGAGCTTCTAATATAGCTGAACTTAGGGACCCACCCACCCTACCTGTGATTGTGCTGGGGAAGAAAGAGGAAGGATCTATTTTTCCTTCTGTGGTGGAAGCCTGGTTGCTGATTTATCCACCTAACAGGATTATACATGAAGGGGATGGAGATAATTCACAACTAAGAAATCAGAGTGCTATTAGGAAGGGAGAAAGAATGCTGGAGAGCTTTTTGGTGATACTATGTGATAGATTAGGCAACAAAGAAACTGGTCAATATAAGGACAACCCAAGAACTGGCATAGCCTAATTTATATTTCATGTTCTTTATAAAAACTGGTCACTTGAAATAAGGCAATGTGTATAGCAGATTGCATTTTCCAAGTTGGCTAGCCACATGAAGATCTCCCATACTGCATGTTTTCTTACAATCTGACATCGACACTCCTCTCATGAAGAGGTGGGGGTCTACGTCCACTCCCCTTGAAGCCAGGCAAGTCTATGACTATGGCAAAAGTTACACTATGTACTACTTGTGAGCTAGGTCATAAAAGGTGACACCGCTTTCACCTGGTCTTTTTGGCTTCCTCTTAGAACCCAAAAACCATTCTGTGAGGAAGCCCAGCTGAAATCTAGTTGACAGTCAACACGTGCCTCCAGACATGACTTCAAGTTAACTTCAGCCCCACTCACAATCTGACTACATAACAGACCCTAAGAGAGAATCAGCTAGCTGAGCCCAGTCAACCCCTAGAACTCTTAGAGATAATAAAATGCTTTTTGTTGTTTTAAGCCATTAAGCTTTCAAGTGATTTGTTACATAGCAATAAATAACTGAAACAATGTAAAACTTGTTAACATTGCCCCACAAATCAATATTCAAATACTATATCCAAGGGACACCTTTTTTTTTTTTTTTCTTTTGGTCTGTCTACTAATGTCTTTGGGGTAAATCACTTTCTACCCATTCTTAGTCCAGCTGGAACAGTTGAGACTGCCCCCAAACCTCTGAGTTCCAGATGATCTTCGGTTCCTCCTGCTGATCTAGAGAGGCCTGGCTAATTTCTTAACCACTTCCCTTGATCACAGTGATTGTTTCAGAGATGGATATGTGACCCAAGCCATGGCAATTAGAGTCTGCCCTGGGGACTTTTGCTGATACCATCAAGAAAGAATCTCCTGCGTGCTCGCTTCTGCACCACACGTGCTAAAATTTGAACCATAAAGAGAAGATTAGCATGGCCCCTGCGCAAGGATGACAAGCAAATTCATGAAATATTCCGTATTTTTCACTCACTGGGATCCTTATCAATGCCAGTGTTACAGGAGAGAAATGATGGATTGACTGTTTCAAAAGAGAGAGCGAGAGAATAGAATAGAATAGATATTCTCTTCACCCAGATTGCAAGCTGTGAGAGAGATGTAAGTCTAACACTGATGGTGGCAATTTTTGCCTATCTGAGAATGAAGCCAACAAAGAAGGAAGCAATACCAAAGACAATGTCCTGATGACATCAAGACCCTGGGATCCAGCCATGACTGTAGTTAGCATGACGCTAGGACTTTCTATTTCATGAGCCAACGAATTCCCCTTTTACTTTAACCTGGTTCATGCTGGATCTCTGTCACACAGTGAAGTTCAAATCGCAATCTTAAAAAAATCTAAACAACATGGCTATCTTGAAACGGTTTAGGATCTAGAAAGGGTATTTTTAAAATTCAGTTAGTTTGAGAGGTATGAAATGTGTCACTCTCCACTGTGATGGAAGGGAATCATGAATCAAGATCATGGTTATTCAAAACTCACAAGCATCTCTAGCAAACTCAGAGATCCAGTCTAAAAGCTATAAAAGAGCTCATGCTGAGAAGATAAGTGTTTTACCAAAAGCTGCCTGCCTGAAGCCTTCAAACCAAGGAAAAAAGCTTCAGGTCTCTTTTTTTAAATAATTTTTTAAAAAATTTATTTATTTATTTTTGGCTGCATTGGGTCTTCGTTGCTGCACGCGGGTTTTCTCTAGTTGCAGCGGGTGGGGGCTACGCTTCGTTGCGGGGCGCGGGCTTCTCATTGCGGTGGCTTCTCTTGTTGCAGAGCACGGGCTCTAGGCACACGGGCTTCAGCAGTTGTGGCTCACGGGCTCTAGAGCGCAGGCTCAGTAGTTGTGGCACACGGGCTTAGTTGCTCCGCGGCATGTGGGATCTTCCCGGACCAGGGCTCGAACCCGTGTCCCTTGCATTGGCAGGCAGATTCTCAACCACTGTGCCACCAGGGAAGCCCCAGGTCTCTTTAAAAGATTTCAAAATGTGACTATGAGTCTATATGGCAGGAGGATATACAGCAAGTAATCTATCAATTTGTAACTTTGTCTGACCCAAAGCAAATGTACACTACAATATTTGTTATGCAGGAACAGAGTTTTAGAAATTTCCAAACTAAATATAATTAAGAAAATACACTTATACCACTGCTTATTACATTAACATGAATAATCAAGAGTTGACTGTTTCCTCAATAGATTTACTTTCCTAATAGTGTTTTACTTAGATTAATAAAAAAGTTCATTTGTGTTCTAGGGGAACAAGCCAGTTAATAGCACATTTTAAACTGTTTGACTTATATACTGACCTACCCACATGCTTTACAATAATATACTTAGTTCATAAAGAAATGTACACCCATACTCAAACATCATCTACAACATATCAAGTGATTTGCTGCTGGTCTGCCAGGCAGGACCTGCAAGGCTACACCTGCAAGAAGCATCTTAACGTTCTAAGAACTCTTAACGTTCAATATACCTAATCTAGATAAAACCCTAGCAGAAAAATAACTAAACAGAACTTTTCCTCCACTTGTAGAGATGACGTAACTGAAAATAAATGTAAGAGAACAAAACTAGGCAAGGTCTCAGTCAAGCAGGCTAGGATTTTTGATGGGGTTCCAAGTCCTGGAGTCCTAGAACATTCATCCATATTCTGGTCTGACCAACTAAGTGGGACTAGGTAGGCACACAGGCGCCCAAGGTTAACCCCAGCTACCACGTCTGTCAGCATGACTAATTTTTATAGTCTCTCTGGTTCTGCTGTGTCAGGGCAGCTCAGAAATTGGACAGATTAAGTGTATTAAAAAGGAAATCAGGACTTCCCTGGTGGTCCAGCGGTAAAGAATCTGCCTTACAATGCAGGGGACGTGGGTTTGATCCCTGGTCAGGGAACTAAGATTCCACGTGCTGCGGGGCAACTAAGCCCACGAGCCACAACTACTGAGCTCGAGCACCTCAACTAGAGAGCCCACGGTGCCCTGGAGCCTGCACGCCACAACTAGAGAAAGAAAACCCGCACGCCACAACTAGAGAGAAGCCCACGTGCTGCAACAAAAGATCCTGCATGCCGCAACTAAGACCCGACACAGCCAAAAATAAATAAAATAAATAAATAATAAATCTTAAAAAAAAAAAAAAAAAAGGAAATCCATCAATGACTAAAAGCGAGCATGACTGGGGATGTCAAGCTAACGCCAGAAGTCCTTACCATCTCACCCTACCCTCCAGCTCTCCCACTTTACCAGCTTGTTTTCCAGTTCAAAATTCCTAGGGCTGGACTTCCCTGGTGGTGCAGTGGTTAAGAATCTGCCTGCCAATGCAGGGGACACGGGTTTGAGCCCTGGTCTAGGAAGATCCCATATGCCGTGGAGCAACTAAGCCTGTGCGCCACAGCTACTGAGCCTGTGCTCTAGAGCCCACGAGCCACAACTACTGAGCCTGCATGACACAACTACTGAAGCCTGCGTGCCTAGAGCCCATGCTCCACAACAAGAGAAGCCACAGCAATGAGAAGCCCGCTCGCTGCAACTAGAGAAAGCCCGTGCACAGCAACAAAGACCCAACACAGCCAAAATAAATAAATACATAAATTTCTTTTAAAAATTTCCTAGGGATTAGCTGACCTAAAACTTCATAATTCAGTTTGAATAAGAAAAGTTATTAGTGCCCTACTTATATTCTAGTGCAAAGTCAAAATGCTTCTACTAAAACTTCCTGTTGACTCCAGGGACTATATTTTCCCTCTCTCTTCCAAAGTGCCTGATATACAACTCAGTAAATTATCTTGAATGAATTTTGTATTTAGTTGAAATGTAACACCATATTACCCAACAGTCATTTTTCTGAGAGTCACAACTATCCCTACAATCAGCCAAAAGCCAGAAAGAAAAAGTCTCAGAATATCCAAAATAAAGGTCCAAGCCTATGTATGAAAGATTTCCTCATAGGAAAGTACCTCAAGCCCTCACATAGTCTTTTTCTTAATAATTATTTTTTAATTAATTAATTAATTAAGCTGCAAAAAGAGACAGCTGACCCACTAAGGGAGAAAAGGGGCCCAGCAGCACGTACTGGGGCTATTAGCCCTAAATTTTCACATATATAAAAAGTGCATGTATGTGGAATCTCTTTCTTTTTTTGTTTTGTTTCAGTTTCGGGGGGTTGTTGTTTTTTGTTTGTTTTTGGCCGCACTGCGTGGCTTGCAGGATCTTAGTTTCCCAACCAGGGACTGAACCTGGGCCCTTGGCAGTGAAAGCACGGCGTCCTAAACACTGGATCGCCAGGGAATTCCCTGCAATCTCATTCTTTAAAAATATAGGATAAATGGGACTTTAGCGTAAAGGCAGCCTTCGATTTATACATATACTGGGCTACTCAAGTTTGCAAAATAAATCACTTAGCATTTTCTCAGCAATATTACCTTACAAGACCACTCACAAAGTATGCCTTTAACCTGTCACTATGTTAGCAAACAGGTCAAAGCACCTGTGCAGTGTAAGTAACACTGCACCACACCTACCACTATACTTCAATTAGTTGGATGAAAGGGTTGAATGCCTACTAAGAGCGAGGTCCTGTAGGTATTTTACGTGTATTCTCTCTTATGGATGATGATCAAGCAGTGACTGTCTTCCCCATGCCTAGGGCCAACATCACCCAACTAGCACAGCAAGTGAAGGATAAGAGATATGATCCTAGGTCCATCCACAAAACACTTTGCAGTAATGGGAGTAGCCCCCAGGAAGACATGGGCCCGGTGGCTGATGACAGGCTATTCAGAGGAGAGACAGTAAGCAATTACTAGTGTGAGCAAAGGCTAGGAATAAGGATTAGGCAATTGGAGGGAGTAAGGGGATGAAGCTGAAAAGCAGGGTCAGGGTCAAGGATTGGAACTGAGTGAAAAGACAGGTGTGTAAAATAACAGCTAAGGGAGTGAAAATTAGAGCAAGGATTCTGGAAGAGCTGGCAGGAGGGGCTTTTCTTCTCTTTTCTTCCTCAAATCCTCCCTTATTACCAATGCCACACGCCACCACCACCACAGACCACACTGCCAAGCCTTCACCAGTGCTAACACACCCCAGTTTAGAAGGTCAGCAAGATGCAAGATAAGCTTTGCCTTCTCCTCCCACTGCTCCTTACCACTGGCTCCTCCCAACCCTGCCTTCCATGAAGCTGGTGCCAAACAAGAATCAGGGAGCAGAGCCTTGGGGAGAAGAGGGGCTGGGTGACAGAATGCATTCCTGGTGGCAGGATCACCTGTAATAAGGGGAAGATCTTGGTCTGCCCAAACCTGTCAGGGAGGTGGTCAGCCAAGGTGGTGGCCCACCAGCAGAATGCTGATAGTGGGCATGCCCAAGACAGTCAGTTACATGAGAGTCTGACAGCACTGCACTTCAACTTCAAAATAATTTATGACAAACTTCACTGCTTTATCCTATTTAAAACTTTACACTTGCACTGTAACTGTTCTAGAAATTTCCCTGTCTCAGGTACATTTTCCTAAAACTTAAAATGACTAGCCAGCCAGCTGATTGTCCAGATAAAAGAACATCTGTAGCCACTTAACGCTCTAAAGAGCATACAAACTTCACAAAGGTACCCAAAAATCTATAGAAACCATCCATCAATGGCTTCTTTTAGCTGTTTATATATTTGAGACTATAATTTAACATCTGTTTTAAAAGTCTAAATATATTTTCCCTCTATTATTTAGAAAATGTTGCCTGACACCCATCCCAGTTGCCTCCACCACACACAACCTTTTCAGCAATTTTTAAAAATAGCTTTTATTGCCTTGCACCCCTGACAGATCAAGATACATATTTCTTAAGGAAAAAAACTAAACTTTTATCAAGAAGAAAGCCATGCTGAAGCATTGGAGACACAATTATTAATGGTGCCTTTCCAGGAGAGAAGATGAAAAATGGATTTAATTCATTTCTTATACCTAGTTTACTTTCAAAGTAGTATATTCCTTCACTTCTGAATCATTTATCAAATCAATAGTGTTCAGCAAGTGACTGATACTTCACCTGCTGAGTTGCTTTTGACATTCTACTCAAAATAAAATACAGTGTATGTTACTACATGTGTTTAGATTTTTGTACCATCTGTACATTCCTCTCAAAACTGAACCCCAAAACAGTGGGTTTTCTTCTCCCTGTCCTCCTTCCTCAAATCCTCTCTGTAGACTAAAACAGAAGGACTTGTATTTCAAAGACCTTCAAAATTGAAGGTCTTATATTTTTAGAGGAAGGCAGCTGAGTAGATTTAAATTATAACTAATTTAGATGTACTGAAAAATCAATTACACCAAGTTAACAACATCATGTACAGAAGAAAGGGGGGAACAATTCACCCTAATCATTTTAAACTTAAGAAGCTGGAAATAAAGCATTTGTAAACTGTTATCAAGTATACAAAGTAACAAAACACCAAGTACAGTTTCCAAAAAGCAGACCCAGCACTCAATCATCCTTTAAAATTTGTCAAAGAAACAAAACAGTTCGTTAATTCCCCTCTGAATAAGGAAAAAATATTACTTCCAATAGGATTCCTTTCAATAGCAAACTTTTTTCAGAGTGCAGATTTGGAAAATTAATTGCTTACAATTAACAACGAATTAGTTGGATACAAAAGTCTTTTAATTGTACCAAGTTTCATTAAATCTAAGATGCCAGTGATTATCAAGTGCAATACTATCTCATGTAACATTGGGGGGGAAAAACAATGCCAATTAAGCTATGGTATAATGCTTACTTATGGCATCCTGTCCTCAAGATTAAAATGTGAACAAAATGTGGTTTAGAATCAAGGAAATACTGGAACCTTAAACTTATCATTCAAGTATGTTAGAATATCACAAGGAAAATTATCTACAGATAAAATAATCTTATATACTAAGACAGTAATCTATCTATATTACAATAAAATGTCAGTACTCCAACACAGTTCCTAATCTGAGCTGTCAGAAAGATAAATCAAAGTTTTTAGTAAATAGATGTATAATTAATCAAATGAAAGGCACCTCCCAAAATTGGAATCTGGAGATTAAAAGCCACTATTCAGTAATGAAAATGATGAAAACAACTGTAAGAACAATAGTTCACTCAGAAACAGCTGGTCTTTTAGCATGAGTTCACTTCATACTTAAACAAAAGGTGCCGTGTAGTGTTACATTCCATCCCACCTGCTACACTAACAAAATGTGGCTCTACCAGACAACATCCATATTTGAGAAATGTTAAGTACAGTAAAAGAGAACTCATATGCTTAAAACTGACAAACAGGAAAAGTATTTGTTTACAACAAATTTATATTAAAAAAATAAAAGTTGAAGACTAACATGGAATCAATACCTTGGGTTTTTCTTTTTCCTTTCCAAGGAGAAACTGAGGCAGATTCAAGATTCTGTGTCAGCACTACAGCAAACTTTGTCATTTCTCACTGTACACAAGCTATTTTTAAGTCTTACCCATGCTAAAGAACTCCAATTCAACATAATTCATGCTAAATACTTTAAATACTAAACATTTACATGCATTTTGTATCCAAGTGATTTTTTTTTTAATAACTTCAACTACTTGTGATAGTCTTACGACAAAGTCTCTTTTGAGAGCACTGACCCCTAAGCTTAGGAAAACACCCCACTCTAAGATGCTTTTCTTCCAAATCTTATCTCTTTCAGAATTTTGCTAGACACCTCAAATAGGCAGAATACAGCTTGCCAGTATCCCCAGCTAACCTAACTATACCATGTTTTGACACAACTTTTAGGAGAGAAAAAGCAAATCAAGAAAACATGCTTACTTCAGGACTCTTTAAAAAGTCCTGGTTCATTTACTTAGCAAAACGCAAGAGCCCGGAACAGGTCCTCAACCAGTTAGTCTTACCTGGCAGGTCACCAAGCCGACAGTGATGGTGAGGCCAGTCTTCCCAAGTTTCCTGGGATTTCCAGAAGGGACTAAAGTAATAGTAGGAGGCTTTCCCTTGGTTTAGGGGCTTTTCTCTGAAATTCTCTCTCTCCTCTCCCCACCTGGTCTTTTTCCCCTGCCGCTAATCTTTTAGCTTATCAACCTCACCACCAAAATCACAACACTGAATGCACTTTCTCCAGAAAACGGTGAGGCACCCAGCCCACCTTTTTAAAATTATCTAAGGCACAACAGCCCCTACAAGGATAACAAATCATCAGTGATGTCTAAGACACAGCATTCTCTTCAACCTCTAAAGAAAGATCCTAATGTATGTAATATCTTCTACCTACTACAACTGAAAAGTATATGAACATATTTCGGAAATATTTCTGCTTCAGTTCTCGAAGGTGAAGGGTTTCTTACTTCCATTCATTAAAATTAACCAGAACCCAACCATACTACTTAGTACTCAAGATTTCACTGCGCCTTTACCTAAAATTTTTCCACCAAACTAAATATTTAGGATTTGTGTCCTATTCAGAAATTAGCTTCCACAGTACCCTCCACGATGCCAGAATGCACACTGACTTAACAAACGACCTTTTCTGGAAGAGAAGAAAAACTAACCTTCGACCCCCCTTAACTCACTGCCTAAGGTTAGTATTTAAGTATAAATCTGCATGTCCTCCAAACAAGGGGAGGAGGGCGGAAGGCTGTTCTTACCACTGCATCCCCCACAGCTCCTAGCACGAAACCTGGAAGCAGAGGCCATTCAATAATAGCCTATAAACAGTGTAGTGCTCTGATAAGTTGGGGCATTCCAAAACACTGGCTCCACCCCTCCAAGGGTCAGCCTCCGGTTCCCGATTCCAGACCGCCTCGGCCTTGCTCTGGTGTAAATGAAACCTCGTCGCTCAAAGAGACCCAGGATGGGGGCGAGAGAGCCACCCGACCCCATCACGCAGATCCTCTATTCACCCCGCCAGGCTGTTGGTCCCAAGCCTTCCCCACCCGATCCCAGTAACCAACGTCGCCGGCCCGCAGATCCGAGGGGGCAAGAGCCCCAGCCCCACCGGCCGGACAGACAGCCTGGCGTCGGGACACGGGGGACGCCTGCGCAGAAGAACACGCCTTCCACCCGCCTGGCCCCTCCGTTCCGAGGGTAACAATACCACCTCAGAAAGACTGACAAGGTAGGCGGGGGTGGGGGGATGGAGGGGAACCGGTATGCGTCTGCGCGCTCCCCGCCGCCTGGACGAGACCCTGCTCGCGCCGCCCACCCAGCTCCCCCAGAGCTCAACCATCTCCACGTGAGCGCGCCCGCGCGCGCCACCACGGCTCGCGCTGACAGGGTTGCCTCACCTGAGCCGGACTCCGCCCCCCTTCTCGCTGGAGGAGGCGGTGATCCTTCTCCGATCGGACCCGACAGTGTCGGAGGAGGCGGGAACGTCCAGGCTGGCGCCCCAGTGATGGGATTTCCTCCCCCTTCCGCCCACCCCGCCTCTCGTCCCCCGGCTGCTTCACCCCGTTCGCCGCCGCACTCTGAGAATACCGCGGCAACTGCCCACAGTAAACGGAAGTGACGCAACACGAGATCACCTACTCCACGCCTTTCCTCCTCCCCTCCGGCCGCGCTACAGCCAATCAGAAGCGGAGGGGGCGGGGCCAGGGTAGATGCGCCGCCAGCCGGCGCGCGGAATCCGGCGGAATTTACTCGGCCCCGGAACACTGACCAATCCGCGGTCCCAGGAGCCTCGCTGTGTTTACTACCGAGCGAATCCGTGAGCCCTGCAACCAATCACCGTATGCCTTACAACACGTAAAACTGTTATCAAACGCCTTTTAAGGCGGGATTTATCACTAAGCGGCTCTAGGTTTGGACTACAGAAAAGCGACTGTGTGTCGAAGCCAATCCAGACCCGCTGTGGTGGAGGCCAGCTGGTTATCCGCCTCATTCCACCAGTCAGAACTACGACTGCCTGAGGTCTGAGCCAGGTGTGAGGCGAGCCCGCGAGGTAGTGTGTCCCACCGCTGGTTGCACCTGAAGGATTTCCCCACCCTCACGGTGCCCGGCTCCCTCTTCGGTGACACCGGTCTCCCTCTCCAATGCGAATTCCGTTCGCGGGACCCACACACTCGCCGGGTCCGAGGTTGAGTACCCACCTCGTAGGCTTTGGAAAAAAATAAAATTCCAAGACGCTGTTTAGGTTGAATTAAGCCAAAATCCAGGCTAAAGACGCTGAACCGAAAATGCCATCCATCTGACGGCAGTTGGGTCCGACACCGCTCCACGTCCAGTCCCGGTGGCGGCGTCTCCAAGGGCTGGGGCCTGAGAAGTCTGGCACTTTGCTCCGCATTCCGTGCCGCAGGTCTAATAAGCGTGCAGTCTCCAGAACCAGTCTTCCAATGAACAGAATTGGAAACGTGGAAGAGTCGCGGACTTCGGTGGGACAGTGTCAGAAAAGAGCAAGGTCCGTGCGGCTCCCGGGCTCCCAGGTGCACGCTCGGACGGAGAGCCCGAACCCTGAGGTACACCGGCCCCTGCGCCTCCGACGGCAGAAAGAAGCCCTCCTTCCCCAGGTGAAGAGGAGACAAGGAAGTCCGTAAGGGGCCTTCCGCGGCGGGAGCTGTCGGGAGCTCGGCGTGGCTCCGGAGACAAAGGCAGGCAGGGGAACGCAGTTCGGTTCTTTTTTTGGGTGGGGGGGTGGGGGAAGACTATTTTTAAAAGGGAACACCCCACTTCTTCAGAGCTCAACACCCAGTTATCATTAGAGCTGATCCATCCCTTCAGACCATACACGTTGGAAGTGTTGTCCTTGCAATATTGGGGTTGGGGTTTTTTTCTTTAAGGTCTCAACGAAGTCTGATGGTGAATTGTGTGCATTAAGATTCCCTGACATTTTATAGCCCTTGCACGTATTTTACTCTCAGATTGGGCTGCTTAAAAAAAAAAAGAAGGAATGCTGACAGTAAGCCAGGCAACGTGAGAGGTCCTTTAACATATGTGACCCTTATAGACATACTGTGAGCTAGATGTTATCTCATATATACAGAGTGGCAAAAATTAAAAAGATTTGTACGTTCAGTACTTAGTAGAGTGTGTGAAAAAAGTCCCATCCTATATCGTTGTTGGGAGTATCACTGTTGTTCTCTGAAGATAACTTGGTATCTTCAAATTTTTAAATTATGCGTTCATTACCTTCTCGCTGGCAATTCCTTTCTAGAAATTCTACTTAAACAAATGTGGAAAAGTATGCACGAGACTTTGATCAAGCTTTATTAGTGGAAGAAAAAAAGAAACAATGTGAACGTGCATCCATAGAGGATTACAATACATTGATATACACTGTGCATGTATTATGGCTCCTTTATTACTAATGATCCCATATACATTCAAAACAAAACCAGTAAAACCCTGCGTGTGGATGTACACATAAAAGCTTGTAAATGTATGGCTAAGTATGAAAGGATACTATCAAACTGTTTGTAAAAATTGCCTCAGTGAAGGGAAGTTGGGAGGGGGTGATGATAAGGAAATATTTTAAGAGGGTCTTCTTAATTTTTAGCCTTTACATACTCTGTATTAATTTAATTTTTATAATGACCTTTACTATTTTTGTAGTATATATGAAAACCAGGATTTTTAGGTTGAGTTTTCAACTCATTGACAAAATTATTCCTAAATTAAGCTATAAATTTCCCAATAACAGTATCACTAAGGTACTTTTGGCTTGCACTGTTGGTGGGAATGTAAATTGATACAGCCACTATGGAGAACAGTATGGAGGTTCCTTAAAAAACTAAAAATAGAACAACCATATGACCCAGCAATCCCACTACTGGGCATATACCCTGAGAAAACCATAATTCAAAAAGAGTCATGTGTCACAATGTTCATTGAAGCTCTGTTTACAATAGCCAGGACATGGAAGCAACCTAAGTGTCCATAGACAGATGAATGGATAAAGAAGATGTGGTACATATATACAATGGAATATTACTCAGCCATAAAAAGAAACGAAATTGAGTTATTTGTAGTGAGGTGGATGGACCTAGAGTCTGTCATACAGAGTGAAGTAAGTCAGAAAGAGAAAAACAAATACCGTATGCTAACACATATATATGGAATCTAAAAAAAAAAAAAAAAAGTTCTGAAGAGCCTAGGGACAGGACAGGAATAAAGACACAGACGTAGAGAATGGACTTGAGGACACAGGGAGGGGGAAGGGTAAGCTGGGATGAAGTGAGAGAGTGGCATGGACTTATATATACTACTAAATGTAAAATAGCTAATGGGAAGCAGCCGCATAGCACAGGGAGATCAGCTCAGTACTTTGTGACCACCTAGAGGGGTGGGATAGGGAGGGTGGGAGGGAAACGCAAGAGGGAGGAGATATGGGGATATATGTATATGTATAGCTGATTCACTTTGTTATAAAGCAGAAACTAACACACCATTGTAAAGCAATTATACTCCAATAAAGATGGTAAAAAAAAAAAAATAGAAACTAACATACAAACCTAGTAGTCAAAAACCAGAATGAATAGAACCATCTCACTTCTTTTAAGCATAATCTTTCCCTAATTTGAGGGGAAATGACAAATAAAGATCACTCTATAGCTAATACAAAATCAAAGCAACAACAACAACAAAAAAAGATACTTTTGGAAACTAGACACTGATTCTAAATTCATAAAAGAGGATAATATTGCAAGACTAGCCAGGAAAAATCTGGGAAAAATTAGCGAGGCAGCCATAGCCCTCACCATTACAAATATATTTCATAATGTTTTATTATGTTAAAAAAAAAAAGACGGGGTGGGGGAGGAATTTTGGGAAGATGGGAGAGTAGGAAGCACCAAGAGTCTGTCTTCCCACCCAGACAATAATTTCACTGGCAGAATCTGTTTGATGTAACTATTTCAGAACTCTGGAGTCTACTGAAGGCTTGTAACTTCCAGGGGAAGGCTTGGATGGTAAATTGCAGTTGATTTGGGTCAAGTCAGCTCTTAGCTCAGTAAGAGCTACCCATCCCCTACCTCTCAGTCACGTGGCAGGCAGCTGTGCACAGGTTCCTGAAGAACCTTGCACCAGCTTGTGGGACCCAAGGTGGGCAAAAAGGACCCCATCCTCCAAATATTGGGGCTCGCTGATTGCTGCTTTTGATCATAGAGGTGCAGATGAAGAGGTAGGCAGCCATTGTTATTGTACCTCACCCACCATTGTTGCAAACTCCCCCAATCACCACCACCTGAGGTGACTTACAGGGATTTTGAAGCAAGAACTAACGGAATTGAAGAGAGAGATAGAGAGTTCTACAATAATAGTTGGAGATTTCATTATCCCATTCTCAATAATGGATAGAACAACCAGACAGAGCTAAGTAAGGAAATAGAGGACTTAACACAATTAACCAACTAGAGCTAATAGATGTATACAAAACACTCTACCCAACAAAAACAGCGTACACATTCTTCTTAAGTGCACCTGGGACATTTTCAAGGATAGACCACATGTTAGGCCACAAATTAAATCTCAATAGATTTTAAAAGATATAACACAAAGTATTTTCTCAATAGATTTACAAAGATATCGTACAAAGTTAGAAATCAGTAAGAGAAGTAAAACTGGAAAATTCACAAATTTGTGGAAATTAAACAACAGACTCTTATATGACCAATGGCTCAGATTAGAAGTTACAAAGGAAATCAGAAAATACTTAGAGATTATTGGAAATGAAAACACAGCAGACCAAAACTTAAGGGACACAGCAAAACAGTGCTAAGGGTGAAATTTATAGCTATAAATTTTTACATTAAAAACCAAGAAAGATCTCAAATCAAACTAATTTTACAATTTAAAAACTGGAAAAAAAAAGAATAAACTAGACTCAAAGATGCAGAAGGAAAAAAATAGTAAAGGTTAGAGCAAATATAAGTAAAATAGAGACTAGAAAAACAATAGAGGGCTTCCCTGGTGGCGCAGTGGTTAAGAATTCGCCTGCCAATGCAGGGGACACGGGTTCGAGCCCTGGTCCGGGAAGATCCCACATGCCGTGGAGCAACAGAGCCCATGTGCCACAACTACTGAGCCTGTGCTCTAGAGCCCACGAGCCACAGCTACTGAGCTTGTGTGCCACAACTACTGAAGCCTGCGCCCTAGAGCCCGTGCTCTGCAACAAGAGAAGCCACTGCAATGAGAAGCCCGCGCACTGCAACGAAGAGTAGCCCCCACTCACTGCAACTAGAGAGAACCTGCGTGCAGCAACAAAGACCCAACGAGGCCAAAAACAAATAAATACATAAATAAATAAATTTAAAAAGAAAAACAATAGAGATACTTAATGAAACCGAAAAGTGGTTCTTTGAAAAGATCAACAAAATTGACAAACCATCAGCTAGATGGACTAAGAAAAAAGGAGAGAAGATGCAAATTATTAAAATCAGAAATGAAAATGAGGATATTATTACCAATTCTGTAGAAATAAAAATAATTATAAGAGAGTATTCTGGACAATTATATGTCAACAAATTGGATAACCTAGATGAAATGGACAAATCCCTAGAAACACAAAACCAATCAAGACCAAATCACAAAGAAATAGAAAGTCTGACTTTGACTAGTTATAAAAAATAGAGTTGTAACTAGTAAGGAGATTGAATCTGTAATCAAAAAATCTCCTGATGATAAAAGCCCTGGACCTGATGTTTTCACTGGTGAATTCTACCAAACACTTAAAGAATGAATATTAATCCGTCTCAAACTTTTCCAAAAGATTGCAGAGGAGGGAACACTCCCTAACTTATCCTATGAAGCCAGTATTACCCTGATATGAAAGCCAGACAATGACACTACAAGAAAACTACAGATCCATATCCCTTATGAACATTAATGCAAAAATTCACAATAAAATATTATCAAACTAAATTTAGCAGCATATCAAAAGGGTTATACACCATGGCCAAGTCGGATTTACTCCTGGAATGCAAGGATAGTTCAATATGTGAAAATTGATCAGTGTAATACATCACATGATCATCTCAAATGATGCACACAAAGCATTCAACAGAATTCAACACCCTTTTAAAAACACTCAACAAACTAGGAATAGAAGGAAACTACTTAAGCATAATAAAAACCATATATGATAACCCACAGCAAACATACACATTGGTGAAAGACTTGAAGCCTTTCCTCTAAGAATCAGGAACAAGACACAGATGCCTACTTTCACAACTTCTATTCAACATAATGCTAGAATGTCTAGATAGAGCAATTAGGCAGAAAAAGAAACAACAGGCATCCAACTTGGAAAGGAAGAGGTAATATTATCTCTGCACATGATATATTCTTATGTGTAGAGAATCCTAAAGATTACATACACACACACACACACACACACACACACACACACACACACACACACACAACTGTTAGAGCTAATAAATTAATTCAGCAAAGTACCAAGATATAAAGTCAACACACAAAAATTAGTTGTATTTCTATACACTAACAATGAACAATCTCAAAAGGAAATTATGAAAATGACATTTACAGTAGCATCTAAAAGAATAAAATACTTAGGAATTAACCAAAAGTAAAAGACTGGTACAAAGAAAATTACAAAATGTTACTGAAAGAAGAATTAATGGAAACACATTCCATATTCATAGATTGGAAGATTTAATATTATTAGGATGTCAGTGCTACCCAAAGCAATCTATAGATTCAATGCAATCTCTATAAAAACTCTAATGATGTTTTGCCAAAATAGAAAAACCCGTACTAAAATTTATATGAAGTCTCAAGGGATCCCAAATAGACGAAACTATCTTGAAAAAGAAGAACAAAGATGGAGGACTCACATTTCCTGATTTCAAAACTTACTAGAGGGGCTTCCCTGGTGGTGCAGTGGTTGAGAGTCTGCCTGCTAATGCAGGGGACACGGGTTCGAGCCCTGGTCTGGGAGGATCCCACATGCCGCGGAGCGACTGGGCCCGTGCCTGTGAGCCACAACTACTGAGCCTGCGCGTCTGGAGCCTGTGCTCCACAAGAGAGGCCACGATAGTGAGAGGCCCGCGCACCGCAATGAAGAGTGGCCCCCGCTTGCCGCAACTGGAGAAAGCCCTCGCACGGAAGCGAAAACCCAACACAGCCAAATCAATCAATCAATCAATAAATAATTTAAAAAAAAAACTTACTAGAAAGCCACAGTAATCAAAACTGTGGTACTATCATAAAGACTAATGTATAGACTAATGGAATGAAACAGGGAGCCCAGAAATAAACCGTTGCATATACATATGGTCAAATGATTTTTGAAAAGGATGCCAAGACCATTTAATGGGGAAAGTTCAGTCTATTCAACAAGTGGTGCTGGGAAAACTGAATATCCACAAGTAAAATAATGAAATTGGACCGTTGCTTAACACCACATACAAAAATTAACTCAAAATGGATCAAAGACCTGAATGTGAGACCCCAAACTATAAAACTCTTAGAAGAAAACATAGGATAAAAGCTTCATGACATTGGATTTGGCAATAATTTCTTGGCTATGTCACCAAAGGCAGAGATAGCAAAAGAAAAAATAGTCAAACTGGACCTTCATGAAAATTTTAAAATATTGTGCATCAAAAGACAAAATCAACTGAATAAAAAGGCAGCCCATAGAATGGGAGAAAATATTTGCAAATCATATATCTGATAAAGGATTAATATCCAAAATATATAGAGAAGTAAAACTTAACAACCAAAAAAACCAAAAGACATAACTCAAAAATGGGCAAAGGAGTTGAATGTATATCCCTCCAAAGAAGATATACAAATGGCCAATAAGCACATGAAAAGATGCTCAACATCTCTGATCATTAGGGAAATGCAAATCAAAACTACGAAACACCACCTCATACCCATTAGGATGGCTACTATCAAAAAAATTAAAAATAACAAGCGTTGGCAAGAATGTGGAGAAATTGGAATCCTTGTGCACTGTTGGTAGTAATTTAACATTGTACAGCTGCTATGGAAAAAAGTAAGGTGGTTCCTCAAAAAATTAAAAATGGAATTACCATATGATCCAGCAAGTCCACATCTGGATATATACCAAAAATCCTTGAAAGCAGCGTCTCAAAGAGATATTTGTACACCCATGTTCATAGCAGCATTGTTCATAATATCTAAAACATGAGAGCGGCCCACATGTCTATCAATGGATGAGTGGATAAGTAAAATGTGGTTATATTCATACAGTGAAGTATTACTAATATCAGCTAAAGTGGACTTCAGGACAAGGTCTATTATAAGAGATAGAGGGGAATTCTAATGATAAAAGTGTTAATCCATCAAGAAGAGATGGCAAGCCTGAATGACCACCATCCTAATGACAAAGGTTCAAAACAAATAAAGGCAATAAATCTGACCGAACTGAAAAGAGAAGTTGTAGAGACTTAACAGTATCTACCCTCGAGCGTGCTTTTTTCCATTTTTGTGTTCCTCCTAGGAAGTTAATTCCTGAGGGCAAGGATAGTGTATTTTCATTCTTGTATCTTCCAAAGTGCCTTGGATAGCGTTAGAATCAGGATTTTTAAAAGATCTGAAAATATTCTGGAGAAAAATTTGGCAGGGTGTGTTAAGAATCTTTTTTTAAATGTTCATGCTCTTTGATTCATTAATGCAAGTCTTAGGACTCTATCCAAAGGAATCCATCCAAGAAAGCAGTTTTATGCTTTAAAAATTCACTGAAATGTTCCACATAACAGTGAAAAAATTGGGAACAGCTTAAGTGTTCTACTAGAGGATTGGATACATAAACTCTGTGACAACATTCAATGTACTATCATGTGAGATTTGAGAAAATGCTTACAAGATAATGTTAAATTTCTAAAAGGAGGATACAAAATTGAATACAATATTATACCAGTTATATAAATATACATATGCTCAGAGAAAATGTAGAAAATAATAAAACCATGTTAACAATGTTTGCCTTCAGGTGGGGAAGGGATCATGGGTCAGTATAATTGCATTCTTTTTATTTTTCTGTGTTTTCCTCAATATTGGACATTAAATATGTATTGGTTTGATAATTTTTTAAAATTCATAAATGTTATTGGGGAAAATTAAAATATCTGAACAGGCTGAATCTAACACAATTAAATTTAACAGGCCTTCATTTAAGGTCTGGATCTTTGTTTTTAAAAAATTCCAGGGATGATGTGACTTAGCAGAAGCGAAGTCAAGAATTTTTGTTTATTGTTAACCCTAAATAAGTTAACCAAACAGTATAGATGTTTAGAATAAAAGCACTTATTGGTTTCATCAGGAGAGGCATGGCAAGTAGCACAAGGGAGGTGATGGATCCTTTCTGTTCTGTGTTACCCAGTCCAGAGCTAATGTATTGATCTGTGTGGGGTCCCACAGTGTGAGAAGGATACAGAGATATTGTGTGTGTCCAGCAGTAGTAACCAGGATGAGGAGAGACCTAGAAACTTTGGTGTGGGAAATAGCCAAGGGGCTGGGAGGAGTTGCTGAGAAGGAGAGGGGCAGATAAGTGGAAAGCGTGATCAGAGTATTCAGACTTTTGAAGGATTCAGGGCGGAGGAGTTGGTCATGCTCTGTGTGGTCGTAGAGAGCAGAACTGGAACTACAGGGGAAGCTACAAAAGGCAGATTCAGCTTTGTGTAAGGAAAAATCTGTCCAAGGTGAAAAGTCTGCTTTGTAAGGAATAAGTCATCCATGTCTATAGGTATGCAAGCAGAGTCTGCATCAGGAATATAAAGGAAGAGGAAGGGGAAGAGAAGGAAGAACAGGAGAGGGAGACAAACACAGAAAAAGAGACAAAGGAATAAAAAAGAGAGGCAGAGAGGCAGAAGATACAGTTTTGAGAGCTCTATGTGAGTTAACAGCAAATGACCTGACCTGCCTTCATGTCTTTGCTAGTGATATCCGGAGACGCCAGCAGATGGAGATATTACCCCAGGAAAGGCGGACTCTGCCTGACCCCCACCTGAACCCTCCAATTCCTTACTTTCAAAAAATCGTTTTCCTCCTCTGAAAAATAATGCTAAGAGAGAATTCCAGAAGTCTCCAAATTTCCAAACTAAATTTATAAACAAACATTTTGTGGTAAATCCTGCCTGTGATTACCCCTGACTCTAATTTAGAAGAGATCACTATAGCTTTTGGCATTTTGGTCACTGCCTGAGTAGGGCTCCCTCCATCTTGCCCCATCCCAGTTACGTATGCATGTATGTATATGTATATGGTGTCTGTGTATTTAGAATCATTGTTAAGTAGTTAAACAATATAGGGGTATACTACAGTCCCCTTCCCAATCACCTTGCCATTAATACTTTCCTTCTCCTGACAGAGTGTCTGTCACTTTGAGTTCTTGCCTGTGGTAATTCTGGGAGCCTTTGCTCTCAAACCATGTGTCATAGTCTTCACTCTTCCACTCAGCTGTAAAGCAGCAAATTCTGAGGGCTTTCACAGACTTTGACTGGTAAAGATGTGCCTTAAAAGGGAAATGTTCTTGTACAACAGTGCTCCACAAACTTGAAGGGTGCATTAGTTATCTAGGGATCTTGTTAAAGTGCAGATTCTGATTCAGAAGATTTGATAGGGCAGGAGATTCTGCAGTGCTAACGAGTTCCCAGGTGATGTTGATGCTCTTGGCCCAAAGATCATACACTTTGAGTAGCAAGGGACATATAATATGTCCCTATATCAGGAGGGGCCAGGACTCTTCTCTCAAGAACTATAATTGACTCTTTGTATCCACTTCTGTCTTCTTTGTCACTCGTTAGCTTTTTTAAAAAATATTTTTTTAAATTATTTTTTTAGGCTGCGCTGGGTCTTAGTTGCAGCATGCATGCAGGACTAGTTCAGCCACCAGGGATCGAACCTGGGCCCCCTGCACTGAGAGTGCAGAGTCTTACCCACTGGACCACCAAGGAAGTCCCCTGTCACTTGTTAACTTTGATTTAACTGTTCATGTTTTCATTCAACCAACCAACGTTTACAGAGAATCTGCTATTTGTAAGCTCAATGCTAGTTAAATTTAAGCAACTTTAGTGTCTTTGAGCTCCAGTCCCTATACTAGGCTCCTAGGATTTGTGATGATTCAGACTCATTCCTTGCCTTGTCACTCATTCATTCAACATTTATTGAGGGTCTACTATGTGCCAGGCACTGCTCCAGGAGCTGAGGATATGGCAGTGAACAAAACAAACAAATCTGTTTATTGTTTAACCCCAAATGAGTCTCTCTCCAATGGGGGAGACAGGCAAATAGTTAGACAATTAAGATTTTTTTTTTCCTTCTTCCTTTTCCCTTCCTGAGCAATTCAATCTGAAAGCCATTTGGTGGGTAGTCTTCCACTCAGAGGGGAAGGGGAGCCTGCAGTGGCCTAGAGCAAGAGTACTGGAGTCCAAGCAGGATGAGAAGTTTATCCATGTGGAAAGGGTGGCCTGATACAGTGTCTGAGCCTAAGCTAGGTGAGACGGGCATCTGGGCAGGGGGCAACCTTGTGAGGGTTGTCAGAGCCTGATCAGACTAAGGAGGGCATCTGGGATGGTTAATTTTATGTGTCAACTTGATGGGCTTCAGGGTGCCCAGATTAAATATTATTTCTGGGTGTGTCCGTGAGGGTGTTTCCAGATAAGGTTAGGATTTTTTTTTTTAATAAATTTATTTATTTTTGGCTGTGTTGGGTCTTCGTGTCTGTGCGAGGGCTTTCTCTAGTTGTGGCAAGCGGGGGCCACTCTTCATCGCGGTGCGCGGGCCTCTCACTATCGCGGCCTCTCTTGTTGCGGAGCATAGGCTCCAGACGCGCAGGCTCAGTAGTTGTGGCTCACGGGCCCAGTTGCTCTGCGGCATGTGGGATCTTCCCAGACCAGGGCTCGAACCCATGTCCCCTGCATTGGCAGGCAGATTCTCAACCACTGTGCCACCAGGGAAGCCCTAAGGTTAGGATTTTAATCAGTGGATTCAGTAAAGTAGATTGTCCTCCCCAAAGTGGGTGGGCATCATCCAATCTGTAGAGGGCCTTAATAGAACAAAAGGTAGAGGGAAAAGGAATTTGCCCATGTTTTTCTTTCCTCATCTGTGAGCTGGGACATCTCATCTTATCTTCTCTGGCCCTCAGGTCTTGGAGTTACACTGTCAGCATCCCTGGTTCTCAGGCCTTCAGACTACACCACCAGCTTTCCTGCCAGTTTACAGATGGCAGACTGTAGAAACTTTCGGCCTCCATAATCCTGTGAGCCAATTCCTCATAATAATCAATCAGTCTCTCTCTGTGTGTCTCTCTCTGTATCTCTCTCTCTCTCTCTCTCATTGTTTCTCTGGAGAACCCTAACTAATACAGCATCCATGTAGGGGCTTGGGCTTGGTTCAAGGTGGGAGCCTGAATGGGATAAGAAGAGCCTTCATGTCGGGTGATGGTGATGGGAGATGTGTAACTTACAGGGGAACTGATCAAATAAGTAAATATATTAAAGCTAATTGGAACCAGGTTTCCCACTGTCAGAGAAAGAAGTTATAAATATGGGGGGAAAGAAAACCAGAATGAACTTTGTGGTGATGGACTGGAATTAGAGTTGAACTTATGGTTTCCAATATATATAGATTTAGAAATAAATCACTTTTAGTTGTAAAATTGTGTCTACATATATTCCCTAATTTGGTTAATTCAGGCCTGGGAGGAGTGACATACCAAAAGCAGACCATACTAAACACATAGATCTTGGTCTCTAAATTACCATTCCCTACCAAAAGAAACCAGAACTTGGAGAAATGGGTGATTTCAGGGCTGAGGCAGGGAAAGTACAGGGTCAACTGAAATATCTTGTGCCAGAAAGCAAAGATGTTCAAAAAAACGATATGAAAATGTTAAAAGAACACAGAAACCAGCTTATGGGGTTCCCACTGGCCCAATCTGGGAAAATTTGAACTTAAAACTAAATGATGATAGTAGCAGATTCTATTCTATTGAGTAAAATAGGAATCCACAAGTCCATACTGATATAAATAAATAAATAAGTAGGAAGTGTGATGAACAGGATACTTTCTAAGTCTATATGTACCTGCCCACAAAATGCTTATTAATTACAAAGGGAAAAGAATAAACTTTACAGTGGAGAAGCCTGGTTAATACCACTTTAATAAAGTGATCAAAGTTACTATAGCCAGTAATGGGACAAATCGAAATTGTCTACCACCTGACATGATACAATGAGAACAGCGTCATATTTGTAATATTCCTGCCAAAGATGCATAAACTGAGACTAATCACTTGAAAACATTAGATAAACCCAGATTGAGGGACATTCTACAAAATAACTGGCCTATAAACTTTAAAATTTAAAATTCAAAGTCAGTGAAGAACTGTTCTGGGTTGAAGAAGACTACAGAGCTATGACAGCTAAATGCAACATGTGATTCTGGACAAGATCTTTTGCTACAAAAACATTACTGGGACAGTCGGTGAACTTAAATGGGGCATGATGATTATATGGTAGTAATGCAGCAATGTTAATTTCCTGATTTTGATGGCTGTATTGTAGCTATTTAGGGATGTTCCTGTCTGTAGGAAATACTATACATGATCTTCAGGGGTGATGGGGCATCAGGTTGGTAACTCATTCAAAAAAGTTCAGGGCAAAAAAAGTTCTTTGCACTGTACTTGCAATGTTTTTGTAAGTTTGAGATTGAGTAATTAGAAAAGAGTGATGTGCTCAGGCAAAGGGGAGCTCAGGTGTTAAGGTTATTCGGATCGTGTTGGAGGTATGTGTCGGGGGAGAGGATGAGTCTCGAAAGAAGGCAATTTGGAGAACAGAGATTAGTCAACATGGTTCTTTCCCTTCAACAGTATTTGCCTTTGACTGGGCAAAAGGGGCCCTGGCTTGGGTCCATGCTCAAAGGCCCTGCAGGCCCTGCTTTGACCCTCCTTTTGTTCTAATAACTCCCCATGTAGGAGGGAGGGTTAATCCACAGGGATGAAGGGACATGCCCATCAGATTAGGTTTCCCTTCTAGTTCACCCCAGAATCCTTGAGCCTGCTGGGCCTCTCCCCCTGGTCCATCCTCGGAGGGTTGATTGAGCCACAGTATGCACGTCTAGACCCGAGAACTGATCATGGCCCTGTTTACAGGATTGTGGACCAAGTTTTGGGGCCTAAGGACTGATGTCCAGGTGTGTGGAATGAGGTCCTGGAGAACTGCTGTTCTCCGCAAGTCGCCACATTTAGCTGGAGCTCAAGAATTGCCTATCAGAGAATTCTAAATTTGAAGTCGGACTTTCAGATCTTAGTAAGACATATTTACACCGTAGTTGAGATAGACCATACCCTACCTAGACAGTGCTGAGGAAGAAACCCCGTACGACGTTTAGGCAAGACTTGTATGCACTGCTCACCCTAGAGGTACCCAGCCTGAAATGCGCAGGCCGAGCGCTGGGCCAATCAGGTGCTGCGCCTTGGAGAGGCCGGCGGAGGAGGGAGCGGGACAGCGTGAGGATGGAGACCACGCCTCTCCGCGCGGAGGGGCGGGGCGAAGAGTGGGCGGGGATGGCGCTCCTCCGAGCTCAGGGAAAGAGAGGGGCGGTGCCTGCTGGGGGCGGAGTCTCTATGCGTGCAGGGCGGTGCTCGGCGAGGCCACGCCTCTTCCGGCCCGGAGCATTGCCTCCGCGTGTGCTTAAACGCGTTACTGGCCCCGGCTGTTTTAGGTACTGGGCTTGGCGTCTGGAGAGGCGAGATGGCGGCGGAGGTGTTGCCGAGTGCCAGGTGGCTGTACTGTGGAGAGCCCGACGAGAGCCAGAGAGCTCTACTGGGTAAAGACTGCGAAGCTGGAGCAGAGTTCCCCGTAACTTCCTCCCCTTCCGCCTCGGTACCGCTACAGCGCTCCACTTCCCACATCCGTCGGGTGCCCGTTCTCAGCTGGGCCAAGATCCCTTATAGTCTCCCCCACTACTTGGCGCTCGGCCAGGGCTCCTCTGTCATCGCACCATCTTTCTGGTACCACCTCCCACCTGGATGAGGAAATCCCAGTTACCCCCTCTCCAGGGCCGTATGTACCCAGGAGCCCGTCATCTCCTCACCCACCAGGTCTCACACCTGCTCTATTTCCTTCTCTCTACTGGCCAGGAATTCCCTCTGTCTTTCTAGATTTGGCCGAGGTGTCCTCAGTCAGCCCCATTCCCCTAGTTATTCCCTCCTGTCAGAGCCCCTCCCCAGCCCCTCTTGCCACCTGGACCAGGACCTCCTTCAGTCCCCCTTTGGGTCAGGACCTGGGTTCCTTGCCATACCCATTCCTCCAGTCACTCCCTCCCGTTGACAGTCCATTTCCTCCCCACCATACTCTTGTGCTCTCATCTCATTCTTGGGCTGCAATCTTACAGTCCAGTTCTCCAACGGGAAGCTACAGAATCCAGGCAACATGCGCTTTACCTTGTACAAGAGCAATGACTCCACAAACCCCAGAAAGAGGAGTCAGCGGATCCTGGTAAGTGCTGCCGTGGCCCGTCGTCTCCACTCTTCAGGCCTCAGGAGGCCTCCTGGGTGTGGGTGGAGGTAGGAGTGAGTGAGTGGAGAAAAGGGGGGATAGCAATTTTGAGCCCCAGCAGGCTGGGGTATGGGGACAGGTTCCACTGAGTTTCACACTTGTGGTGAAGTGCTAGCCTTTTATTCATTTGTTCATTCAACAAGCATTTATTGAGCCCCACTGTGGCCCTGGGCTGTAAGCTGCTAGGGAAAGAGCTAAGTGAGAGCTGGCACCACTCTGAGGGAGCTCATACTCCAGAGCAGCGTTTCTCAGCCTCAGCACTATTGACATTTTGACCCAGATAATTCTTTGATGTGGAGGCTCTCCTGTGCAGCACTGGATGTTTAGCAGCTTTCCGGGCCTCTACCCATTAGCTACCAGGAGCACCTCCCAGTTGTGGCAAACAGACTGTCAGACATGCCTAGATATCCCCAGAGGGGTAATTCCCTGGGTTGAGAAGCACTGCTCTAGAGAGGTGAGAACTGGATGTGAGGGACACTCATACAGAAATAGATAAAGCTCAGGGTCCCTGGGAGAGAGAGTACAGAGCAGGGCGGAGTGAGCTCAGTCAGTGAAGTCTCTGCTTGCTAGAATGTCTTCCTGGGGGAGGGTGCATGGGAGCTGAACCCTGAAGGATGGAGGAGGGTTTAACAGCTGAAGTTAGTACTCCAGGTGAAGAGGATAGCCAGGACAAACATGGGGAAGCAGGAAAGCTTGGCTCTGATTGAGGAGTGAATTAACCATTTCCACGGTCCTGAGAGCATATAAGGAGCAGTCATGATAGAGGAGAGCAAAGAGGTTCAAGAAGGGCTTGGACTTTGGGGTTGTCTGCAGAATCATTTTGTTGCATGCCTCTAAGTGCTGAGAGCCCCGGGCCCATCTTCCAAGTCCTGTGGTACAGCTCCCCCAAGAACTTCTCAGACCAGCTAGAAGCCAGCACTACCTGGGACTTTTCAAAGGTCCTCTTGCCTTTCCCCCAGGGATACCCCAGATTCACTTAGAGATAGTGGAGCTGGATCATCTCAAAGAGGCTCTCGTTCTAATCCACCTGTGGTTTGGATTCTAAAGCTTCTGCAAATGTGGAAAAGGGAGTCAAGATATTTACTATCTTTCAACATTGGCTGTAATGGAGCTTTCCCCGCCTCTACATTTTAGGCAGCTGAAACAGACAGACTTTCCTATGTGGGAAACAATTTTGGGACTGGAGCCCTGAAATGCAACACTCTCTGCAGGTAGGGACAGGGGAAAGGGATTGTGGGAAGCCGGTGGGGGGGTGGTGGCACTGGCACTGCTCTTCTCTGTCTTTATTTTAGGGGCAGTGGGGGAAATCTAGAGAGATTTACCAAGTTCCTGTGTTCCCAGACCCCGGGGCCCTCACACCAGCATGTAGACATTCCTGAAATTGAAAAGTGACTTACATTTGTTTAATTTCCTGAAAACCTCATTCATTTGTAATCTTAAAAAAAATTTTTTTGTAAATTAATTAATTTATTTTTGGCTGCATTGGGTCTTTGTTGCTGCACACGAGCTTTCTCTAGTTGTGTTGAGCGGGGACTACTCTTCATTGTGGTGTGCAGACTTCTCATTGCGATGGCTTCTCTCGTTGCAGAGCATGGGCTCTAGGCACACGGGCTTCAGTAGTTATGGCACGCAGGCTCAGTAGTTGTGGCTCACAGGCTCTAGAGCGCAGGCTCAGTAGTTGTGGCACACGGGCTTAGTTGTTCCGCATCATGTGGGATCTTCCCGGACCAGGGATCGAACCCGTGTCCCCCATTGGCAGGCAGGTTCTTAACCACTGTGCCACCAGGGAAGTCCCCAAAATTGTTTTTAATTGAGATATAATTGACATATAACATTATATTAGTTTCAGGGGTATAACATAATGATTCAATGTATGTATATATTGCCAAATGGCCACTACAGTGTCTAGTTAACATCCACACATAGTTACAAAATTTTTTTCTTGTGATGAGAACTTTTAAGACTTACTCTCTTAACAACTTTCAAATATATGCTACAGCATTATTTTCTATAGTCACCATGCTGTACATTACATCTCTAGGACTTACTTATTTTATAACTGGAAGTTTGTACCTTTTGACCACCTTCATTATTTCTGACCACATCATTAACTCGCAGTATTCTTTGCTTATACCTATCTTGTTCCTGAAAGACAGCTGTCTCCACTAATTTGGAATGTGTGATCGATAGGCCAGAGTTTACCAGAAATCTACCTTGGAACTAACTACAAGAAAAGAATTTGGTAGTGTCCAAGGCTCCAGAATTTCTGTCTAGCTCTGGAAAGATTACTGACTTGGGGCAATTCTGCCCTTTACTGACCCCCAGTCTACTCCTTGGTACAGTGAAGATTGTCCAGCCTGAGCAGTCTTAAGTGTCAGGGGTTGGCATAATGCAGTGTCCTTGTGAAGATAGCCATCAGTGAATCACAAACAAGCTCCTTTCAGGGTCCCCCCTGAACCACCCTGATAGAAGTCAGATTAGTGTGTATATGCTTGAAACTTTTAACTTTTATCATCCCTTTACAAAGATTTTCTAGTTTAAACTGGTCTTCTCATAATTACCGAGGTCTTACTTGTCTTTGCCTCCATAGAATTTATACGTGCAGTAAATTGTAGTGTTTAATTCCAGATTCTTATATTCCAGAAGGGTTTCCCACTACAGCAGTGAGCCCAAATGTGATCAGCTACAAGAATCACCTGGTGGCTCCCTGCCCCCCGCTGCCCCCGGAGCCTCTTCATGAACCCTTTCCTCCTTTCCCTCCCCATGCAGAGAATTGGCTGCTATAGGGGATTATTGTTACTCATGAGCAAGTGATGTCTTCCTCAGGTGTATTGGGGCAGAAAGAAGGTTGAGAACTTTAAAGTGGAAAAAAGGAGGTTGTATAAACAATACCTTTTGAATAATCCATTGTCACTGGTATTATTCCTTCTTTATTCAGGCACTTTGTGGGAATTTTGAACAAGACCTCTGGCCAAATGGAAGTATATGATGCTGAATTGTTCAATATGCAGCCGCTGTTTTCCGGTAGGTCCTAGTCATGAAGGCTCAAAGAAATGCTGAATATTTTAGGTTTGCTGGATGAGTCGGTTTGACTTTTTGATTTGTAAAATACATTTTGTAGCTATTTTTTAAAGGTTCTTTTTTTCCCATTTGAAAAAGTTTTAAAAGTGCTTTTACTCAGCAAATATTTATTGATGACCTACTATGCTCCAGGCACAAGTTAGGGGCTGTGAATATAGCAAAACAGACACAGATCTGTCCCTACAGTGTTTACAGACTTAAGATCAGGAAACTAATCTTAGTTAAAGCAAGTTGAGCACTGATCAGAGCAGAGTATTGGAGGGCATATATGATATTCTTTTCCATCGAGGGCCTTTCTTAATTTTTAGTTGTTCTAGTTGGGGTAGAGGTTTAAAATTTTTTTTTTAAATTTATTTATTTTATTTATTTATTTTTGGCTGTGTTTGGTCTTTGTTGCTGTGCGCAGGCTTTCTCTAGTTGCGGCGAGCGGGGGCTACTCTTTGTTGAGGTGTGCAGGCTTCTCATTGCGGTGGCTTCTCTTGTTGCGGAGCATGGGCTTCAGTAGTTGTGGCACGCGGGTTCAGTAGTTGTGGCTCACGGGCTCTAGAGCGCAGGCTCAGTAGTTGTGACACACGGGCTTAGTTGCTCAGCAGCATGTGGGATCTTCCTGGACCAGGGTTCGAACCCGTGTCCCCTGCATTGGCAGGTGGATTCTTAACCACTGCACCACCAGGGAAGCCCTGGAGTAGAGGTTTTAGAATCTCTGGTAGATGATAGAAGTTGCTTACAGGTTAGACAGTAACTTCCAGGTCGATGCAAAGTCTCTACACTTTCTAATTTGGGAAGAGATCCATTTTCTCTCTAATCCACTGGGAGAAGTTACAATACTTCTCCACTTTGGCATTTTAGAATGTTCAGGGCTAGAGTGGGATCTTCCAAAATGATAGATAAGAGGGTCAAACTCAAGGGGCTCCTGTTCCTAAATCTTAAATACTGAGAACCATGGTAGGGGAGGGAGTTAGATAAGGATCATTAGGATCATTGTGAATCTGCTTCATACCTTCAGAGGCATTAGTTCTAATAACTTCATTTTCTCAAAGCAGTGGTCTCAGCCCTTTTGAGAATCTCATAAGGACCTGGACCTAACTCCTAGAAACATACGGAATTTACAAAAAATGTGAGATTTTGCATATAATTTTAAAGGGATCTTGCATCCCAAAACCCAGCTGTGAATTTCCTAGGGGTCCATAGTCTCTAGGTTAAGAATTCCCTGCTTTGCAATCAAATATAACTGCACATAAGTTATCCGCCAAATGCTCTTCTATATTCTGAGGAGGCAAAGAAAATTGTTCATTAATTTGTTGATTAAACACGTTTTTGTTTTTACAAGTAAAAAATTTGTAAATATTGGTTAATTCTAACCAGCATATATCAAAATACGCACAACATTTATTGGGTCCTTACTATGCTCTGGGCACTGTTCTAAGCACTTTCAATGCACTACGTCATTTACTTCACATAACAATCCTGTGGGGTAGGTATTATATTCCTTTTGTTTAATCAATGATGAATCTCGCCCAGAGGCTAAATGACTTTGGCAGGATCGTACTGCTGGTGTATATGAGAGACCTGGGATTTAAATGTGGCACGGTCACTCCAGAGCTTGTGCTTCTGTCCACTAGATTATATTGCCCCTTACATGAATGCTCTGTGGGAGATTACAGAGCTTCATGTAAATAATACATACCTCATGTTTATGCCTGCTTTTAGGTCTTAAAAAAAATTTTTTTTTAACTTTTTTAAAAAATTGAAGTACAGTTGATTTACAGTATTTTGTTTCAGGTGTATGGCATATGATATATATATATATATATATTTTTTTTTTTTTTTGGCAGATTATATTCCATTATAGTTTATTACAAGCTATTGGGTACAATTCCCTGTACTATACAGTACATCCTTGTTGCTTATCTATTTTATGTATAGTAGTTTGTATCTGTTACTTCCATACTCCTTATTTGTACCTCCCCCACACCCTTAGTAACCATAAGTTTGTTTTCTATGTCTGTGAGTCTCTTTTTGTTTTTTTGTTTTTAATTTATTTTATTTTTGGCTGTGTTGGCTCTTTGTTGCTGCACATGAACTTTCTCTAGTTGCGGCGAGCGGGGGCTACCCTTGTTGCAGTGCATGGGCCTCTCATTGTGGTGGCTTCTCTTGTTGCAGAGCATGGGCTCTAGGCGCGCATGCTTCAGTAGTTGTGGCTCACGGGCTCAGTAGTTGTGGCTCGCAGGCTCTAGAGTGCAGGCTCAGTAGTTGTGGCGCACGGGCTTACTTGCTCCACGGCATGTGGGATCTTCCCGGACCAGGGCTGGAACCTGTGTCCCCTGCATTGGCAGGCGGATTCTTAACCACTGAGGCACCAGGGAAGCCCTGTGAGTCTGTTTCTGTTTTGTATATACATTCATTGGTATTTTTTAAAAAATGTTTTTTAATTAAATTATTTTTATACAGTTTATAAAGGTTATTTTCCATTTACATTTATTATGAAATATTGGCTGTATTCCCTGTGTTATACAGTATATCCTTGTAGCTTATTTTATCCATAATAATTTGTACCTCTTACTCTCCTACCTTTATATTGCCCCTCCTCCTTTCTCTCTCTCCTCACTGGTAACCACTAGTTTGCTCTTTCTATCTGTGAATCTGCTCTTTTTTGTTATATTCACTAGTTTGTTGTATTTTCTAGATTCCACATATAAATGATAGCATACACTATTTGTCTTTCTCTGTCTGACTTATTACACTACGTGTAGTGACCTCCAGGTCCATCCATTTTGTTGCAAATGGCAAAATTTCATTCTTTTTTTTATGGCTGGGTAGTATTCCATTGTGTATATATGTATAATGGCTAGAATAAACCAATATTTACAACTTCTTTACATATAAAAACAAAAATGTGTTTAATTAAGAAATTAATGAACAATTTTACATACATACACAATGGAATGTCCTCAGGGTATGGTGGCCGCTATTACCTTGATATGGGGTGTGGTTGGTGTTGGGGGTCTAAAGCCCAAGGAGTGTGTGAGGTGATCCTTCCTTTCTGCTCCATGGCTGTCAACACCCTGTCAGGGGCAGGGGCTGCTCCCCAGCTGCTAGACCCAGTCTTCTTCCAGGGGCTGGTTGGCCCAGATCCTGTACCAAGCTGTGGTGCGGAGTGAGCCCATGCAGACCTTCTCTTCCTTTCAGATCCCTCTCAGGGCGGGGTGGGGGGTGGGGGGGTCCCGACCCTACTACCTGGTTAGTGGAACTCTTTTTTTTTTTTTTTAATTTATTTTTTTATACAGCAGGTCCTTATTAGTCATCCATTTTATACACATCAGCGTGCTTTGGTTGTATAGGAATTCTTCTGCCGGTTTCTAGTTAGTTTTCCGTGAGAATTGTTCCACATGTAGATGTATTTTTGATGTATTTGTTGGGGGAGGTGAGCTCCAGGTCCCCCTCTTGATCTCTCCTCCTTAGGTCTTTTACAAGGAGGGCAGAACTATATACTGGGAAGAGCGGAGGACTTCGTTTCTAATCCCATCTCTGCATTGCCTGGGGCAAGTCATTTCACCTGGAGGTCTCATGGTTCCTTATTTGTGAAATGAAGGGCTTGGATCCATGACCCCTTCACTTGACTAATTTATTCTCCAAATCCTCTAACTGTATACTGAAGCTTCATACTAAATGTTCACAGTATACACTCATGTTAAGCTCTGGGAAGTCCTGTACTAAAGAAATCTGTTTTTCTTAGATTAACTGTTAAACAAATATTAAACACTATTACGGTCTGTAGGCCTTAACAGTTTGCTTTCTTTTCTTGTTTTTGTTTTGTGTTTTGTAGATGAATCAGTTCAGAGTGAATCGACACTAGAGAGTCACACCAAATCTTTTAGAGAAAAGGTAAGTATGACAGAACTAAGATGTGAGACCTAAAGCGAGTTCCTTCCAGGCCTTGGGTTTCTCAGTAAAATGAGCTGGTTGAACACAGGGGTCTCCCTAGCTGCTCCCAGCTCATTCAGTCTGTGGTTCTCTGGACAGTTCCTACTTGCAGAGGCCTCCTTGGCCTCACAGACTGCAGACCTCCTCTCTGGGGCAGCTATACACAGCTCTGTGCCAGTGTCTGGAACTGGTTCTCTGGGCTGTAGCATAACACTTACTTTCAGGATTTAATCCAAGTTTCAGAAAATATTGGAAGCCTGGAAACTTCACATCAAGACAAAGTACACTTTAGGATTTTCAATGTAGAAGCTTCCTACAAAGCTCATCTCACCCCAGGATGGCAAACTGATTGAGTCTCCAGTGCTGCCTGGAGGGGAGTGAAACTGTCTTCAGGCTCAGAGGGAGAGTGAGCGATCTATTAGTAATGTCTGTTTTCCGTGTAGGATTGGAAAACCGGTAAGCCATGTGCCCCAGATTTACCAACCCTAAGTCTAGTCTTTTTATTTTACAGGTGAAAACACTGTTGATTTATAAATAGCTCATTACAGTTTATAAAGCAAGTACTTCAAATCTCTTAATATCTTTTGGTTCTTAAAACAAGCCTATGAGGTAGTTAGGTATGAGTCAACCCAATTTACAGAAGTGGTATTAATGGCTCAGAGAGGCTGTTTACCCGTAGTCACACAGCTAGGAGTAACAGTGCTCAGCCCGTTCCCAGTGACCAAATTTGTCTTTTGCACAGATGGATTCTTGCATTGAAGCCTTTGGTACCACCAAACAGAAGCGGGCTCTGAACTCCAGGAGAATGAACAAAGTTGGCAGTGAATCTTTGAATAGTGCAGTGGCTAAAGCTGCAGAGAGTATAATTGATACAAAGGGTGTGACTGGTAAGCAGCTGGAACTTGGGGTAAGAGGCTGCTGGTAGAAACAGCTTTCCCTTCTCTTGAGATCTTTCACCTGCCCCACAGATGGAAGTGATGGGAGTTAGGGCTGGATTCCTTCCTGCTTCTCCCTGAGGGCCTTCTTAGGAACAGACTGGAAATCATAAGAAACATCTGACATGGCCTGTTCTCAGTGAGCTCACAGTCGAGTAGAGGAGACAGACATGGGAACGGTTATGTGCCCTCTGTGTCCTTGGTGCCAGGGCTACAGCCTGCAGGGCACAGAGGAGGGAGACGGCCTCAAGTTTCTGTGAGTTACAGGGAGGTTTTAGTCAAAAAGGCTGATGTGATGATGATGAGCTAGCCTCTAGTCACTTTGAGGTCACTGGATCTTTTTCTTTTCCTAAATTCTTCAGCAGCTTGAGTATTAAATTGTATTATTTAAAATGTGTAATGTGTTTATTGTTCAAATGCATTATAAGAACATAAGAGAAAGTTATATATATATGAGAGCAGTTTTTCTATTAAAATGGAATTTTAGTAAGTTTTAGAAAATCTTTCCATACCCGATGATTATATATTTTCCTATGTTGTCTTTCAGTACTTTCACAGTTTAACTTTTTGCATTTACAATTTAATGATGATTTTTTTTTTTTTGGTCTACGGTATAAACCTAATTTTATATTTTCCAAATGATTAGCCAGTTGTCCCCAACTCCATCCTTTCCTTTTGTAAAAAATGATTTAAAAAATCATCTGTATCATTTTACCATTCTTTTTTTTTAATTAATTAATTAATTTATTTATTTATTTATTTTTTGGCTGTGCTGGGTCTTCGTTTCTGTGCCAGGGCTTTCTCTAGTTGCGGCGAGCAGGGGCCACTCTTCATCGCGGTGCGCGGGCCTCTCACTGTCGTGGCCTCTCTTGTTGTGGAGCACAGGCTCCAGACGCGCAGGCTCAGTAGTTGTGGCTCACGGGCCCAGTTGCTCCGCGGCATGTGGGATCTTCCCAGACCAAGGCTCGAACCTGCGTCCCCTGCATTGGCAGGCAGATTCTCAACCACTGCGCCACCAGGGAAGCCCCTGCCACATTCTTAATTGTGTTCTCGCTCATCATTCTGACTGGCTATTCTTGTAGCAGCATCAGGTCCTTTTGATTGTAGTAGCCTCACCTTCCAGTTTGTTGTCTGATAGGGCAAATTTATCCTCCATCCTTATTTTTCACAGATGTACTGGTTATTGTAGCATGCTTTTTTATTTATTTATTTATGGCTGTGTTGGGTCTTTGTTGCTTCACGTGGGCTTTCTCTAGTTGTGGTGAGCGGGGGCTACTCTTCCTTGCGGTGAGCGGGCTTCTCATTGCGGTGGCTTCTCTTGTTGCAGAGCACGGGCTCTAGGGCGCGCAGGCTCAGTAGTTGTGGTGCACGGGCTTAGTTGCTCCACGGCATGTGGGATCTTCCTAGACCACGGCTCAAACCCGTGTCCCCTGAATTGGCAGGTGGATTCTTAACCACTGCACCACCAGGGAAGTCCTGTAGCATGCTTTTTTTTTCCAGGTGATCTTAAGAATTATTTTGTCAAGTTCTCTCAAAATCCAATTGGGATTAATATGGGGAGAATCAGCATCTTTTTAATATTATGTTTTCCCATCCAGGAACATAGAAACATGTCTCCATTTAGTCAAAGATATACTTTAATGTCTAAGTAAATTTTTCAATTTTTTTTGTTCAGTTTACTCTCAGCTACTAAAGGACATTTAAAAAGAAAAATAATTCACCCATTTTCCCATCATTCTAGAAGACCAACTATTACAATTTTCCTGTTTTCTTCTCTGTTCTTGTCTGTGTGCATACTTAATTCTTACATGGTTATTCCTGTGTGATAGTTAGCTTCATAATTTGATTTTTCTTTTTCACTGACAATTTGTGAAGTTCAGATGAGGGGGTTCCAGGCGATGATGATCTTGAGTGCATGGGTTGCAGAGTGTGGGGGAACTTGAAGCCGAGCAGGGTGACACTGACACTGACTCTTCCTTTGTTGAAAAGCCCTGGTCAGTGACGCCATCCACGATGACTTGCAGGATGACTCCCTCTACCTCCCTCCCTGCCACGCTGATGCAGCCAAGCCTGAAGACGTGTATAAATTTGAAGACCGTATCCTTTTTGTGGGAGAAACGCCACCTCATTTCCCAGGTTGGGATATGCTCACAGGAGTGGCATGGCCAGGCTCTCTTGAAGGTGTCAGTGGTCCTGTGATGCTCATAGAAGCTCGCCCCAGACTCTTGCAGTTGCCCCAGCGCTATTGCTGGGAAGTCAGCGAGGCTCCCTCACTAGCTGAGGCACCTGCTGCAGCAGTGGCCTCTCCGGCCTTGGGATTCAAACCCATCCCTCAGCAAAATGCAGAATGCCCACGGTTCAGCCCTGTGGGGGTCACCTTCCGTGAAGAGTCAAAATACGACTTTTAAGTTGGCCAGTGCCCAAAGTCTAGGGCAGACTGATTTTATAAAGAAGGGTCGGAATGTAGAGTTTCCGTACTTGTGGTTCTAGCCAGATGGAAAGTCCCTGCAGTGGCTTTGTGATAAGAGAAGGCAGAAAGCCCAGACAGGCAATGAGCTCTGGGCTGGGAGTCTGGAGAACTGAGTCCTGAAGCTCTGCCCGGACATACTGTGTGATCTTCCCCTCTCTAAGCCTCGTTTTCCCATCTGTAAAATGTGGCCGATATAAGATGATCTAGCTAGTTGGATGTTTCCATTTTGGTCAGGTTGTTCTTGACCTATAACTAGTTCTTTCCCCTGCGGAGTATGACGCTCTTCAGAGCCCATCTGAAGCTTTCAGGAATGTCACCTCAGAAGAAATACTGAAGATGATTGAAGAGAACAGGTACCCGACTTGGGCAGATGGAGTGTCTGGGGAGTGATGTTGGGATACAACAGTAGTCAGACATGAAGCAGACCTTGGGTGTTAGTCAGTGAGGATATACGTCTGTTCAGCATTTGAACATGAACGAGCTAGTGTTTTCTCAAATGGTTGAGCTCCCAGACCTGTTGTCCCAAGGCTGTGGGTGGCTTTCAAGGGAGAGAATTGGCCTGTGAGTACATGGAACCTGTGACTGGGCAGAGGGTGGTGAGGCCTTGTAGTCTGGGGCTGGGAAGTGGAGCTGACCTGTATCGGTCCCACCCCCCCAGCCAATGTTATGCTGTTGCCGATTGTCACTGGTGTGGCCCAAGTGCTGGCCTGGGAGTAGGTGCCAGCTGAAGTGATGGTTTATCTGTGGTGATGTGCTGAGTGAGCTTTTCTAAAGTTAAATTATGTATTTTAAATATAGTATATTTTAAATAATTCAGAGATGATTTCCTCTCCTCCCTCCACCCCCCACCCCCACTTTTTGGCTTTTAAAACAGTTTTTTTTTTTTAATGATGATGAGGTTTTTTTGCTTTTGAGTTTTTTCTTTTAATAATCTTATCTTGAGAAAATAAAAAGTTGTCAACCCTATGTTGGTTCCCCCAATTTTCGTTTGGAAATTTTACTGGTCAATGAAATCCAGAGTCTTGGAAAATACATGTTTTTCCCTCTCTCCAAAGAAGTGGTCTTTACTGGTTCTTCATTGTCTTGATGTGATCGTGGCTCAGGGGCAGGTGCAGGAATGAGTTCTGGGCTGGGAGTCTGGAGAACCGAGTCCCCATCTGCCTGATGGACTGTGTGATCTTCCCCTGTCTGAGCCTCAGTTTTCCTATATGTAAAATGAGGCCGATACAAGATGATCTTGAAGAGCCTTTTATCGCTGCGAGTTCATGATCCTGATAGTGGTAGAACAACAGTATGTAAAAATAATAGCCAACATTGATGGAGCTCCTACATGTGCCAAGCACTGCTTCCCTTGTCTCATTTAATCCACAAAAACCCGTAGGACAAGGGTACTATCATTGGCCTTAATTTACAGGTGAAGAAACCAAGGCAGAGATGTTCAGAAGCTTGCCCAAGCCACTGCATGGCAGAATGGGAATTCAAACCCAGATAGTTGAGAGGCTGTGCTCCAGACCACCACATAAGGATTGGGCCCACTATGGCCCGAGTGCTGAGTCTGGCCCACTGCCTGTGAATAAAGTTTTATTGTAACGTAGCTTCAGTCATTTATTTATATGTTATCGATGGCTGCCTTTACATTACAGTGGCAGTGACCATGTTGCCCACAAAATGTATAATATTTGTTATCTAGACCTTTACTGTCCCTGCACTAAATCATGCTCCTCCTATTATAAGGAGCTGGTTGGATGGCCCTTCCTCACCTGTTGACTGTGTACCAGGTGTGAAGGGTGCCTGCTGTTTTCATTGTGAAGGAGTGAATGGCTCCTGACAGAGCCGGTCTTAACACATTCCTCCTTTTCCCTCCCTTGTTTTAGTCACTGCTCCTTTGTCATAGAAGCGTTGAAGTCTTTGCCATCAAGTGAGGAGAGCCGAGACCGCCAGGCCCGGTGCATATGGTTTCTGGACACTCTCATCAGATTTCGAGCACAGAAAGTGATTAAGCGGAAAAGTAAGTCCATGCTAGACATTTTTTTTTTAAATTGAAGTTTAGTTGATTTATATTGTCAGTTTCAGGTGTACAGCACAGTGATTCAGTTACATATGTATTTATACATATATATGTTCTTTTTCAGATTCTGTTCCATTATAGGTTATTACAAGATACTGAATAAAGTTCCTTGTGCAAGGAACAACAACAAGGACACTAGGTCCTTGTTGTTTATTTTATATATAGTAGTGTGTATCTGTTAGTCCCAAACTCCTAATTTATCCCTCCCTCCCCCCCTTCCCCTTTGGTAACCATAAGTTTGTTTTCTATGTCTGTGAGTCTATTTCTGTTTGGTAAATAAGTTCATTTGTATCATGTTTTTAGATTCCACATACAAGTGATATCATATGGTATTTGTCTTTCTCTGTCTGACTTCACTTAGTATGGGAATCTCTAGGTCCATCCATGTTGCTACAAATGGCATTATTTCATTCTATTTTATGGCTGAATAATATTCCATTGTATATATGTATACCACATCTTCTTTATCCATTCATCTGTTGATGGACACTTAGGTTGCTTCCATGTCTTGGCTATTGTAAATAGTGCTATGAACTTTGGGGTGCACATATCATGATAGACATTTTATTCTAGTTAGTTTCAGTCTGTTATTTGTCTATAATTCTTAGACTAGCTCTAGTGAGAGAGGAAATGGACATGTCTTTCCATGTCTTTATTTATAACTGTGTAACAGTGGGATTCTGATTGGTACTGCTGACATGCTGAGAGAACTTACCAAGCCCTTTCCTCAGAAAATAGAGTCGGGTTGGATTATATGATTGCTTAGAGCTAACATTCACTACTTCTGTGTTAGGCAAAGTTGAATATCCAGTCAAATCAAATGAACGTTTTAAGGGACAGACAAAAATGGGGGAAGAAAAATTGGCCTTGCTTGTGAAGGCTTGTGGCACGTTGTTGTGTCAGCTATTTCTGACTGGGAGAGAAGTCAGTTTCTGCTAGTAACCCGTGCCACCGATCGCCAGGGCATGGGTGGCTGCCACACACTCACATCCACCCAGAGTCAGAAACCCAGAGGGAGACACCTGTGGTTTTAGGCATAAGGTGCTTGCAGTCGTGTTCCTGTGATTGGGCACCCAAGGGTCTGTACAGACACACCTCGTTCTATTGTGCTTCACTTTATCGTCCTTCGTAGATATTGTGTTTTTTACAAATTGAAGGTTTGTGGCAACCCTGTGTTGAGCAAGTCTGTTGGCGCTGTTTTTCCAAGAGTATCTGTTCACTTTTGTGTCTCTCTGTCAGGTTTCAGTAATTCTCACAATATTTTAAACTTTTTCATTGTTATATTTATTATGATGGTCTGTGGTCAGTGATCTTTGATGTCACTACTATGACTCGCTGAAGGTTCAGATGATGGTTAGCATTTTTTAGCAGTAAAGTATTTTTTAATTAAGATATGGACTTTTTCTATCAGATGGTTTTTATTCTTCAATTTGTTAATGTGGTGTATCACATTGATTGATTTGCGTATGTTGAAGAATCCTTGCATCCCTGGGATAAATCCCACTTGATCATGGTGTATGAGCCTTTTAATGTGTTGTTGGATTCTGTTTGCTAGTATTTTATTGAGGATTTTTGCATCTATATTCATCAGTGATATTGGTCTGTAATTTTCTTTTTTTGTAGTATCTTTGTCTGGTTTTGGTATCAGGGTGATGGTGGCCTCATAGAATGAGTTTGGGAGTGTTCCTTCCTCTGCAATTTTTTGGAAGCGTTTGAGAAGGATGGGTGTTAGCTCTTCTCTAAATGTTTGATAGAATTCACCTGTGAAGCCATCTGGTCCTGGACTTTTGTTTGTTGGAAGATTTTTAATCACAGTTTCAATTTCATTACTTGTGATTTGTCTGTTCATATTTTCTATTTCTTCCTGGTTCAGTCTTGGAACGTTATACTTTTCTAAGAATTTGTCCATTTCTTCTAGGTTGTCCATTTTATTGGCATAGAGTTGCTTGTAGTAGTCTCTTAGGATGCTTTTGTATTTCTGTAGTGTCTATTGTAACTTCTCCTTTTTCATTTCTAATTTTATTGATTTGAGTCCTCTCCCTCTGTTTCTTGATGAGTTTGGCTAATGGTTTTATCAATTTTGTTTATCTTCTCAAAGAACCAGCTTTTAGTTTTATTGATCTTTGCTATTGTTTTCTTTGTTTCTATTTCATTTATTTCTTCTCTGATCTTTATGATTTCTTTCCTTTTGCTAACTTTGCGTTTTGTTTGTTCTTCTTTCTCTAGTTCCTTTAGGTGTAAGGTTAGATTGTTTGAGATTTTTCTTGTTTCTTGAGGTAGGCTTGTATTGCTGTAAACTTCCCTCTTAGAACTGCTTTTGCTGCATCCCATAGGTTTTGGATCGTCGTGTTTTCATTGTCATATGTCTGTAGGTATTTTTTTTTTTTTTGGCCACGTAGTGTGGCTTGCGGGATCTTAGTTCCCTGATGAGGGATTGAACCCGGGCCCCGGCAGTGAAAGCGCCGAGTCCTAACCACTGGACCGCCAGGGAATTCCCTGTAGGTATTTTTTGATTTCCTCTTTGATTTCTTCATGATCTCTTGGTTATTTAGTAACGTATTGTTTAGCCTCCATGTGTTTGTGTTTTTTACATTTTTTTCCCTGTAATTGATTTCTAATCTCATAGCGTGGTCAGAAAAGATGCTTGATATGATTTCAATTTTCTTAAATTTACTGAGGCTTGATTTGTGACCCAAGATGTGATCTATCCTGAAGAATGTTCCGTTGGCACTTGAGAAGAAAGTGTAATCTGCTGTTTTTGGATGGAATGTCCTATAAATATCAATTAAATCTGTCTGGTCTATTGTGTCATTTAAAGCTTCTGTTTCCTTAGTAATTTTCTGTTTGGATGATCTGTCCATTGGTGTAAGTGAGGTGTTAAAGTCCCCCACTATTATTGTGTTACTGTCGATTTCCTCTTTTATAGCTGTTAGCAGTTGCCTTATGTATTGAGGTACTCCTATGTTGGGTGCCTATATATTTATAATTGTTATATCTTCTTCTTGGATTGATCCCTTGATCATTATGTAGTGTCCTTCCTTGTCTCTTGTAACATTCTTTATTTTAAAGTCTATTTTATCTGATATGAGTATTGCTACTCCAGCTTTCTTTTGGTTTCCATTTGTGTAGAATATCTTTTTCCATCCCCTCACTTTCAGTCTGTATGTGTCCCTAGGTCTGAAGTGGGTCTCTAGACAGCATATATATGTATCTTGGTTTTGTATCCATTCAGCGAGCCTGTGTCTTTTGGTTGGAGCATTTAATCCATTCACGTTTAAGGTAATTATCGATATGTCTGTTCCTATTACCATTTTCTTAATTGTTTTGGGTTTGTTTTTGTAGGTCCTTTTCTTCTCTTGTGTTTCCCACTTAGAGAAGTTCCTTTAGCTGTTGTAGAGCTGGTTTGATGGTGCTGAATTCTCTTAGCTTTTGCTTGTCTGTAAAGCTTTTGATTTCTCCATCGAATCTGAATGAGATCCTTGCTGGGTAGAGTAATCTTGGTTGTAGGTTCTTCCCTTTCATCACTTTAAATATGTCATGCCACTCCCTTCTGGCTTGTAGAGTTTCTGCTGAGAAATCAGCTCTTAACCTTATAGGAGTTCCCTTGTATGTTGTCATTTTTCCCTTGCTGCTTTCAATAATTTTTGTCTTTAATTTTTGCCAATTTGATTACTATGTGTCTCAGTGTGTTTCTCCTTGGGTGTATCCTGTATGGGACTCTCTGTGCTTCCTGGACTTGGGTGGCTATTTCCTTTCCCATGTTAGGGAAGTTTTCGACTGTAATCTCTTCAAATATTTCTCGAGTCCTTTCTCTCTTCTCCTTCTGGGACCCCTATAATGCAAATGTTGTTGCGTTTAATGTTGTCCCAGAGTTCTCTTCGGCTTTCTTCATTTCTTTTCATTCTTTTTTCTTTATTCTGTTCTGCAGCAGTGAATTCCACCATTCTGTCTTCCAGGTCACTTATCCGTTCTTCTGCCTCAGTTATTCTGCTATTGATTCCTTCTAGTGTATTTTTCATTTCAGTTATTGTATTGTTCATCTCTGTTTGTTCTTTAATTCTTCTAGGTCTTTGTTAAGCATTTCTTGTATCTTCTTGATCTTTGCCTCCATTCATTTTCTGAGGTCCTGGATCATCTTCACTATCATTAGTCTGGATTCTTTTTCTAGAAGGTTGCCTATCTCCACTTCATTTAGTTGTTTTTCTGGGGTTTTATCTTGTTCCTTCATCTGGTACACAGCCCTCTGCCTTTTCATCTTGTCTGTCTTTATGTGAAAGTGGTTTTTGTTCCACAGCCTGCAGGATTGTAGTTCTTCTTGGTTCTGCTGTCTGCCCTCTGGTGGATTAGGCTATCTAAGAGGCTTGTGCAAGTTTCCTCTGGACATTGTTTCTTAATTTTCATTTTTAATTAATTAATTATTGGACACTTTTTTTTAGACCTTATACTGTTGCATACTTAATAGACTACAGTATACTATAAACATAACTTATACGCACTGAGAAACCAAAAAGTTCACGTGACTCGCTTTATTGCGGTGGTCTGGAACCAAACCTGCAATGTCTCTGAGCTATGCCTGTACTCATGTTTTTCACTATTTGCTTAATTCTTATTTTCACATTCCAGTCTCCCTTTCTTTCCCTCTCCCTGGGCTTTCTCCACAATCTGTTTTGCTTTCTAACATCTTTTGAACTCTGTATCTTTAGGCCTCATTGGAGTCTGCTTTTCTTTCCTGTCACCACCCTGTCATGAACATCTCTTGTGCATGTATGGTCTGCAGGCTGAAGCACACTTGAGCACATGTTCATTTGAAAGTGGCTGTTCTGTTTCACAAGCCCCTTCTTCTCTTCCCACATGCCTCTGTTTATTCCAGTGGCCCAACTGTTGTCCTCTTTTCCCAGCTCATAGGTGAGGTGTGTCCTGAGAGTTTTGAAAGAAAACGATCAGACTCTATTTTGTCTTGTAGGTGCCCTGGGACCTGGAATTCCCCACATCATTAACACCAAACTGCTGAAGCAGTTTACCTGCTTGATCTACAACAATGGCAGGTCAGGGGGCTTGATTTCTCAGCTTCTGCCTGGAAAAAGGAGAAAGCAGGACAGGGAGGGTGGTGAGAGTGGGGAGGGGGCTTGGATCGCAGTCTGTGTCCACAGAGACACTGTGCTGAAGAGGGCACTGCCATTTGGAGGGCTCCTGGGGTCAAGTGAGTTTAGGCAACACTGTAGTACAGACTCTATCCCTTTGGGAGAAGCTCACGTTAAAGGCTCTGGGAAGTCCTGTAACAAAGACTTCACGTCACACTCTTCTTCCAAGGACCTCTGCCTAATGTCCACGGAACTACTGTTGTATGGAGAGGCAGTGTTGCAGGAAAGCACAGGCCAGTGGGATGACTTTGAGGAAAGCACCCCAAGCAGCACACCTGGGCTTCCTTCCTGCCACTTGCTTGCCGTGTGTGTCCTGCTCTGAGTGTGCTTGGAAGAATCATCGGCAGCTGAGTTTGGGATGACTGTTTTCCCAGCAGCCCTGCTGAGCAGGCCGGGAAGATGGGGAGGGTCCTCGCCAGTGCGAGGCTCTGACTGTGCCTGGGGAAGGTGTGGCCTTCTCTGTCCCCTTGGAGGGACACTGGCATTGGCTCACTGCTCCACTGTGCGTGAAGGCTTGGGCACCACAACGGGACAAGGGATGTTGCTCTAATTCCTTTTCTTCTCCCCGGGATGAGAAGACATTTTGAATGCGTAAGGGAACAGGCTTGGATGTTTTTCCTTTGCTTTTGGAGACATCATCTCGGAGTTTAATTTTGCCTCTCTTTTATTGCCACTGATTTGCAGTTTGCGGAACTTAATTTCAGACTCTATGAAGGCAAAGATCACCGCCTATGTGATCATACTGGCTTTGCACATAAACAGCTTCCAGATTGACCTGACAGTGTTACAGAGGGACTTGAAGCTCAGTGAGAAAAGGTGAGCACAAAAGAAGAAAAAGCTCCCTTAGGGCGCCTTGATGTAGTTCTGGTACTGCTGGAAAGCATGAGGCACTGTCGAGGGACCTGGGGACAGTTTTCAGATGAATGAATAATTGATTGAATGGATGGGCAATCAGACATTACCACGTGCCTTCGCTTTGCTAGGCACAGTACCAAATCTGTCATACTATCTCAGTGATGTCGCTAAGAAACAGTGGAAGAATCTTTGGTTCAGAGAAGTCAGTGACTTTCCCAGGGTCACACAGCCAAGAAGGGGAATAGTTGGGCTTCAAACCTGAGCCTTCCATCCCTGTGTAACTGAGCAACCTCCAGTCTCCAAACTGCTCTCTCTGGGAAGAGGGACTCTGTATGGTCCCAATGGGGTAACCTAGGGGTGGAAGTTATATAAGAGAACCCCAATTTCAGCTTAGCATAAAGCACTTTTCTCAGTCAGATGGAAGGAGCTGCCAGGGGGTTGTCCAAGGCAAGGCAGAGCTGCAGTTTGGCAGGGATGTCACACTTGGGCTTCTCTGACCTGACTGGGAGGGTTGGCAGAGGTGGCAACCTTTAAGGCCCTTTCTAGCCCTGCTAGAAGGGATTCAGACTGAGTAGGGAGGAGAGCCTCCCAGGATGCTGAACTGTGGGGTATATTGGCCTTTGTCAGTGGTTTAGGAGCATCTGACCTCCAAGGACCCTGATGGTGTTTCAGGAGAGCCTAGGAAAACACCCTTATCTGGACTCTTCTAGCAGTCCAGAGAGGGATTATTCTGAGGGCTCCACAGATGGCATTCTCATGATTAGTGAGTTTGAACATACAAGAGAAACAGATACCTGAAGTCTGTAAAATTCTAGCAAGTGCTCAATCCTTGCTACAAGAAGTAAACACAGTTAGTAGGATCTAGATAACCTGGTTTTCCATCATTTATATAGATATTTTCTAATGGCAACACATTAAAATGGGACTCTGATGGCTCTCGGGGGGATCTTGTCTGCCTCTCTGCTGGGAGCTTTGCCCCTTGTGGCTATCTTGGGAATTCTGTCTTCATGGCCTGGAGCACGAATGTGCTGCCCCCTCCTGCCAAGCCTCCCTGAGCGTTCACATTGAGGAGACTCTCCATTTGTTTTATGTGTTTGTGTTTGTTCCTTAGGATGATGGAGATAGCGAAAGCCATGAGGCTGAAGATCTCTAAAAGAAGGGTTTCTCTGGCAGTGGGCAGGGAGGAGGATCACAAACTGGGCACCCTGTCCATCCCACTGCCCCCAGCCCAGGCCTTGGACCGTCAGTCAAAGCGGAGGAAAATCACCTAGAGGTGTGCTTTCCAGACAGAGCATTTTGGCCACATCATAGCCACTCCTTGTATCCATTTGCATTTTTATTTGTAAAGAAAGAGGGATAAAGAAGCCGTGCTTTGGCACGGGTATGAAGCCAGAAGCCAGCATCTCAGTTGTGCTGGTCTCAAGCAGAAATATAAAATGTTGGCCCTATTGGACTCCATCTCCCTCCTTTGGTGTTGCTGTGGTTGTAAATGGCAGATGGTTCGTGTGTGGGATGTGGGAGGCTGGGCCTGGGGTAGGCCGAGGCAAAAGATCTCACAGGCTGAACCTTGGACCACATCTGACGGATAAAGGTTAATAAAGAGAAATGTGAAGTGCTGTGGAAGGCCCAGTGGAGGAGTACGTGGTGAGGACAAAGCCCAGTAGGGCTGGAAGAGGAGGCTTCAGGTCACCAATGTGATGGGCTTGCCAAAACAGACTAATTTAGTTCCGGACTGCTGAAACAGAGCAGAGCCAAATCAGAGGAAATGATTAACCCACTTGCTCTGCCTGGCTCAGGCCACACAGAGGGCAGGAGTCAGCTCTGAAAGCCACGTTTTTGAGGGGAGTGAATCAGTCAGAGTTCAGTGCAGAAAACAAATGTTCCTAGATATTCTTGAGAAAGGAGTTTAATACATGGATATAAAGTACTATAAAATTGTTACAGGGTTGCAGGAACGGGAATCAGGAGGTTGCTACTGGAACTGCTGAGTTCAAGAACACAGCTGGGGTGGCCAGCCAGGCATGAAGAAGCCACTTGAATTCATGAAGCTACTTGAATTCAGCTGCTTCTTGAACTCATGAAGCTGGCAACTTGACACTGAAATTCTGGTTCAGCCACCCATGCTATCAGTACCCATGCTCTACCTCCTTGCTTGTCAGCACAAACAGCCAAAAGATTAAGAGGCTGGCTTCCATCTTGCTTCCTTCTTCTCTGAGTACATATATAGGAACTTAATTTGCAGCTAGAATCCTAGCAGCAAGGGAATCTTGGAAATAGGTTTCAGCCTCTAGTTACAGGAAGCCACACCAGAAGCCGATGGGAAGGGATGCTGACTGCCACCAACCTTATCTGCCAGGGGGAGATGGAGAAGTCAGTGTCCAGAGGGGTGCTGTGAGGAACGGGACTATGACATGGAGAGACTTAGGTATGTGGCTAATGCTCAGACTCAGCTCTATTTTTTTAAAAGAGAAGGTGACTATTTAAAAAAATTGTTTTTAAACGTCTGTGTTTTTTATTATTTTTTTTTTTTTAATTTATTTTTGGCTGCGTTGGGTCTTCGTTGCTGCGTGCGGGCTTTCTCTAGTTGCAGCAAGAGGGGCCTACTCTTCGTTGCAGTGCATGGACTTCTCATTGCGGTGGCTTCTCTTGTTGTGGAGCACAGGCTCTAGGTGTGCGGGCTTCAGTAGTTGCAGCACGCGGGCTCAGTAGTTGTGGCTCACGGGCTCTAGAGCACAGGCTCAGTAGTTGTGGCACACAGGCTTAGTTGCTCCGCGGCATGTGGGATCTTCCCAGACCAGGGATCAAACCAGTGTCCCCTGCATTGGCAGGTGTATTCTTAACCACTGTGCCACCAGGGAAGTCCCCCAGACTCAGCTCTTCAAGGTTCTTCTGAGGCAGTGGGAGCAGCTGAGGTGTGTGGTGCTCGTGCTGGGGGCCAGGGGCAGTGGAGGAAGGAAGACAGAATCCAGCTCTCTCTGAAAATGAGAAAGGAGGAAGTTTACACAGCAGCTGGGACATCCGTTAGGGAATACATGGTAAAAATGGGCCTTGGATGACTCATTCAGGACAGGTGATCCTTATATTTCTTTGAGCACTGGGATGTGGTTATCAGAGCCACTTCTATGGCAAGGCCAGGCTTAAAGTGCACATTTTCCATGCTCTTGTCTGGCTTGTCCCCATTTGTATCTGATCCTGGGTAGCGGGCACTTGTAGCATACTTGATCTCCCTCCAGCAGAGATGTGAGCAGGAAATCTAAATGCCTCTTGTTTTTCTTTACCTAAGCTGTTGTGAAAATCAGTTATGTGACTCTGCATCAGAAAAAAAATAATATCCTGATCTGTCTCTGGGAAAAGAATTCCTAGTGTGCTTATGGCTTAAAATGTGTTTTCATGCATACTTTTTAGATTCTGATGGTTTTGACACCTTGAGGCTTAATTTCCAGCAGTGATTAGATCACAGCACGTGACCTGGCCTCTGAAGAGCCTCTGTCCTAGTGGGGAAGCAGCTTTCTTTAGTCACTCACAAAGAGGAGTGATATTGATGGGGAAAAGCCTAGGATGGTAAATATACAATTGATCCTTGAACAACATGAATTTGAACTGCCTGGGTCCACTTATACATGGATTTTTTTCAATAGTAAACACTAGAGTACCATGCAAGTGGTTAGTTGAACCCACAGATGTGGAACGGATATGGAGGGCTGACATAAATTATATGTGGATTTTTCAACTGCATGGAGGGTCAGTGCCCCTAACCCTTTGCATTGTTCAGGGGTCAGCTGTATACTTGTCCCGGGTGACAACAGGTATACTTCACTAATTGTAGGTGATGCAGTCCCAGAGGTTGAGTGAAACGCAAGTTTCTGTTATCAAGGGGTTTGGGGTCAGAAGGCTCAAAAGAGGGTCCTTTTCAACAAGTCTCGTGAGAGGGTGCCTAACACAGTGCCTGGCATATAAGCGCCAGTGTCTGTGGAATGAATCATAGTGCATGAGCTGCACCTTCTTTCCTTGGCAGAGCTATTAGGCAGTAAACATTTGTAGAATAATGGGATCGTACTAGGTTTTTTCTAGCTCTAAAACCCCATTTATTTACTGATATTCACAGAGGATTCCTTGATCCAACCAAGTTATTTGCCATAATGTTGCTTGATGACCTCTTTGAAGAAAAAGGGACTGTGGGCTAGATGCTTGTACCTTTAATAAGATTTGCAGTTTGTGGAATAACTTACGGGTGTTAACAGAATGAAGTCTGTTCCCTGGAGGGAAGTTTCTGTGGCCCTGACCTGCTGGACATTTAACAGTGATGAAGTCAAAGAAGGTGTATTTAACATACCTGCAGAGGACCCAACCTGGAAATAGCTAATTAGGTAAAAATTTTTAAAGTGCCTTCCTTTAAGAAGACAGATCAACAGACTTTTTCAATGCAGAGGATTCAGTGCCACCATGGGGATAACACAGGTGGGTAGGTGGGTAGGAGAGCATGGAGGAAGGGCACAAAACTAAGATTTGAAGAGATCAAGGAAAGTGTTCCATGGAATGATGATGAAGTAGGATCCTGAAGTATGGGTAGGATTTAGCCAGGGAGACAGATTTTTGGCTCAATTAAGGAAAAAATAATCAGATGGAGTAGATTCTTTTGGGTGGGTCTGGCCTGTGTGGGAGAGCAAGCCCTGCACAGTCAACCAATGCAGGCTACTCAGAGCAGTCTCCTTCCAGATGCTTCCCCAACCACGGAAGAGCTAGGGTAGGATAGGTGTTGCGTGTTCCTCCCACTTCTGCCTCCAAATGACGTGGCGGAAGATGGGCACTGTATGTGTGTGTGTTCCAGCTGTTCCTATTACAGAAGCCCTAGGTAACAGCCTTACTCATATGTCTTCTGTTTACAAGCTCTTAACATTTGATAGGGAACTTTCAACTCCTGGCCTTGACAGGCATCACCACTCAGAACTCAGTTCCTTCTGGGGAGAGCAATCGAGATGGCGGAGTAGTAGGATGTGAAGCTCACCACCTCCTTTCACAAATACATCAAAAATACATCTAGGGCTTCCCTGGTGGCGCAGTGGTTGAGAATCTGCCTGCCAATGCAGGGGACAGGGGTTCGAGCCCTGGTCTGGGAAGATCCCACATGCCGCGGAGCAACTAGGCCCCTGAGCCACAATTACTGAGCCTGCGCGTCTGGAGCCTGTGCTCCGCAACAAGAGAGGCCACGATAGTGAGAGGCCCGTGCACCGCGATGAAGAGTGTCCCCCACTCGCCGCAACTAGAGAAAGCCCTCGCACAGAAATGAAGACCCTACACAGCCATAAATAAATTAATTTTTAAAAATACATCTACATGTGGAAAGGTTCTCACAGAATATCCACTGAATGCTGGCAGAAGACCTCATACCTCTGAAAGACCAAGAAAATCTATGTAAGTGGGTAGGACAAAAAGGAAAAAAGTGAGAAAGGAATCAGGATGGGACCTGGGCCCCTGGGAGGGAGCTGTAAAAGAGGAAAGGTTCCTGCACCCTCGGAAGTTCCTTCGCTGGCGGAGAGATCAGCCATTATAAGAGGGAGCTTCAGAGCCTTGGAGGAGAGCACAGCAACCAGTTTGCAGCAGCTAGAATGGAGACAGACCTGCACAGACGGTCAGTGCCACTGCTTTGCACTTCCCAGCCTGAGATGCGTGTCCACTGGTGCGGGCAGGGGCTGGATGAAGAAGCTCGGGCTTTGGAGATCAGACCTGGGGAGAGGACTGGGGTGGGCTGTGTGGAAACAGCCTGAAGGGGTTGGAGTCTGGTGCAACCACACCTGAGGCTGTACGAGGGGGAAGCCTGGGTCGCCTTAGAGGCCAGGCACCATTGTGTGGGCAGTGTGCAAGGGGAGGGGCAGAACCTGCCATTACAGCCTTTTCCCCTGCACAAGCTCTCAGGCAGCGGAACACTTCCTACACTCACTGCAGGAGCCGTCTTGAGCTGCTGACTCTGCCCTTCCGGGGAGCAGAGTTGCGAGCTGCCTCTGCTCCCATGGCGTGCTCCAGGGCCATGCATGAGCTGCCACTGCCACTGAGATTCCCACGACTGGGCACCAGCCACCACATCTGCACACCCCATTAAGGGGATAATGGCCAGCAAGTGCTGAGGAAAGAGGCGATAGGCAGCCATACTAAGAACAGCCCTTGAACCAAAAATGTTAAACCCACACAAGCTACACAAGGATGCTCCCACATATAAAGAGCCTTCTAAGACCACAGTAGATAATTGTTTCTCCTAAACTCACAGAATAAGAGAAATATAAGTAAAATGAAGAAGCAGAGGAGCCACTCCCAGTTAAAAGACCAAGAGAATTCCCCTGAAAGAACAATGAAACAGACCTCTTTAGTCTAACAAACAGACACCAATTTCAAAAAGACACTGATTTCAAAAAGGAGATAATAAAAATATTGAAGGAATTAAGAAAGGCTATCGACAAAAATGCAAGAGCACTGTAAAAAGGAACTGGAAACTATACAGAGGAACCAAGAAAAATTAGAAAACTCATTTGCTGAGACAAAAACTGAACTAAAGGCAATGAATAGAATAAATAATGCAGAACGAACAAGTAACCCGGAAGACAGAATAATGGAAATCACCCAATCAGGACAGCAGACAGGAAACCAAATGAATAAAAAATGAAAGCAATATAAGAGACCTATGGGATAATACAAAGCATGCCAATCTAGGCATAATAGGGAATCCAGGAGGGGGAGAAAGTAAAGGGGATTGGAAATGTATTTGAAGAAATTATGGCTGAAAACTTCCTAAACCTAAAGAAGGAAACACATCCAGGTACAGGAAGCACAGAGGGTCCAAAACAAAGTAAACCCAAACAGACCTACACCAAGACATTTTATAATAAAAATGGCAAAAATTAAAGAGAGGATTCTAAAGGCAGCAGGAGAAAAAGAGTTAATTACAAGGGAAGCCCCATAAGGCTATCAGCTGATTTCTCTACAGAAACGTTTCAGGCCAGAAGGGAGTGGCAAGATATATTCAAAGTCCTGAAAGGGAAAAATCTGCAACCTAGGGTACTTTACCCAGCAAGATTATCATTTAGAATAGGAGAGAGAAAGAATTTCTGAGACAGCAAAAATGAAAAGAATACAGCAATACTAAACCTATCCTAAAGAAAATATTGAAATCTTCTCTAAATAGAAAAGAAGAATATATAGGAAAGAGAAAATCACAATTGGAGAGCAAATCACCTATAAATAAGCCAGTACACAGATTTTTAAAAAATCAAAAAATTTCTGTGAACGTGATGATACCACAATGAACAGCAAAAGGATGAACATGAAGATGTAAAAGAGGACATCAAAATCATAAACTGTGGTGGAGGAGAGTCAGAAAATGTAGATTTTTTTTCCATTTCCTAGAATGTGTTTGAGCCTCTATGACTACTAGTCTAAGGCAAGGAGATAGAAGATGGGGTTAACATACTTGAAAAACAGGGTAACCACAAATCAAAAACATACGATAGATTCACAAAAACCAAAAAGAAGAGAACATAAGTATAATACAAAAGAAGATCATCAAACCACAAAAGGAAAAACAAAAAGAAAGGGACAAAGAGGAAATATAAAATCAACAGGAAACCAAGGTTAAAATGGCAATAAATACATATCTATCAATAATTATTTATTAGTGGACTAACTACTCCAATCAGAAGACACAGAGTGGCAGATTGGATTAAAAAAACAAGAGCTTACAATATGCTACCTAGAGGAGACCCACTTTAGGGCAAAGGACACACATAGATTGAAAGTGAAGAGATGGAAAAATATTTCATGCAAATGGAAATGAAAAGAAAGTGGGGGTCGCAATACTCATATCTGACAAAATATACTTTAAAACAGAAGCCGTAAAGAAAGATAAAGAAGGACACTATATAATGATAAAAGGATCAATACAAGAAGAGGATTTTACAGTCATCAACATATATGCACCTAATATAGAAGCACCCAAATACATAAATACTAACAGACATAAAGGCAGAAATTGACAATCATACAATAATAGTAGGAGACTTTAGCACCACACTCACACCAATGGACAGGTTTTCTAGACAGAAAATCAGTAAGGCAACAGAGATCCTAAATGATACAACAGAACAGTTAGACCTAATTGATATTTTCAGGACATTACACCCCCCAAAAATAGAATACACATTCTTTTCAAATGCACATGGAACATTCTCTAGGATTGACCACATATTAGGGCACAAAACTAGCCTCAACAAATTTAAGAGTATAGAAATTATCTCAAGCATCTTTGTGACCATAAGAGCATGAAACTAGAAATCAACCACAGAAAAAGAAATAAGAAACAATTACATGGAGACTAAACAACATACTACTAAAAAAAACAATGGGTCAATGATGAAATCAAAGAGGAAATTTAAAAATAACTTGAGACAAATGGCAATGAGAACACAACCATACAAAATCTATGGGATGCAGCAAAAGCAGTTCTTAGAGGGAAGTTCATAGCGATACAGGCCTTCCTCAAAAAAAAAACAAAAGTCTCAAACAACCTAACCTACCACTTAAAAAGAAATTAGAAAAAGAAGAACAAACAAAACCTAAAGTCAGCAGAAGGAAGGAAACAAGATCAGAGAGGAAATAGAGAATCTCAAAAATTATATTAAAATATCAATAAAGCCAAGAGTTGGTTTTTTGAAAGGGTAAACAAGATTGACAAACTCCTGTCCAGGTTCATCAAGAAGAAAAGAGAGAGAACCCAAATAAAAATAAGAAATGAAAAAGGAGAGATAATAACCAATACTGCAGAAATACAAAAAACCATAAGGGAATACTATGAACAATTATATGCCAACAAATTCTACAACCTAGAAGAAATGGACAAGTTTCTAGACACATACAGCCCACCAAAAATGAACCAAGAAGAAACAGATAATTTGAACAGACTGATCACCAGAGGTGAAATAGAATCTGTAATTTAAAAACTCCCTACAAACAAAAGTCCAGGACCAGATGGCTTCACAGGCGAATTCTACCAAACATGCAAAGAAGAACTTATACTGATCCTTCTCAAACTCTTCCAAAAAAATTGAAGAGGAAGGAACACTCCTGAAGACATTTTATGAAGTCACCATCAGCCTGATACCAAAACCTGACAAAGACACCACCAAAAAAGAAAATTACAGGCCAATATCTTTGATGAATATAGACGCAAAAATTCTCAACAAAATATTAGCTAACAGAATCCAACAACACATTAAAAAGGTCATACACCATAACCACATGGGAGTCATCCCAAGTTCACAAGAATGGTTCAACATATGCAAATCAGTCAATGTGATACACCACATAAACACAAGAAAAGACAAAACCCACAATCATCTCAAAAGATGCAGAAAAAGCATTTGACAAAATTCAATATCCATTCATGATAAAAACTCTCACCAAAGTGGGTATAGAGGGAACATATCTCAGCATAATAAAACCTATTTATGACAGACCCACAGCCAATATAATACTCAACAGTGAAAAGCTGAAAGCCTTCCCACTAAAACCTGGAACAAAACAAGGATGCCTACTCTCACCACTTCTCTTCAACATAGTATTGGAAGTCCTAGCCACAGCAATCAGACAAGAAAAAGAAATAAAAGGTATCCAAATTGGAAGAGAAGCGGTAAAACTGTCACTCTTCGCAGATGACACGATACTCTCTCTATACAAAGAACCCTAAAGTCTCCACACAAAAACTATTAGAATAAATGAATTCAGCAAGGTAGCAGGATACAAGATTAACATACAGAAATCGGTTGCATTTCTTTACACTAACTATGAAATATCAGAAAGGGAATGTAAAAAAACTATACCTTTCAAAATCTGACCCCCCAAAATAAAATACTTAGGAATAAACCTGACTAAGGAGGTGAAAGACTTATATGCTGAGGACTATAAAACATTAATTAAGTAAACTGAAGAAGATTCAAAGAAATGGAAAGATATCCAATGCTCTTGGAGGAATGAATATTGTTAAAATGGCCATACTACCCACAGCAATCTACAGATTTAATGTGATCCCTATCAAATTACCCATGACATTTTTCACAGAACTAGAATAATCCTAAAATTTATATGGAATCATAAAAGACCCAGAATTGCCAAATTAATGATGATGTAAAAGAACAAAGCAGGAGGCATAACCCTCCCAGAGTTCAGACAATACTACAAAGCTACAGTAATCCAAACAGCGTGGTACTGGCACAAAAACAGCCATATGGATCAATGGAACAGAGTAAAGACCCCAGGGATAAACTCACACTGCTATAGTCAATTAATCTTAGATAAAGAAGGAAAGAATATACAATGGGAAAAAGTCTTTTCAGCAAATGGTGTTGGGAAAGTTGGACAGCCGCATGTAAATCAGTGAAGCTAGAACAACACTCACCATACACAAAAATAAACTCCAAATGGCTTAAAGACTTAGACATAAGACTTGACACCATAAAATTCCTAGAAGAGAACATAGGCAAAACATTCTCTGACATAAATCGTACCTATGTTTTCTTAGGTCAGTCTCCCAAGGCAACAGAAATAAAAACAAAAATAGACAAATGGGACCTAATCAAAGTTACAGGCTTCTGCACAGCACAGGAAGCCATAAACAAAATGAAAAGACAACCTACAGAATGGGAGAAAATATTTGCAAATGATGCAACCAGCAAGGGCTTAATTTCCAAAATACAAACAGCTCATACAACTCAACAACAGAAAAACAACCCAATCGAAAAATGTGCAGAAGACCTAAAGAGACATTTCTCCAAAGAAGAAATACAAATGGCCAATAGGCATGTGAAAAGATGTTCAACATCTCTAATTACTAGAGAAATGCAAATCAAAACTGCAACAAGGTACCACCTCACACTGGTCAGAATGGCCATCATTAAAAACTAGAAACAAATGCTGGAGAGGATGTGGAGAAAAGGGAACCCTCCTACACTATTGGTGGAAATGTAAGTTGGTACAGCCACTATGGAGAACAGTATTCCATTCCTCAGAAAACTAAAAATAGAATTACCATATGATCCAACAGTCCCACTCCTGGGCATATATCCAGACAAAACTCTAATCCAAAAAGATACATGCAGCCCTATGTTCATAGCAGCACTATTCACAACAGCCAAGATATGGAAACAATCTAAATGTCCAATGACAGATGAATGGATAAAGAAGATGCAGTACATATATACAATGGAGTACTACTCAGTCATAAAAGAGAACGAAATAATGGTCATTTGCAGCAACATGGATGGACCTAGAGATTATCATACTAAGTGAAGTCAGACAGAGAAAGACAAATACCACATGATATCACTTATAATGTAGAATCTAAAATATGACAAAATGAACCTATCTACAAAACAGAAACAGACTCACGGACATAGAGAACAGACTTGTGGTTGCCAAGGGGGAGGGGGTTGGGGGAGGGACAGAGCGGGAGGTTGGGGTTAGCAGGTGTAAGCTATTATATGTGGAATGGATAAACAACAACGTCCTACTGTACAGCACAGAGAACTATATGCAGTATCCTATGATAAACCATAATGGAAAAGAATATAAAAAAGAATGTATATATATGTATAACTGAATCACTGCTGTACAGCAAAAATTAACACAACATTGTAAATCAACTATACTTTAGTTAAAAAAACAAAGAACTCAATTCCTTCTGTAAAAAAGGGGCAATAGCCTAACCAAGTCAGTGCTTAATATACTATTGATGGGATATAAGATGATTTTAGTGGCATGGGGGTGTATCAGGATATATGAGGTTATGCTGACTTGGCTAAACTGCAGTAACAAATTTCCCCCAAATGTTTGGTTTCAACAAAGGTTTAGTTGCTTGTGATACTGTGAATATTTTCATTTTAACAGTTTATTTTAGTGTGTATTAAAACCACTAGCTTTTCATTTATAGTAGTGAAGTAATGTAAACATTTCTTTTTAGTTAAGTTCCTGGATAGGGTCCTGGAATGGAAAAAGGACACTAGGTAATGACTAAGGAAATATGAATAAACTGTGGACTTTCTACTGGCTCATTAACTTTGACAAATGTACCATACTAATGTAAGGTGTTAATAACAGGGAAGCTCGGCAGGAAGGGTAGTAAGGGAACTCTCTACCGCCTATCTCCTCACTTTTTCTGTAAATCTAAAACTTCTAGACAGTCTTCAATAAGGGGTGCTGGGAAAACTGGATAGCTACATGTAAAAGAATGAAATTAGAACATTTTTTTGTGTATGGTTTTAGAAAAACTCTAATGGATTAAAGACCTAAACGTTAAGACCTGAAACCATGAAACTCCTAGAAGAAAACACAGGCAGAACACACTTTGACATAAATCGTGCAATATTTTTTGGAGCTGTCTCCTAAGGCAAAGGAAACAAAAGCAAAAATAAACAAATGGGACCCAATTAAACTTAAAAGCTTTTGCACAGCAAAGGAAACCATAGACAAAACAAAAAGACAACCTACTGAATGGGAGAAAGTATTTGCAAGTGATATGACCAATAAAGGGTTAATATCCATAATGTATATAAAGCTCATACAACTCAACATCAAAAAAATAAACAACCTGATTAAAAAATGGTCAGAAAACCTAAAAAGACATTTTTCCAAAGAAGATACAGATAGTTAACAGGCACATGAAGAGATGCTCAACATCGCTAGTCATCAGAGAAATGCAAATCAAAACCACAATGAAATATCACCTCACACCTGTCAGAATGGCTATCATCACCACAAATAACAAATGTTGGTGAGAACATGGAGAAAAGGGAACCTTTGTGCACTGTTGGTGGGAATGTATACTGGGGCAGCCACTATGGAAGACAGTATGGTGTTTACTCAAAAGACTAAAAATAGAACTACCATATGATCCAGCAATTCTACTCCTGGGTATATATCTGAAGAAAATGAAAACGCTAATTTGAAAAGATACATGCACCCCGATGTTCGCAGCAGCATTATTCATAATAGCCAAGATATGGAAACAACCTAAGTATCCATCAACAGATGAATGGATAAAGAAGATGTGGTATATATATATACACAATGGAATACTACTCAGCCATAAAAGATAATGAAATTTTGCCATTTGCAACAAGGATGCACTTGGATGCTGATTCACTTTGTTATAAAGCAGAAACTAACACACCATTGTAAAGCAATTATACTCCAATAAAGATGTTAAAAAAAAAAAGATGCACTTGGAGGGTATTGTGCTTAGTGAAATAAGTCAGAGAAAGGCAAATGCTGTATGATATCACATGTGGAATCTAAAAAATAAACTAGTGAATATAACAGAACAACATACTCTCATATGTAGAGAACAAATTAGTGGTTACCAGTGGGAGGGGGAAGGGGAGAGGGGCAAGGCTAGGGTAGGGGATTAAGAGGTATAAACTACTATGTATAAAATAAATAAGCTACAAGGATATATTGTACAGCACAGGGAATATAGCCAATATTTTATAAATGGAGTATAACCTTTAAAAATTGTGAATCACTGTGTTGTACACCTAAAATATACATTATACATCAACTATACCTGTTAATAAAAAGACTTAAGAGAAAAAATTCTAAAAAATAAAGTCTTTTTAATTAAAAGAGGATTTAAAGAAAAATATTAAGTACTAGCTTTCTCCTCAAGTGACATGTGGATATGGCAAACACTGTAAGATGCTAAGTGACTGAAGCTGGGAAAAATGTGGTCATGGATCTCAGGTCATCCACACCAGGGACCTCACTGTTACTCTTCACACAGCCCAAGGGGCAGGCAGGACTGCAACTACAGTCCCTGACTGACACGTGAGGACACAGACCTTGGAACTTGGAATCAGGTGGGAACAAGCTGGATGGACAAGATGGCCCTGGTCTCCTGTCTCCTTCAGTGGAAGCAAGCAGTGGTGCCTCGGGGGGGCGGAGTGGTGAGAGGCCTACATCCAGCGCTCAGGAACCCTAGCACATACCCAGACCAAGGAAAGTACCCCGAAAAGTGCCTCCTTTAAAATACAGAACTTTATTTTGGTTGCTGAGATTTTCATAAGCACTTGGTTCACAGAAAAGTCATTCGTTACAAAATAATAAAAGGCAGCATTTTGTACAGCGACTCACACTGGGGCCATAGATTAGTGCAAAGGATAGTGCTGGGGATGGGAGGGGCCCACGCTCTTGTGCCCGAAGTCCTCAGGGGGTAGCCAGTGCTCCTGGCTCCCTCTAGCCCAACCTACTCCACCCGGGAGAGCAGCACCGGGGGCCTGGCAGAACCAGCCTGGGAAGCCATCTGTGAGGTGCACGACAGTTACGCTACCAGGCTGGTGAGGCCCCACATGAAGGGCCGGGTGGGCGGGGGACTGTTCAGGCTGAGCCAGGCCTGCGTCGGGCCCCCTTCCTAGAGCAGTGGGTCTGAGCCTGCCTGGCTCTGGAACCTTAACACATTCACAGTTGGGTTCAGCACAGCCCTTTGGGAGCCAGCCTTCCTCTCCTCACTCAGGCTGCTAACCCTACCCCCTGGGCTGGGGACTGGGGACACAGGTGGTGACCCTAATGGAGCTAGCTTACAGGCAGGTCAGTGGGACAGGGATGGGCCCAGGTAACTCCTAAGCAAGGCAGAATATACCCTGTGGGGGCAGAGAAAGGGCAGGGGAGGCTCAGAGAGGGCAGAGCACTGCCATCCGGGTGGCAGTGTCGAGCCTGGAAGAATGGGTGGGACCTAGGCATGTGTAGCTGGCGAGGAGGGTGCACCCAGAAGAGGGGAGAGCATGAGCCAAGGCACAGAGTGGGAAACCTTGGTAGGGTTAGTAAAGGCAGGTGGTCATCCATGAGAATGTGGACACAGACGAGGGCCCTAGGCACCTCGGTCTCCGCCAGTCTTGCGCCCAGGAGGGGCGGCTGGTTTGGGTGTGCTTGTGGGATTCGAATCCTCCCTGTGCAGCAAGCGCTGAGCCAATGTCCTCCTGAATCTGGGAGCAACTTGAAGGTAGAGCAGTCAGGTGCACCCCTGCACCACCCAGCCCAGCACGCGTCTGCACACCTAAGCCACTTGAAGGAAGCCTTCTCCACACGCCCCTTCCTGTTTTCAGCATGCCCCTGTCATCCCTGGGGCAGCCTTTCAAGAGGGGCTCCTTATCCCAAGCCCCTTCCTCCCTCACAGGTCCATGTTCAAGAGAACTGTGTCCTTACGGAAACTAAACCCAACTCCTCCAGCCTCCCCAGGCAGCAGGGTGGGTGTGGCAGTGTCCCCGGAGGGTCAAAAGTGAGGTCTAGGAAAGGGGAAAATCTGGGGCTCTTTCCATCTCACTAGAATCACTTCTCTCCCTTAGAAGTAAATCCGTTCTTCCCTGAGAAGATTCTGGGTTTGGTGTATATAAAACGCAGTTCCCTGTAACTCAAACAGAAAACCCTGACCAAGGTTTTCATTATCGATTTCCCCAACTTTTCATAATCTCTATAAGAGCTCGAGGGACTAGAAACCCACCAACTTTGGTTCCCCTTTTCTCCTCGAAAAATAATTCCAGGGAATTCCCTGGCAGTCCAGTGGTTAGGACACCGCACTTTCACTGCTGAGGGCCTGGGTTCAATCCCTGGTCGGGGAACTAAGATCCCATAAGCCACATGGCGCGGCCAAAAAAAACAACCAACCAACAAAAAATCCAAGTTCTTTCCTGCTGAGGGCTGTGGAGCCAAAGGGTTTTGAAGGTACCTTGTTCTTAGTCCACAGAAGACTTGGGAGCTTGTTTTTCAGGGCGGTGATAAGGAGACCAGGAGCCTTCACAAGCACTAATTCTTCCATCCCAAAGGCCACAACCTCTCAGCTTGGCTGGGCAGGGCCCGAGCCTGAGCAGGGTATGTGCTTCCTTCTCAGAGTCTGAGGACAGCCCCCAGCTGCCCCACTCCGTGGCTCTCCATTCTTACAGGATGGTGCAGAAGATGCTGCGTTTGCTGTGGTAACCACCTTCCACATGGGCTGTGATCCTGGTTGCCATGGCTGTCACCTTCTGCCCACTGTGGGCAGCAGAGGGGCCTCGGAGAGAGTTTTCAAGGTGAGGCCGTGCTGGTGGGTTCGCCAGGCGCCACGTATCAGACCTGGAGGTGCAAAATGAGAGCGAACCCTTTGGGAGTCTAGAGCATTTGCTGAATGCCCTGCACAAACTTACTTTTGGCTTTGTTTAAATCTGGGTATAGGTTGCATCTCCCTAGTTAAGTGATAGCAAAAGGAGGTGGAACATGTGCAAAACTAATTCTAGTTCTAGCTCTACCTTCAGATCTACACGTAACCTTGGATAGGTTCCCTCTTGTCCTCTATTTCCCCATCTTTAAACAAGGATCTAGATAAGACCAGTGGCTTGCTTTTCTTTCATTCCCCCAGCCCCATTTTTTTCCCCACCTGTATGACCGTAAATGTCATGCAAGCTCTATTCATAGTCACCAAAAAATTAGAAACCACCTAAATACGCTTCAGCTGATGAACAGATAAACCGTGTGGTACGTCCATACAACAGAACACCACTCAGCAACAAAAAGAATGAATGACAGATGCCACAGGTCAATCTGGGATACACTGGGCTAAGTGTTAAGAAGCCAGACTCAAAAGACTGCACACTGTGTTATTTCTTTTATATGACATTCTGGAAAGTGCAGATCTATATGGGACAGAAGTTGGTGGATTTCCAGTCCCTCGAGCTCTTGTGGAGATTACGAAGGGTTGGGGAAAATCAAATGGTAGTGATGTTTTGATTAGGGCTTTCTGTCCTAAGTTACAAGGAACCTGTCCTGAGTTACAAGGGATCGCCTCTTACACACATCAAATCCTAAATTGCTTAAGCCAGCAACATTGGCTTTTACATATTTTTATGATAATAATATTACGAGTGGGACTGTAAAGATATGGGTAGAGTCAGAGGCTGGCTACTGTGGGGTGAGTAAAAGCCTGGGGCTATGTTCAAAGATCTGCAAGCATTTGCGTTTGGCAGCAGAGCGAGCTCCTGAGAAGAAGCGATGAAAAGAGAGGAAATTAGGAGCGGACAGTGCACAGGGGACAATGCCAGGCCAACAGGTCTGGGCTGTACCCTGTACCCTGGGGTCTCCAAAGCCGGAGGAGGAAGTGGACCCCAGGGAGTCTACAATATGATCTGCTGGGATTTGGGAAGACAATATTAGAATTTCTACTTATATCATACTTTATAAGTTATGACTATATAAATAAACATACTGAGGGGGTTTCCTCAAAAAATATTTGTTACTGAGAAAGTGTATAATAAAAAAACAGAGTAGAGATCATTACTATAGAAAAAGAGGCTCCATCCAGGGTTTCTGACCATGCATGTGACGTGGCCAGAGCTGATTTAGAAAGGTTACTCTGGCAGGATGCAGAGGACAGCCTGCAGGTCGGGGGTAGCCCAAGCGCAGGGGGACCAGGCAGGAAGCTGCTGCAACAGGACAGAAGGATTAACAGTGCAGGAGTGATACCAACAACAATGGTATCAATAATAATTACTAATTATTATTATTTTTGCAACCAGTATGGCAAAGTATCAACCAACCAGAACGGAGTCCATCCATAAACAACTGAAACAGCAGTAATGGGAACAGGAGCCATGGGTCAGGGTGAGGGGTGCTGACCCGAACAAGGGTGGCAGCAGTTGGGAAGAGGAGGTGCCAGGTACAAGAACACTTTAGAAGCAGAATCAAGAGAACCTGGTAGCTGACTGAACTTCAGTGTCAGGGAGAAGGAGAGGCAGAGGTTTTGCTGTTGGAACAGAATGGATGGTGATGTCATCAAAATGGGGAACAGGGAAGGACAAGGGTTTGGGGAAGGTGAGTGTGAAGCAACTGTACACTGAGGCAGAAATACCAGAAACAAGGGGCAACAGCGGCCACAGCAATGAACACTTATATGATACCTCAGATATGCTGCTAGGTCACATGATCTTATTTAAACTGGTGCTACAAAGCAGACATTATTAACTGGATTTTACTAAGGCTCAGAGATGTTGAGTAACTTGCCCAAGGTCACACAGCCAGTAACTGGCAGAGGTGAGATTTGAAACCACATACCCCTGACTATTTTAAAGCTTATTCCCTCCTAGGGAGTCAGGCTCAGGTCCTCAGCCCAGGCCTGACACAAAACCCAAGCACAGGCCTTTACCTGACCAGAGCCGAAAGCTAGCAGGACTAGGGAACAAGGGCAGCTGCAGTCTCTGAGCCTGGCTTCCCCAGTGACCTCATTGTGCTTCTAGAAGATTGGTTTAGGCAACCCCATGCACTTACTTTTTCTTGAAGACCAAGAACTTGTTGTTCTGCATGATGCATTCTTGGTTGTTTGAGATCTGCTGAAAGATGGTCTTGTTGGTCTTGCCCTGGAAGACGGTGTTCTCCTGCAGCAGAGCCTTGGCATGGCCCTGCACGGCAATGCCGTAGGCCCGGAATGAATGGATCCGGTTCTTTATTACCTGGGAGAGGCAGCCAGAGCTTGTCACACCTCAGGGACTCCTAGACTGGTAGGGGAGCCAGGTAAGTGAATCACCAGTTATAAAACTGAGGGGTAAGAGCATGCTAGGTAGGTCAGCATTGAGCCATGCAAGCTCAGGGAAAGGCTATCGAGACCAGCCCAGAGAGAACCAGGAAAGGCTTTCTGGAGGAGGTGATGGGTAAGCGGTAGGAGTTTATCAGGTACAGAGCAGAGGAGAGTTGTTCCAGGAAGAAGGAACAATATGCAAAGACCCAGCAGATGGGGTGTGAGCCACTGGCAACCCAACTGAGGCAACAGCGAGCCCTCCTCCCCTCCTCTGCTCCCACAGTGCTCGGACGCAAAGCCAAGGGATTCCTTACTCCTTGCTAAAGTCACTGATTCATGAAGTCACAAAGCCGAAAAAAGGCTTTGCGACTGTAACTTCACAAGGGCAGGGACTGGGTTTGTCTGGCTCAACACTGAAACCCTAGCACCCAGCTCAGTGCTTTGCATAAAAACGGAGCTCGGAGCTCAAGGTCCTGTGGGGAGGAAAAACAGGCAAAGGAACAGACACAGAGCACTGTGGAAAGTGCCCTGTGAAGGGTGGGCATAAGCACCTCAGAAGTACAAAAAAAGGGCACCTCAAACAGCCTGGGGGGTCAGGAAGGGCTTCCAGAAGAAAGGGAGAGCCAAGCTGTAGGACTTGGTAGGTAGGAAAAGGGGAGAGAAGGCTACTCCAGGTATACAGGGAACAGTGGGTGCCAAGGCCCCGAGGCAAGACTTCTCTCCATTAAGCACCTACTGCATACCAGGTCCTGTGCGAGATTATTCTGTTAGGAGAAGAGAGCTAAAATAGCCCAGATCTTGAGCTGAAGACCACAAAGATACCTCGGGTGGCACCCCCGCCCCAGCTTCCTGCCAGTACCCCCTGTTCATCCTTCAGGGCCCAGTTCCCGCATCCCCTCCAGCGTGAAGTTCCCCTGCATCTCCCAGGCTGGGTTTTGGCAGCACCCTTGCAGAGTGCTGAGGGTTTAAGGTTCTGCTTCTCAGCAGAGAGGGCACAAGGGCTCTCCTAGGGCCATGCCCTGCATAGGCACACACACCACACACACACACATACACACCTTCGTGTCGGACGTGGGCAGCAGCTGCAGCCCGCTACCCCGGTTGCCAATGATGTCGTTTTCAATGACAGTGCTGTCACCCTTGGTGATGATGCCATGGCCTCTGTTGTCATAGATACCATTGCCTCGGAACTCCACTTTGCACTGGGCCTCGACCTTGACCCCACTCTGGTGATTGCAGGAGATGCTGTTGTTGGCCACACGGGTGAGCTGGCTGCTCTGGGCCACAGTGATGCCTCTGTCCCCGTTAGCATGGATCACGTTGGTGATGACATGCAGCACCTCACTACTCTGGACATAGAGTCCTGAAGCTGTGGGTAGAGGGGTTGGGAGCAGAGAAAGCACAGGGTGGTCCCAGGGTCACTGCTGACAATACCACTAGGAAAAGCCTTCCCAGAATTGTGCACCCAGGAGAGGGGGAGGGGGAGGAGAGGCAGCAACATGCAGAACCAGCCCTTGGGGGTTGCATCTTCCAAGCTGAATGACAGAGCAGGAGGAAACCCAGGACCAGCAAGGAAACTCTGTTCCTTCTGCACCAAGTCCTCATTGAAGTGGCCAGGGAAACATGATGTGAGGAGATTCCTTAGGCTCAGCTGGTCACCTGGCCCAGGCTCTCATCCTGTGCTGGCATGCCTCCTACAGCAGCCTCACCCTACCGCCATCTGCACCACCTGTGACAGGAGGCCACTACCTGCTCAAGGCTGCCCATCCACCTCTAGACAGACAGATCCACCTGCTAGAAAGCTGTTGTTTGTTTTGCTTCCCATTCTGAGCTAGAATCTGCCTCCCTACTATTCTGGGAAGTTTTCTTATTTCTTAAGAAATAAGAAATTTCTTAGCGACACTATGTGTTTGTAGAAAAAAAGCACAAAACCAGCAGGCTTAGAGCCGCGTGGGGAGAGGCAGCATGGCAGGTGGACCCGGGGTGAGGAGGCGTTCTCCCCAGTGCTAAGAGGCACCGGCAGCACCGGGAGGAGGCTGTGGGAGGATGCCCACTGTGGGGTCATGTGGGAGCAGTCTGAGCTGTGAGCTTGCAAGCCCGAACCTTTTGGTGCCAACTGCCTGTTGCTTCTCCTGGCTTGGTTGAGAACAGCAAAAATAAATCAAGTATTTGTGAATTTATGTGGCTTTGCTTGTCCTACTGGACAGCACGGCCATGTAGAGGAAACCCTGAACTGGGAGGGGACAGAACTCATTTTCCGGATAAGTGGGCTGGGGCCACGGGCTACCCATCTCCCTGCCTCTGCCACTCCCAGGGGGATGAGCTTACTAGGGCCCAGGGACCTCTTTTTAACAAGGCTTCCTCCATCAGCCCCTCAGAGTAATTCTGATAATCAGCCAGGTTTGGGAGCTGTGGAGTTGGATGAACTTCACAATAATTTTTTTTCCAATTCAATAAACATCAAACACCTACTATCATTTTTTTAATCAAGTTTAAGATAACATGGATTTTAAATACTCTTATTTTCTGTGTTCTCTAAGAAAGAAAACCACTGCCAATTAAACCATGATATGCCATCAGCTGTAAGGTGCATCTCATCAGAGATGTTAAAATGTGAAAAATGTGTCTCAGAATTGATTGGAAACGTGTCTGCCAGGTGTGGGATTGGTACTCAGGGGAGGGGGCACCAACAGGAGTGGGATTCAGTTCCTTGCCTCAAGTTCACAGCCTGTCAGAGTTGATGAAACAGCCACAGAAACAAATACAATCCCAGCCCCCCTAACAAGTGCCACTGGGGCTGGGGGAGAGGACAGGTCAAAGGAGAGAAGGACAGAGGGTGAGGGTGAATTTGCAGTGGGCTCCGAGGTCTGAGTTATTTGGGACGTGTGGATGGGAGAAAGGGAATTTCAGGCAAGAGAAACAGCAAGAGAAAGGCAGGGTGGGGTGGGTGGGAACAGAAAAGAATGGATTCATGTCAGCGGCACGTGAAGTCCAGGGCGCTGGGGTACCGGGCAAGTGGCTGAAGGAAGTGGCTGATGAGGCTGGAAGGGCCTTAGGGCAGGCAGAGCACAGGAGGCCCTGGAGCAGGGGCTGCGGGGAGGGGCACTCACCTCCGTTGTGATTAACAGTGTTAGACTCGACCAGAGCTGCGGTGATGGGCCGGCGCAGCAGGTCGTCATCCTTCTCCAGCTCCGTCTCCCAGAGGGTGGCGTCCCCGTCCTCGCCGAAGTTCTCCTGGGCCCCGTGGCCTCCAGGGGACTCCCCGGAGCCATCCTTCTGGCTGAACACTGCCACTCCATACAGGCCATTGTAGCTGACGTGGTTGCTGGTGACGTGGGGCAGGCTGGACGACATCATCCACACACCACAGCCCTTATTAGCTGGGACAGTGAAAGGAGCTGGTCACTGAGGCTGAGTGATGGGCGAGGCAGCACCCTGTGCCTCCCCGAGAGGGGAAGCAGGAAAGGCGCTGGCCTGGAGACAGAGTCCCTGATTTGCAAATGGCCTCGGACAAGTCACTTTAGGGCCTGGCTGCAGGCTTCTCCTTCATACAAGAGGGGTAATAACAGGTCAGTCTCACAACTGCAATCATTCCATGGGGTGTAAAAGTGCTCTGGGAACTGTCAAGGCCCCACTTCCAGATGAGAAGCACACAAGCCCATGGTGACACTGTCAAAGGGGCCCTCAGAGCTCATCCAGCCCAACTCCTCCCTGCACAGAGATGGAGGTGGCCTCAGTTTGAGTTCCAGCCCTACCACTTCCTAGCTGTGTGACACTGAGCAGGTTATTGAACTTCTCTGTGCCTCAGTTTCCTCACCTTTAAAACGGGGTTACAGGAATTCCCTGGAGGTCCAGTGGTTAGGACTCCACGCTTCCACTGCAGGGGGGCATGGGTTCAATCCCTGGTTGGGGAACTAAGATCCTGTAAGCCACGCAGTGTGGCCAAAAAATTAATTAAAAAATAAAATAAAATGGGTTTAATAACTGTACCTACCTCAGAAGGTAGTCATGAGGATTAAATGTGCTAATGCATATAAAGGGCTCAGCAAGAGTCCAGCGCCTGAATGTAGGTTAGTATAATTATTATTATTATTAGAGATGCAGTCCAGAAAGATGGAAGCTTTGCCCAAAGTCACAGAATGAGTGAGAACACTTTTCCTTCTACGATTACCCTATTTCTCCCATTATATTTTTAGTTCTCTGGATCAAAAGAAAGGATAAGAGAAGTTAGATGTCTATGTGTGAGGAATTAAATGGCCCTGGCCTTATGCAAGATCTACTCCTGCCTTTTGCTGTTTTAAGTGGGGGATAAAGCCCTCTGCTTTGCTGACCCCATGGGGTCAATCTGGATTAGAAGGTGATTTATGAGAGCCTCGTGCCTTCTGTGAGGGTCTATGTGGCTGTGACCCGAGATGGATGCTATTCTTTAAGATGAGGTCTCTGAGGCCCAGGGAAAGGCGGCAACTTTCTCAGGACCCACAGGCTGGAGATGGAACCTGGGCTGCCTGCCTCCAGACTGGGCTGGGCCCCAAACCCCTCCCCAGGAATGCGCCCTCACCGTAGATGGTGTTTCCTTCTAGCAGGCCTTTGCCTTCATCCCCGACAACAACACCATCGGAATAGCCAAAGCAGATGAGGTTGCTCCTGAGGATGGGGACCCCTCCTCGGCGGATGTCCACACCTCCCCACTGATTCTCTCGGATGACATTTTCTATGGGAAGAGGCAGAAAAGAGGGTCAAGAGTCACCTACAGTGCTGGCAACGAGGACTTGGATAGCTGATAGAAAGGCAAGTTTGGACAAGGACGCCTAGGCCTTCCCGTCAGCAGTCAGCACCCCGAACCTTGTCTGGTGTTTGACTTTCTAGGGACTTGTCTACTGTCTGCTTTCCTCAAGGGCAAGGTTCGTGTCTGTCTTGTGGTCTCCTATATCCCCAGCATCCACTGTACCCAGCGGCCTGGAGGATTGATGACTAAGAACAGACTGGCTTTAGAGTCCCTGGACCAAGGCCAGGCAGGACTGTCTGTCCTGGGGGGCTGTCCTTGGGAGGGCTGAAGCAGAATCCAGCCATTCCCCCACACGCCTGGGAAGGCGCTAGCCTGTCCTTCTCAGCCTCAGCTCTGGACTGACCACAGCCTTCCTCTCCTCTCCCCTCCACCATGTCTCTGGGAGTGAGTGGGCTGAAGAGCCACAAGTTAGAAGGGGTGTCCTGGGGCACTGCTGCCCCAGCATGGTGGCAGGGCAGACTCTCAGCCTCCTGCGACAGGACTGCAATGGCGCATGAGACCCTGTGAGGCTGGCCCCTCCCTGCCTGCCTCTGGGACCCCATCTCATACTCCTTGCCCCTTGCTCACCACACTGCAGTCAAATGAGCAACCTCTGTGCTCCTCAGGCATGCAAAGTCTGTTCCCACAGGTAGCCCTGTGTGGAATCCTCGTTCTTTTCCTGGGCTCCTTCCCATCATCCAGCTTCTGGCTTACATGTCACCTTCTCAGAAAGGCCTGCCCTGACCATACAATACTAAATACCCACACAGTTCCTCTATCACCTTATTTTAATTATCTGTAAAGCACTTATCACCCTCAGATATGACTTTCCTTGGGAAAAAAAATGCTTTTGTTTTTTTTCCCCTCCTAAAATGTCAGTTCCTGACGGCAGAAATCATGTTTTGTTCACTGCTGTATCCCCAGCTCCTGCATACAGCGTGTGCTCAAAAAACGTCCGATAAATGAAGGAAGGCTGGATCCAGTCAGAGGGATTCACTGGCCCAATATTTACTGAATCTCCTTAATGTCCTAGGTATGGCTATGCTCTGTGCTGAGGCTACACTGACGTACCAGACAGACTTGATCCTTGCCTTTTAGGACACAGCAAAGGAGACGGACATTAAACAGATCACAAGAAATTAAGGAAAATGTCCTGCAGAGCAGGCCTACTGGGTAGAGTGAGTGTAGATGTATAATGGGAGGTCAGGGCAGACTTCCCCCAGGAAGTGACACTTAGGCTGAGACTCAAAGAATGAGCAGGAGTTGGCCAGGCAGAGGGGAAAGGGGGGTGGACTGCCAGAGCAGGCACAAGCCCGTAAAAGCCAAGAGGAGGGATTCAGACAGTTTGTGTGGCATGAATGTTTCTGACAGTGTTATGTCAGAAACAGCCATCCATTCAGATCCTGTAAGCACCAGGCCTGGCAAAGAGCAGACCCTCTCTCCCTGCCTGATAAGCATGGCCAGTGCGTGGAGCCGGCATCCCCAAGTGCTAGCCACTATCAAGGAGGCCAGTCTGTCGAGGTGAAGGACTGGGTGGGTGGGAAGCCTGGGACGTTGGCGTGGCTGTGGTCACCGGGGGCTGCGGCTCCAGGCAGTCCCACCCCTACCTGTGATGAGGCCTCTGCCATTCTCATTCACAGCTATGCCGGCTGCACTGCCCTTGAAAATGTGGTTCCGGCTAGAATGGAAGGAGAAGACAAAAGGTGAGACCAGACCAATGTCATGTATCAAAGACAAAGCCCATCCAAGGTGCCTGCCTTCTTTTGTGGGCTTCCCAGATGACTCAGGTCCACAGGGGGATGAAGCACCTCCTCAAGCCCCAGAAGCCAGGCAGTTAGCAATCTTCAGTTACCACTGACCCCAAACAACCTACAACTATGCCACAGAAGCACATATCATTATATCCATGTCTCTGCAGCCTCTCTGGACTGTTATCCATATATAAACACCATTTTATTATTTTATTTTTTATTGACGTACAGTTGCTGTACCATATTATCTTAAGTTGCAGGTGTACAATATAGTGATTCATGATTTTTAAAGGTTATACTCCATTTATAGATATTATAAAATATTGGCTATATTCCCTGTGTTACACAATATACCCTTGTAGCTTATTTTATACCTAATAGTTTGTACCTCTTACTCCCCCACCTCTATATTGCCCCTCCCCCCTCCCCACTGGTAACCACTAGCTTGTTCTCTACATCTGTGAGTCTGCCTCTTTTTTTGTTATATTCACTAGTTTGTTGCATTTTTTTAGATTCCACATATAAGTGATATCATACAGTATTTGTCTTTCTCTATTTCACTTAGCATAATGCCCTCCAAGTCCATCCATGTTGCTGCAAATGCAAAATTTCATTCTTTTTTATGGCTGAGTAGTATTCCATTGTGTTTATATACCACATCTTCTTTATCCACTCCTCTGTTGATGGACACTTAGGCTGCTTCCATATCTTGGCTATTGTGAATGATGCTACTATGAACACTGGAGTGCATGTATCTTTTTGAGTTAGTGTTTTTGTTTTCGGATATATACCTAGGAATGGAATTGCTGGGTCATACGGTAGTTCTATTTTTAGTTTTTGGAGAAACCTCTGTACTGTTTTCCACAGTGGCTGCCCCAATTTACATTCCACCAACAGTGTACAAGGGTTCCCTTTTTTCCACATTCTTGCCAATACTTGTTATTCGTATAAACGCCATTTTAAACAAATGTCATCATGGTGCACGATCACAGGTAAAGTCTTGGTAGTGTCAAGAATTTCTAGGAGGCTGTGTTAAGCTTGTTTGGGAGTGATTTATGTCCCTGAATCAGATTCTGCCTGTAACAAGCCTACCGTCTTCTGTTTGTATCCAGCAGCTACTCTTTAGCTTATTTTCTGTTAACTCAGTTGCCTATCCACTGAATGAAAACATAAAATAATGACATGCCTTATAAGAAGAAAATCAGATTTTAAAAAGCGGGTTTTAAGAACATCAGACAACACATATGTGAAACCCCATGGGCTGGGCTACACACAGCCCTACTACCATGGCAAGGCCTCATAAATGAGTTCCTTAGAACCAGACACCTGAGCATGTTAAAGGACGTGCATTTCTCTCCGGTCTCTCTACCTTGGTTTCTTGCCTGTAAATACAGAGCCAGTCACACCCAGACCCTAGCAGAACTGGGTTATTCCTGGAGCATACAGATTTGCTGTTTGTTACTTTTACTACCAGGAATGCTGTGTTCTCCTTCCATACTGGAGGGGCACCGGCCCCCTCTCTTAGGAGGTGCCCTCCTACTTCCTACCATGCATGCAGTGGAAGGATTTAGATCCAAATATTCACCTGGCTCTTCAGAGCCTAACACAGGGCCTGGCTCCTCACAGAACCCCACTGATTAGTAGTTGGCTGATAAGTCTTCCCATCTCCTAGGGCAGGGTCCAAATGGTTTACTTCCTTCGGGGGAAGTCAAATGCCAACTGCATCTGCATTATGTGTTTGGAGTAGAACAAGGTTAAAAACATCCTTATGTTTTTATTACGACAGATCTGAAGTATCTGCTTTGATGTGATTACAATTTAATCAGCTGATGGTTACTCTGGGCTTCTAGAATTCAGGGTCAGATGCAGTCCCTGGGCAAGGCACGCCTCATCCATATTTCTGAAAGCTGTGCCATAGCAGCAAATGCATGAGTGGTATACTTTTAATACAAATCTCACTTACCTTCAGAAAGGATCCATGGCCACTTGGAGAAACATGTATGTGTGTGTACATAGGGTGGGCAGAACAAAGATAAAAGAGGTATCAGAAAACAGTAGGAAAAGGGGACAGATCATTGTTCCAAGAACCAAGGATGGGATATTAACGACAGATGAGCCAGTCTGAGTCCTGTGCTTCCTTGCAGCCAAGGCAAAAAAAGAGAAACACCACAGGTTATATAACTCACCAGCAAAAAAATATGCTGTGGTTTGCCTTATCTAGGCCACTTCAGGGATCTCGAAATTCATTCTGTACCCTCCCACAGATCCCTATCCGCCATCACAAAGAAACATAAAGGAAAAAAGCACAACCTATTCTCTCAAAGCGACTGCTTTAAAAACCCAAGACACTGATCTGGTTGTAATATTCCTTGCTCAAAACCCTTCAACAGTTCACCAGCACCCGCAAGTTCTGGGTGTATGGCTGCTGTAACAAATTACCACAAACTTAATGGCTTAGAACAACACAAATTCATTATCTTCCAGTTTAGGAGGCCAGAAGTCCAAAATGGATCTGATGGGGCTAAATCAAGGTGCCAGCAGATGTGTATTCCTTCTGGAGGCTCTAGGGAAGAATCTATTTCTTGTCTTTTCCAGCTTCTAGAGGCTGCCCATATTTCCTGGCCTGTGGCCTCATCACTCTGACCTCTGCTTCTGTTGATACATTTCCTTCTCTCTGACTCTGACTCTCCTGCTTCCCTCTTCTAAGGACCCTTGTGATGACACTGGGCCCACCTGCATAACCCAGGATACTCTCCCCATCTCAACGTACTTAGTCACATCTGCAAAGTCTCTTCTGCCTTGTAAGACAGCATATGCACAGGTTCCAAGCATTAGGAAATGGATACATCTGGAGGGCCATTATTCTACCCACCACACTTGGTATTCGAGGTCCTCCATGCTCCAGCATCAACCCCACTTTGTAGGCTGATCATCTACTCAACCCCCCCGGGCATCACATGCCCAGACATAACACCATATTTTTTACACCATTTCCCCCGGACATACCCCAAATTTCACTGCCCCAGGCCCAGAATGCCTTTTCTATGGCCATAAAATCCACCTCATCCTTCAAGCACAACTCAAATGTCAGCGCCCCACGTGCCCTGCCCTGACTTGCTCAGCTGAAATTGTGGCTGGGCTCCTTCTGCACCTGCATGAAGACCTATAAAGCATATGCTTTGGTGAGTCTTCCCTCATGGCTCCTGTCTCCAGAATGAGACTGCATGCTCCACAGAGCAGAGACTATTTGTACACACTTTTTATACTGCTGTCCCTTTACATGGAATAAACCCTCCAATGTGTGTTAAATGAATGACATGCATACATGCAAACCCATACTCTTATCTTAGGGCAATAATGCAAAAGATGGAAAAAGAGCTCTGTGATCACTAACTGTTTTCAGTAAGCTGTCTATAACAGTGAAAAAATAGACGCCTAGCAGTAATAGGTCCCACAAGCCATGCGGCGTGGCCAAAAAAAAAAAAAAAAAAAAAAAAAAAAAAAATCCAGAGGAACAGTAATAGGACTGATTCAAAAATGAGGGAATATCAAAACAATGGAACAGTTCTGAAACTGTCCAAAGTGATAAATACAAAGGTCCTGCAACAGCTTGGAAAAGTACACATGGAATAATGCAGGGAAAAACTCTCAGAATACATTTGCTAAACATTAATGCCAGTGATTTTTGTAAACTGCAGACATAACTATGTGGGTCTTCTACTCAAAACCTTAACGTTCAAGCTGCAGTGACCAAAGGACCCAAGATTATCACGGACAGTCCCAACTTAAGATGTTTTATACTAATGTCACAACTTGTGTCAGACTTTTTCTCAAGCGCCAGTGGGCCGTGTGCTACCCCTGAATCTGCTGCACTCTGCTGCTTTACTCATGCTGCTTCCTTTACTAGGAATGTCCACTCCCCATCTCCATGAGAGTCCAAGCTCTACCCATATTTCAAAGTCTAACTCCAATGCCGCCTCCCAAATGAGGCCTCCCACAGCCCCCTAGTCAGAATGATTCCCCCTCTCTTGGTACCACTTTGATAGTATTTAACACAGTCTGCGCCATATGACAGATGAGAAGGCAAATCCATGGCCCCTCCCACCTACAGCTTACACCACTGATTGATCACGGCATGCTTTCATGCTGAGGTCAGATGTAGCCTCCAGATCTTAATACAGCATCCCAGGTAGCCACAATCAACTGACCAGAGTTGTCAGGTGAGTTGAAATCTCTATGCCATTCCTATCTTAGCATTATTTCTGAGCACACATGTCCTCCAGACTAAAGTAAGCTCCTAGGGAGCGGAGTCTGCCCTTGTTTACCTTTGTTATCATTATTAGAAGTGCTCAGTTATGTTTGCTGAATAGAATGGCCCCACCTAGTTAACTGGAAGGAAACACAGACACAAAAGCACAGAACACAGATGCAATACCACAAAAGGTTGTGTGACTGAGGTGGGATTATGGGTGAAGTCTGTCTCTTCCCTGCTTGCATCTGTACAGTTGTTTTCATAAACAAAAATGGTTTCAAATGAAGCAAAGACAGAGAGTAGGGAAACACAGAGATCAGAGAGGAAAGAGGGACCATGGGTGAGCAGGATGGTCTGGGTACAGTGGCACATACCTCACGACTGGATTTCCGTGGTACAGGATGTAAATGCCAGCCTCCTTGTTTGAAAAGATTTGATTGTTCCGGATGATGCCTTTCCCATTGCCAAGGACAACAATGCCAGAGCGAAGGCCGTGGTGGATCTGGTTACACTGCAAGTGAACATGAGACACCACAGAAGGCAGCTCAGACACGCCACTGAGAAGCAGAGTGCTCACTGCTGCCCCACAGCAGGGCCAGGATGAACCAGCAGAGAAAACTACATTGCTGGAAGATCCCTAGCACAAAACAAAGTGAATGGGCTTCCCTGGTGGCGCGGTGGTTAAGAATCCACCTGCCAATGCAGGGGACATGGGTTCGAGCCCTGGTCAGGGAAGATCCCACATGCCGTGGAGCAACTAAGCCCACGCGCCACAACTACTGAGCCTGTGCTCTAGAGCCCGCGAGCCACAACTACTGAGCCTGTGTGCCACAACTACTGAAGCCTGTGCACCTAGAGCCTGTGCTCCACAAGAGAGGCCACCACAGTGAGAAGCCTGCGCACCGCAATGAAGAGTAGCCCCCACTTGTCGCAACTAGAGAAAGCCCGTGCGCAGCAACAAAGACCCAATGTAGCCAAAAAGTAAAAAAATAAAAACAAATAAATACAATTTTTTAAAAAAGAAACAACAACAACAAAACAAAGTGAATGGACGCGGCCCTGCCCTCTCTGCACAGGTGCACACATTGACACCTATGAGGGAGACTCCCAAGAGAGGAGTCTTCCCCACCCAGACTCTTGGTATGTAGTTATGCTGGCACTTACTGCTGAGGGCTCCTGCCCTTCATCTGCAATGCACACTACTGAAAATTTCTGAGCCTCCAAAGAGTTCCCAAAACACACGATCATTGGCTAGGCCATGTCACCCCAGGGCCCAGGGCGCCCACCTCTCAGGAAGGGGGCAGTGCCCCAGTACATGGGAACTCTAAGCGCAGTCCCAAGGGGCCACCCAGGGAAGGAGTGGGTCATTGGCTTCTAGTCTTCCCTTCTCATTCGGGGGGGACCTGTGGAAGGTACAGCCCCAGGGAGCTTAGGTTCCCATGAGGCATGAGGTCACCAGAAGGTGTACGAGCTACAAGGACCCTTGGAGATTTTCATACCGTGCAAACAGGGAAACAGGCCCAGGGTCATATAGTATGTTTGTGGCAGGGCCGGATCTGAAACCCAGTTTTTCTGTTTCTCAGTCAGTTAGTTGCTTTTGGACAGTGATGAAAATTTTAGGTTATAATAAATTATAATAAAATTGTTTCACTCTAATTGCTAATTTACAGCCTAAATACAATCCTATATTTAAACCAGAAAGCTAGCTGTTTCTCTTCCAAAATGATTTCACGGAAACAAAGTTCTAGTTTGCTTTAAAGTGTTTCATGCTGCAAGCTCTCCTATTCTTACTCACTTTTCAGATTTTCCCCTGAAGGATTTGGCAGACTCACCAGGGTAACCGCTGCCTACAGAAGTCCCTCACAGGGTTGAAAAGCACAAGGAGAGAGGTGTAAGCAATGGTATTTCTATCCTACACTGTTTCACAAAGGCAGGTAATACTCCCTTCCCCCTCCACCTGCTAAACTGTCCTGTCCCCCCATCCCTGGGAAGGCGAACTCCTCTCATCTCTCTGGCAACAGTGGCAATAATTTCCTAAGCCAAGGCCATGCATCAAATATCAGTTGTATGGCAGAAAGAGTGAGAGGAAGGGGCTGGCAGAGGACACTGGCCAGGCGTGTCTCTTGAAATACAGTTAAGAACTTGCCTTTCTCTGCATTTGCAAGGGCAGTCTAGATATACTGGGTTAAGAACATCCACCCTGAGTCAGACTGCCTGGATTCAAAGGCCAGCTCTAGCACTAGACGTGTGATTTAGGGCAAGGTCCCTAGCGTCTTTGTGCCTCCGTGTCTTCACCTATGAAATGGGAATAATAATAATTCTATCTCACAGGGTTGTGTAAGAGTTAAACCATGATTAAATAAATATATACCAAGTGCTTAGAACAGTATCTGGCATATAATAAGCACTATGTATAGGATGGATATTATTTTTCCAAGCCCATAAAAAGTCCACTATGTTTCTCAATTTCTGGGAAACCTGTCTCTCAGAGAAGTCCGGAGCAAAACTATGGGGCAGGTCTTTCACGTCACTGGTCTCATATTCTAGGATTTTAAGTGGTTTTCACACTGGCTAAGATCAAACTCACTATGGCCTCACGATACCCACGAAACAAGTAACCTTCAGAATAAATATCCTATGTGTCCTTTTAATAGTAAAGAATGAACTAATTTGGTGTTTTATTTTTGATCCAAGTGTCTTTCATGGCAGACATATCTTTATTCTTACCGAACTCAAAGCCCACAAGAGCATATCAGGGCTGAGGGAGGGAAGGCCCTGTGAATTTCCCTGTCTATCCAGTCCTCCTCCTTGCTGGGGAGACTGCAGGGACGTACGTGACTTATGCAAAGTCACTCTCAATACATGGAGAAAGAGACCCAGAGTCACAAGGACACACAGAGAAAAGGGCAGGAACTACCTGCAAACAGGAAGCAACAGGAATTCAAGATGGCAACATTTGCTTAAACATCCTCAGAAAAGGTTTCTGAGCACCAAGAGCCATCCTGAAAGGGCAAGAAGGTGGAGGAAGTACCAGAATGAGAGGGTTGGACTTTTTCCGGATGTCTACGCCAGCCTCTGCGTTGTCGTAAATGTTGTTGCCAGCGATCAGGCCTCCGCCCTCCAAGCGAAGAAAGATGCCTGACGCTCTGCAGTGGTGAATGTGGTTCCTGAGCATGATGATCTAGGCAGAGAAGAGAGAGCCATTCATTTTCCTGTCACAAAGGTATTTTAAAAAACTGCTTGGGGAATACCTGAGTCTTCCTTCCCGTCTGGTCCGTGCAGTTCTACCTGATACCACACCAGCCACTCTCCGCCATGTGCTCGTGAGGACTGAGCCATTTCCGTGTCCTTCCTGGCTTTGCCCTACAGGCACTGCACCAACCTCACGCCAGTTCTTTACTAAAACCTGGATGGAAGCTTGGCCCTGAGCTCCACATTCACAGCCTCTGAGCAGGATAAATAACTGGATGATGGCATGGAAAGGATGCTTAGAGAAGGTGTGATTTAGTGGTCTGCAAACTCTACATGCAGTGCAGTTACATGAAGATTTCCAGGGGTCCAAGGGCATAGCTACTTTGAATGGAATCGAGTGCCAGATCCACCACTTCCACATGTGCCTTTGCTGAACTTCACCTGCCTGAGGAAGCACCTGAGGGTAAAGTACCTCGTAGGCTGTCCTCTCCCACCTTCCCTTTTGCTTTCCACTTTTAAGACAAATACCCATTCTTGCCCGCTTTGCATCTCTCTTGCTGTATTATTATCCTGGGGTGGAAAAACCAATGGAACTCCAAGCTAAGAGACAATTACAAGTGTTGGTATAAGATAAAGAAGCCTCTTTAAAACAAGGTACCATAACTCAGTAAACAGCTTATTACGGGGATGCACTGCTACTTACATTCTCTTTTTAGCAATTCTGAAAATCTAGAATACATATTGTTTTAAACAACTATGTATTAACAATGAAATGCACTACGTTAAGGTAAATTGTGTACTAACAATAAACACTGTACTACATTAGGATAAAACTCTGGGAGGGGTAAAGTATAATGGAAGTACAATTTCAAGGAGAAGCTTTCTGCTTAGGATGGGGAAAGTTGGAAAGAGCATTGCTCCCACACTTACAACAAGAAGATACAAAAACATAACCTTTCTTGAATCCATCAGCGAGCTGAGGTTGCAGGACAACCAACTAGCCTGGAATCTAAGGGAAACAGGCACCTTCAAGGACATGAGACGTGAGTACTTGTTTGTCTGAAAAGACACAGATGCCATACTGGCCAGTAAGAAGAGTTCAGCTAACCGTTTCCATGAATTGTTAAAGGCCAGTTGTGAACTAGTGCGAGCACAGAAGCCCCGGGAGCAGCTGCATCTATTCACTTCTCCATGGACCTCGCCAGGTGCTCATGAACAAAGACTGAGGGCAGGACGAGGGACGGGAGACAGCCTCCCTCCTGGGGGGCACTTGGGGGAAAGTACAGCCAGCCACTGTGGGAAAAGTACCGCCACTGTGGGAAAAGCACTAAGCCCCTCCTGGATTTTTCTCCCCTAACTGTCCCAAAGAACAAGCCTTAAGCAGCTGGGGGAAGGGCAGCAAACCCCGTGGCTCTCAAAGGAGGGAACAGAAAAACAATAAACCCTTTACCCCTCAGGGAGGTGGGAGGAAAATATCTTGGGCCTCGATCATTAGAGCCCCCCTAGTGCTGGGGGGTGAGGCAGGACCACTGAAAAGGGCCTAGTGCCAAGGTCCTAAATCCACCGACACAGCACCTTCCTGAGACTAAGGATAAATGCCGACACGAGAGGCTCCCTACCACCCACTGTGCCACCAGGCTGGCCAGCCAGAGCCATGGCAGTGGCCTGCTGCTGGGAGGGGCAAGAGCACGGAGGAGCAGATGCAAAGGGAAGACCTAAAACAGAAAAGCCCACTGGCAAACCAGCCAAAGAAATGCAGGAGGAATCGGGAGCCTGTGGTTCACTGAAGGTAATCGTAAAAACAAAATCCAAGCGTCACAGAAGAGGCATGCCCATTCCCACACATAAACACCATTTACCTCTGTCTCCACTGTCTATACAAGATACCTCACTTCTAACTAAAAATTATCAGATACCCAAAGAAGCAAGAAAAAAAAATCATGGTCAGTGATACTTTTATTCATTCCCTCTGCCAGCCTCTACCCTCTCGGGAATGTTCTGGAGGGCAGAGGTAAGGCGGCTGCCCTCTGGCCACTGGATCAAGGCCTTGCTCCTGGCCACAGGGACCAGCTGAGTAAGCCGGCACTCCTGCCCACAGCTCCCCACTTGTATTAATGCCATTTGATATATGTGTTCCCGAAGCTGCATACTCATGAGACACCATGGGTTGTTTTAGTCAAAAGCCAGCCAAAATCAGCTTTTCAGGTTCCTTTTTGGAGACTCACTAGGAGTAGTTGGCTGCACAATTCCTGCCACAAGTTCCCTGGGGGCAACAGTTCCAGAGGGCTACAACGAAAGCTGTTTAACTTTTTGTCTCTCCTTGTCCATGACTCCAATTACCACCTGCTCCCAAGTCTGCACGTCAGGGCACATCTCTCTTCAAAGCTCCAGCCCTACGTAACCAGATGGCACCTCTGCCTGATGTCACTGATGCTCCAAACTCGACGTGCCCAGAACCGCACTCAGCATCTTTCTCTCCACATCCTAACCTTCTCGGCTTCTCAGTTCCTGCCTTTGCCTCAGCCACTCGCACCAGAAATCTAGGCTGCATAACCTCGACCACTCCCCTCCCGAGGTTCTCCTCGCCACCTCTCCGGACTGCCCTGTTCCTCCTCTCCATGTATGGACCCTAATCATCCACTGCCCCGCACTGATTGTGTCTCCAGTCTTGTTCCCCTCCACTCCACTCCACACAAAGCTGACAGAAGGAGCTTTCCAAATGCGGATCTGACCACAATTCTCTGCCTAAAATCTTGCAGTGTGTTCCCACTGCCCTCAAGACAACTCCCATCTCTCTGACAAGACACCTGCCCCTGAGCTGACTGACTCCTGCTGACTAGCCCTCACCTCACGCTCTGGCTGTTGAGGTTACTCGCGACTCCCTGAGTGTCCTGTGTCCTCTCTATGTCTGGGCCTTCCTGCATGCCTCCTTTGCCTCACAGCTTCACCCTGCCAACTCCTAGTCTTCCTAGACAGCTTGGCCAGGCACCATTCCTCTGGGAAAGATTTTTTTTTAAAGTCTTAAAAAAAAACACCAAACACATTTATGGAGTACTTGCTATGCACGAGACACACTGCTAAGCACTTTATATATATATGCATATATATGACCTCAATCAATCCTCACCACACCTTGGAGCAGGTAGTATCATTAGTCCAAAGGGCACATAGCTAATAAGGGGCAGAGCCAGAATTTGACTCAGAAGCCACACTCTTAATTAACTATGCAAGGAGGAAAGCCCTCCTTGAGGGCTCACCCCAGATCCTTTCATCGTGGTCCCCCTGAGAGCAAAGCTGTCACCCACCCCTTTTATTTGACCTTTACCTTTTATTCTCTGTTCATAGCACAGTTTTATATTGTGTTTTCAGGGTAACACCACCTGAAATCCTCTTTGGAAATGGGTAAAATACAATTAAGATGCAACTGCTATTAACCATTCTAGAAGCCTTCAAAGACCTGCAAGACTCACATGTGACATCTGTACAATGCCCTTCAGTTTTCTAAGTGCTTTTGCCAATATTATGGCACTGGGTCCTCACAAACCCCCAGTCGAAGAGGTGGGGCAGTATTTCCATTTCACACGAGAGGAAGGTAACGTTCACAGTGAATTAGAGGAGAGGTGAGACTCAAACCTAGGAGCTATGTCATGCTTCCTTCTAAAAGGCCATGTCTTTCCTTTTAGAAGCCTTTCCCATCCTGAGCTGCTACTGTCCTGTGGTGCCTGAGGGGGTTGCAGGTACGAGGCGCTGACGGCAGGCAGAGCAGGATGACCCATTCTTAGCATGAAGTCCATACATCTCAACGGGGCTTTCTAGGCCCTGGGCAAGGTGGATTCTGCTTACCTCCCCTGCTCATTTTCCGACGGTCCCCACCACACTGCTGAACTTGGCCTCACATCCAGGCCCCAGCACAGGATGTCTGCTGCCCGAACCCTCACTGTGCACCTCCTTTTCACCACACGCAGCCCATTTTCCTTGGTTCTCTTCTCCTCATCCTACTCAGCTTCGACATCTCCTCGTCTGGGTAGCCTTCTCAACTACCCGCACAGTTTGGATCACAGGCAGCGATCACGTCTCCCAAAATTATCTTGCATCCAGGCTAAAGAGCCCTTGTTCCTTCTACTAGGAGTTGGGTGACATATTTGAGAAGCAGCATAACATATCAGCATAGTGAAAGGAGGTGGAAGACCTGGGTTCTAGTCCCCATTCTGTTTGGCCTCTAACCTGCTGTGTGATCCTGAGTGAGTCACCTTCCTCCCTAGGCCTATTTCATCTTCTGTAAAATGGGAAGAATAGTTTCTGCCTCATCCAAATCAGATGATGGACATGAGGCAAGTGTGTTTTATAAGCTTAAAAGAGGATTTTTTAAAAAAATGCATGCTAGCACCATCCAAGCCCTCCTGCGTACAGCCACTGAAGCCCTCTCACCACTCAAAAATCATGTTCCTTGTGACCCAGCGAGGCCTCATGGGTCTGTACAGTAAGTCTTATGACAGCACCTTGTTATTATGCATACACCGCACCTTGCTATTATGTATACATCGCACCGCGTAAGTCAGGTTCCGGAAGATGTTTCCTTCCATCTTGGCTCGGCCATAAGAGCAAACGAAGACGCCTCCCTTCCCGTCCCGGAACAGGCACTTGCGGATGAGGCAGCCCTGCACAGAGCTGGCCAGCGCCATGGCCTCCCTGTCCTTCTGCAGCTCCTGGTGTAGTGAGTTCAGCACCAGGCAGCTGGGCAGCTGGATGGATGCTCCCGGCAGTGGTGGGCCCAAAAAGGAGCCCCCCAGGACCGGCCGCGGGCCCTGCACTTGGTAGGACAGTCTGTACGTGAGCTGGTCCTCATCCTCATCCTCACCGCTGGGACTCAGGCCTCCATCACTGCTGTCTGGGGTCCGGGCCACCCTTTCCCCATCACTGCCCACCTCTGCCTCCTGTGAGCCAGCCTTGGGGGAGCCACTTGCTGGGCTGGTAGGGCTCTGGCTACCCTCAATGACAATGCCACAGGTTCTTGGGCTCCAGGCCTGGTCCCTGCTTTCCAGGTCCAAGGACATTAAAGAGTCAGAGTCCTCTGTCGGGAGCACGCCAGGAGAGGACCTGATAAGCCCTAAGAGATGCGTGTAGGCCCAGTTGTTTTCTGAGGACGGGTGGCCCTCAACAGTCACAGAGTTGTTTTCACTGCCCACGAATTCACAGTTTTCCAGGACACACAGGGGCACATTGTGCAGAAAGACATGGGTGTTTTTGAAGGTGCAAAACTTCACTTGGCAGGTGCCCGGGCCATGGACCTGGATGTGTCCATTCTCAAAGTTGCAGTTGTCAAACTGGACGTGACCTGAAGTTGTCTGGGGAATGAAAGAGAGAAAGTGGGTGTAACAGGGATAAGATCTGTTTTGCTAGTCAGAGCTCTAACTGTTCTGTAAGGGGGTGGCACCTGGAAAGGCCATCTGTCCTGCTGGTCATGTTCCCTTCCCCACAGGGCAAGGGTCTTGCCAGCCCCAGGAGGAACCAGGAGCTGCTGTGCATCAGAAGGAAGATCATTTGGAGCTGCCTGCCCTTCCCTCCTTCCAATCCCAAAGGGCAGGGGACAAGAGTGGAAACGGATAACGGCAGAAAAGTACACTTTCTGGAGCAGCGCCTTTCCCCAAACCCTCAAATCTCAAGTAAATTCCACCAGTGCTCATGAAGTGCTTAGTGAGAATAAAGAGTTGGGGGGGGGGGGTGGGTAACATGGAGAAGGGGAAGATGCTGAATGCTCAGAGGGATGCTGGGTGAAATGGAATCGACACGTTAATACTGGAGATGAACCAGGAGACCGTCACTCAAGGGAGAAATGATGGAGGAGAGCTTTGGATTCTCACAAACACAGGAACTGGCTGGGATGTGAGCCCAACTTTACCAAGCCCTCTGATGGGTGAGGGTCCCACGTGGTGTCTCAGTTACACGGAGACTGTGTCCCACCAGGTGATGTTCCTCCGGGTCTCTCCTTCCAAAGCACTATCCCTTCATTCGAATCCTCCCTCGGCCCTGCGAGCCTGCCTCCACCTGAGCCTGCAGCCCTGAGGTTCACCACATAGGCCAGCCTGGAGTGTGGACTCAGGACAGAGCTGGGCAAAGCTGGAGGGCTGACAGAGGCCAGGGTGGGCGAGGAGGGGCTGAGCTCTGCTGGGGCTGGGCCAGCAGTGGGAGGCCCAGACACAGGTGCTGGGAAATTCTGCGTGGGAACTGGTGCTGGTGCAGAACTACGGCAGGAGACAGCAGGCCACATCCCTAAAGAGGGGGACAAGGTGTACTGCCGTGACCAGGTGAGTGCCCTGAGCAGTGGCTAAGAGTGCAGGCTCTGGGGTCCAGCTGCAGGGCCCAGCTCCCAGCTCTGCCTCTTCCAGGTGTGTTATCTTGGATAAACATCACTTCTCTAAGCCTCAGTTTCTCTCTGCAACACGGGGCTCACGAACTAACAAAGCACCAGGCACGGAGCCAGGCACAAAGTTGGCACGTGAGGAAAGCCAGCTGTTATCATCTGGGGTCAAGGGACGTGGAGAGCAGAGAGTTCTCTGGGGTGGGGGTACTGCTCGGCCCTACAGAATAGCCCACCTGAGACCCTCAGCCCTCCAGGCCTGACGGAGAAGCCCAGCTACTCCGCATTCCTGAAGAAGAACTGCTTCTGGATTCCACGCCAAGCTCCATGAGATGTACCTGAACCATAAAATGAGGTAGTAGTGTCTCATGATCCCATTTAGTAATCCTTGGACAATTTTACATTCTCTAGCAGTGACCTCCCTTGACAGCTTGTCCCAGAACTTAACTCCCCTTAACCTCTCTAGTTCTTCCCTATGGCTAACCTAACTTTTTCTTGCTGAAATTTAAGTCTATTTTCTCTTACTTGGTCCTCTCTGTAGAAAAACCCCGGCTCTCTAGAGACGCAGAGCCATCGCTAGGGTTCTCCTCAGAAGTCATAAAAAACGGCTGTGAAGTCACCCTGGCCTTTGCATTTTTCAGGCAAGGTCATCCTAGCCCCTTGTCCTGCTTTTAGTTAAAAGACAAGCATGGACTGAGCACTAATATATGCCAAGCACTAAGCCAGATGGTGGGCTGGGCTACAAAGAAGTCTACGGCCAGGACCCACCCCTTGAGGATCTGCAGCTGCACTTGTGAGGGGGAAGTGGAGGCTGAAGAATAAATGACTATGAAATGTGGAAGGTCTGGAAACGAACCGCTCTTCCAGATCTGCAGATGAGCACAGAAGGACCCCATCGGTTCTTCTGAAATGTTCTAAGTAGCAAACAGCCTTTTAAGCTTCCAGGGAATGCAGAACAATGTAATTTCAAAAGTGGTTAGACTCAAAGGCCTGGATTTGAGTTCCAACCTCACTAATTATCCACTTGAGAAAGTTACTCAGCATCTCTGAGCCTCAGTGTCCCTCATCTGCAAAATGGGGACACACCTACTCTGTCTACCACAACTGTTTGTTGTGGGGATCAAATGAGGCCACAGATGGAAAGTCATCTATCTTATGATTACAGGCTTTGGACCCTACCTCTGTCCCTTACAAAGTCTGAGACCCTTGTTGAGGCTCCATTTGCTCATCAATAAAGCCAGCTGACACTACCCATCTTAATCATGGCTGTAAAGTACTTGGCTGGCACACGGTAAGTGCATCATAAGTGATTGGTGGCATAATGATCATTATGAATGTGAGAGACAATTTGGTTGTTATTGGTAGAATAGTGGCAATATAATTTTTGTTGACTAGGTACAAAATCCATGTATCACAATCAGATTCTAGGCAATGCAGCTCCTGGCAGTCTACAGCTATTAGCTCTAGACTGCTCTGCCAGAAGCTACCAACATCCCAACACATGCTTGTCTTTGAAAACAACTGCTCCCTTCCTAGAAGGAATGTGTTCTACTGATATTTCCTGATCCTCTCTCCAGTCACCCTTGGCAAAAGCCTGACCTTCCTTGACCCTCCGCAGAGTGGGGCTAATGTGCTGAAGGTCACTGGCCTGCAGAGCCCCCCTCTTTGGCCATCTCTCTGGGAACGCTGCCTGTTCTCTGCTTCCTGTCACCATGTGGCATGTGGCATGTGGCACGCTCCCGGAGCCTGGCTGCTCTACCTGTGGCCCCAGTTGGTCCAGGTTGGAAAGGAAGAAGCACAAAGCAATTTTGGCCTCCAGTGCAAGGCTCATTTTTTTAAGTACAGCTTTTTCAGGAATAAAGCAGAATGTTGATCTCTACTGATCCCTCTGCCTCTTTCTCAACTGGTGCAGAACTCAGAGGAGTGTGTTATAGGACTAATAACTAACTCTCTCTCTTTTAATTCCAACAAAAAAAGGGTTACAAACCCACTGAAAAGAGGCCAAGGCCCAGGGTCAGGCCGGGAGAGGCTATCCATCTGAGGTAGACACCCACCTTAAACATGAAGGGTGAGAACCAGGCTGGCATGAAGACGAGGTTGCACAGGCGTGTGGTTGAGCACTGCTGGTCAATGCTGGCTAGCAGGGCCACTTCGCCCAACTTCCCGTGGCCTACGATCTCCACGGGCACCTTCAGGATAATTTCACCTTGCTCTTCGTGCAGACCTGGGAACAGCAGGATTCGGTCAAATAGGCTGGACATGGCCAGGGCACTGCCTAGGCTGTGAAACTCATGGCCTGGCCCGACACTCAGGGTACGACGTGTCCTCCTCCGGCGAAATAGAGAAAAGCAGACAGAGGTCTCCAAGATAGCGGCATTCTTGGTCCACATCTTGGAGGCAAGGTAATGCTGCTTGAAGGCCTCCCTCCAAGACTCAGGTTCCACATCAGGCTGGTTGGGCCAGTTGGGGTGGCGACACTCAGTGTAGCCCAGATACAGCTGCCGCCAGCGAGTCCTATCAAGACTGAGGATCAGTTCATACCAGGCCCTGCACACTAGGCTGCAACGGCCCAGGTCGGGAAGGGGCAGGTAGGCTAAGATCATGCGCCACAGCTCCAGGGGGAGGACGCCAGCCTCCATGGTCACCTGGGAGACAGACACAGAACAAAAGAGGTTTTTGTCTATGCTGCTTACAGTCCCCCTTCTTAAAATATCCCCTGCCTTCTGACCCCAGGGGTGAACAGGCACCTAGGCCCAGCCAATCACAGGACTCCACCCACTGAGTCAGAATCCTTCCCTGGGATTTTTCTACCTGCAATCAGCAGGGAAAACTTTCTTTTCTCTTAAAGACACTATAAGGATATGACCCTGGAACTGCTGGCAGCCATGTTCCCTACCTTATGGATAAAACCTTGTGTTACCAAAGCCAAGGAGAAATGAGGAGATGAAAGATGAAAACTGAAAAAGAGAAAGAAACATAGTGAGTATGTGTGTATGTGTCCTGGTGGTATGATTCCAGATTCCTGAAGATGCCCTGGAATCTTCAGTTTTCCTTCAAGTCTGTGAGGTACCTCAATGGCCTTCTAATAAATTCTCTTTCTGCTTAAGCTGGTTTGATTTCAATTTCTGTAACTTGTAGCTAAAAGAGTTTGGACTAATACAGAGGGAACCCATCTTTGGCTGTTACTGTCCTAGAGCTGTCTCTCCTCATCACGGATCAAATCCTCATGGGAGGCAACCTCAGGAAAACTGCTGCTGAGGTTTTGGTCCTGGCTCTGCCACTGGTTACTGATGTAACCCTAGTGTCTCAAGCATCTACTGGGCTAGCTGTCCAACCATCTGCTCCCATGATTTTTTTTGGGAAAGTATCCGTCCCCCCACCAACAGTTTACACCACTTGCTTACAGAGGTAGGGCTTTCCGCAGCCGTGTGTGTGGAATAACACTACCCAGACCCCTGGTTGCAAATGACTGGACTCTGGATGGCTCCACTGGGCCACTGAGATCTTTAGGGGAATGTGAGTTGCAATTCTAGAATCAGATTGACTTCTCTCCTGAATGGAGGGGAATGAATGGCTTGTTTCCTAAGCTATAAACTCAGGAATAGTTGTTGGTGACCATTTTCTCTGGGGGCAGGGGAGGGTGGAAGCAGAAGAAGCTGGTCTGCATTGAGAGGAGGATGAATGAGAGACACAGAAAAAAGCAGAGAAAAGGGCAGAAACAAGGGGCATCCCAGTGTTTCTCCAGCACTGCAGATCACAGCTCCAGTCTACTCTCAAAGCTCAGCTCCATCCTTGCCTTTTGAATCCCTTCAGCTACCTCTGTACTCTTCTAGTAAATTCTCCTTTTTGCCTAAGCTGGCTTCACTGCATTTCTGTTGTTTACACCTAGCTTAAGCTCTCTCATTTATCAGTGTCAGTCTCCCCACCTAAAAAACAAGGCGGCTGAATTAGATGACCTAGAGCAACTTTCAAGTCTGAACCCTGTAAGGTCTCTAGACAACTAGAAACTAAAACTAGAAACAGGGCCAACTCCATCACTGACTTTAATAATCAAGTTGTCCACCTCTCCAGGGCCTTAGTTTTCCCCTCAATTTTATAAAAATGATGATCAAACTTGTCAGCCATTATTCCCAAGAAGGCTAAAAACACAGATGTGTGATTACCTCTGATAGAAATTCTGAGCCTCCTCCAGACAGGTATGGCTTTAACTCTACAGGATTAGTATCAGAGCCAGGTATGCAGGTTCTTCCATCATGATCACCCAGTGAGACTTTATGAAGTTCTCAGCAGCACTGGAGAAGAGCTGGCTCTGGACTGGTAAGCATGATGTAGAGAGGAAAGAAAGGCTGGGCTCCTGATACTGCAACTCCCCCAGGCGAACACAATTTTACTCGTGGTGGTTTCTGTGACACCCGTGTCTCCTGTTCCTCATCCCTTCTTTAGCCACACCTTCCCAGCCTTTTAAGGAGAAGAATGTTCTTCTATCCCTTCTCTAACCATTCTCTAGCTAAGTGATCACATTCATTCCCTTGATTTCAACTACCAGTGTAAATTCAGAACCTCAAAATCTGAATTTCCAGCCCCAGCTGTCTCTTTCAAGCTCCATACATGAACACCCAATTGCTGGCCAGACATTTCTACCTGAATGTTCCACAGACACTAAAAACTCAGCATTGTATCCAAAATGGAACCTCACCTTCCAATTTAGACCATGGCAGAATTCCTAGAACTGGATTCTCCCGCCTGCCACAAGCGAGGCAACAGAATACATGCTCTCAGGCACTGAGTAGCAAGCCACACAGGACTGTGATCTTACAGAGCAAGGAAACAGGAGGAGAGTGCATGACTGCTCCAGCTGTCATCTTGGGGCACCTTCTCATTGTGGGGTAGGGAGATGGAGCCCAGGCAGAGTGACAGTCTACTGAGCAGGCAAATTTGAGTTATGGGCTGAAGTGGCTGAAATCTGCGAGGCAGGGTATCCAGAGGGAGTGAGTGACACAGAGTGGGGGTGGGTTTGGTGGGCAGTTTCTTGGCTGAAAGCTGGACCACACGTGCACAGGGTGGGACTTCCACAGACCTAGTGGAAAATTGCCTTCTCTGGGGTAAGTGGTGATACTAGAGATCAGGCAGAGCTGGGAGATCATGGAATTCCACCCAGAATATGGAGCATTCATATTGAGACTCAGAAAGGATGTGCCATGGGAATAAATTCAAATCGGAAGACTAAAGTCAAGCTTCATAGGATCAAAGGGTTCTGCCAGTAACTTATGCCTGCTAGAATGAAATTTAACAGTCCTAAAAAAAAAAAGGACAACATAATCTAGACTCCCTCAACATGTCAGCTACAAGATACTGTGATGTTGGCATAAGAAAACTAGAGAGTCCTAAGACCCAGTTCCATCCACCAGTGGGCAGGCACCAGTCCCTCCCACCAGTGGGCAGGCACCAGTCCCTCCCACCAGGAAGCCAGCACAAGCCCTTGGACCCTCATCAACCAGGGGGCAGACACCAGAAGCAAGAGGAGCTACAATTCTGCAGCCTGAGGAATGGAGGCCACAAACACAGAAAGTTAGACAAAACAAGATGGCAGAGGAATATGTCCCAGATGAAGGAACAAGATAAAACTCCAGAAGGACAACTAAGTGAAGTGGACATAGGCAATCTGCCTAAAAAAGAATTCAGAGTAATGACAGTAGAGGTGATCCAAGATCTCGGAAAAAGAATGGAGGCACAGATTGAGAAGATACATGAAATGTTTAACAAAGAGTTAGAAGTTTTAAAGAACAGAGATGAACAAGATGTTTTAAAGTTTTAAAGAACAGAGAAGAACAAGAACAGATGATTACTGAAATGAAAAATACAGTAGAAGGAATCAATAGCAGAATAAATGAGGCAGAAGAACAAATAAGTGAGCTGGAAGACAGACTGGTGGAAATCACTGCTGCAGAACAGAATAAAGAAAAAAGAATGAAAAGAAATGAGGACAGTCTGAGAGACCTCTGGGACAACATTAAATGCACCAACATTCACATTATAGGGATCCCAGAAGGAGAAGAGAGAGAGAAAAGGCCTGAGAAAATATTTGAAAAGATAATAGTTGAAAACTTCCTTAATATGGGAAAGGAAACACTCAAGTCCAGGATGCGCAGAGAATCCCATAGGGGATAAACCCAAGGAGGAACATGCCAAGATACATACTATTCAAATTGACAAAAATTAAAAACAAAGATAAAATATTAAAAGCAACAAGAGAAAAAGCAACAAATAAAATACAAGGGAATCCTCATAAGGTTATCGGCTGATTTTTCAGCAGAAACTCTGCAGGCCAGAAAGGAGTGGCACGATATACTGAAAGTGATGAAAGGGGAAAACCTACAACCAAGAATACTCTACCCAGCAAGGCTTCCATTCAGATTCTGGGGAGAAATCAAAAACTTTACAGACAAGCAAAAGCTAAGAGAATTCAGCACCACCAGACCAGCTTTACAAAAAATGCTAAAGGAACTTCTCTAGATGGAAAAGAAAAGGCCACAACTAGAAACAAGAAAATTACGAATGGGAAAGCTCACCAGTAAAGGGAAACATACAGTTAAGGTAGGTAATCATCCACACACAAATATGATACTTAAACCAGTAATTGTGAGAGGAGGAGAATACAAATGCAGGACATTTGAAACACATTTGAAATTAAGAGATCAGCAACCTAAAACAATCATGCATATATATAGACTGCTATACCAAAACCATGGTAACCGCAAACCAACAATCTACAATAGATACACACACAAAAGAAAGCAATCCAAACACAACACTAAAGATAGTCATCAAATCACAAGAGAACAAAAGAGGAAGGGAAGAAAAAAGAACCACAAAAACAAATCCCAAACAATTATCAAAATGGCAATAAGAACATACATATTGATGACTACCTTAAATGTAAATGGATTAAATGCTCCAACCAAAAGACATAGACTGGCTGAATGGATACAAAAACAAGACCCGTATATATGCTGTCTACAAGAGACCCACTTCAGATATAGGGACACATACAGACAAAGTGAGGGGATGGAAAATGGTACTCCATGCAAATGGAAATCAAAAGAAAGCTGGAGTAGCAATACTCATGTCAGACAAAATAGACTTTAAGATAAAGGCTGTTACAACAGACAAAGAAGGAGGCTACATAATGATCAAGGGATCAATCCAAGAAGATATAACAACTGTAAATATATATGCACCCAACATAGGGGGACCTCAACATATAAGGCAAATGCTAACAGCCATAAAAGGAAAAATTGACAGTAACACAGTAATAGTAGGGGACTTTAACACCCCACTTACATCAATGGACAGATCATCCAGAAAGAAAATCAATAAGGAAACACAGGCCTTAAATGATACATTAGATCACATGGACTTAATTGATATTTACAGAACATTCCATCCGAAAGCAGCAGGATACACATTCTACTTAAGTGCACAGAGAACATTCTCCAGGATAGATCACATGCTGGGCCATAAAGCAAGCCTTAGTAAATTTAAGAAAACTGAAATCATATCAAACATCTTTTCCGATCACAACGCTATGAGATTAGAAATCAACTACAAGAAAAAAACAGTAAAAAAAGCAAACACGTGGAGGCTAAACAATATGTTACTAAACAATCAATGGATCACTGAAGAAATCAAAGAGGAAATAAAATATACCTAGATACATAAGAAAACGAAAACACAACAATCCAAAACCTATGGGACGCAGCAAAAGCAGTTCAAATAGGGAAGGTTATAGCAATACAATCTTCCTCAGGAAACAAGAAAAATCTCAAACAACCTAACCTTACACCTAAAGTAACTAGAGAAAGAATAACAAACAAAACCCAAAGTTAGTAGAAGGAAAGAAACCATAAAGATCAGAGCAGAAATAAATGAAATAGAGGTGAAGAAAACAATAGAAAAGATCAAGCTGGTTCTTTGAAAAGATAAGCAAAATTAATAAACCTTTAGCTAGACTCATCAAGAAAAAAAGGTAGAGAGCTCAAATCAATAACATTAGAATGAAAAAGGAGAAGTTACAACCAACACCACAGAAATACAAAGGATCATAAGAGACTACTACAAGCAACTATATGCCAATAAAATGGACAACCTGGAAGAAATGGACAAATTCTTAGAAAGGTACAATCTTCCAAGAATGAACCAGGAAGAAATAGAAAATATGAACAGACCAATCACAAGTACTGATATTGAAACTGTGATTAAAAAACTTCCAACAAACAAAAAGTCCAGGACCAGATGGTTTCACAGGTGAAGTCTATCAAACATTTAGAGAAGAGTTAACAACTATCCTTCTGGAACTATTCCAAAAAGCTGCAGAGGAGGGAACATTCCCAAACTCATTCTATGAGGCCACCATCACTCAGATACCAAAACCAGACAAATACAGCACAAAAAAAGAAAATTACAGGCCAATATCACTGATGAACACAGATGCAAAAATCTTTAACAAAATACTAGCAAACCGAATTCAACAATACATTAAAAGGGTCATACACCATGATCAAGTGGGATTTATCCCAGGGGTGCAAGAATTTTTCAATATCTGCAAATCAATCAGTGTGATACACCACATTAACAAATTGAAGAATAAAAACCATATGATCATCTCAATAGATGCAGAAAAACCTTTCGATAAAATTCAACACTGATTTATGATAAAAACTCTCCAGAAAGTGGGTAGAGAGGGAACCTACCTCAACATGATAAAGGCCATCTATGACAAACCCACAGCTAACATGGTACTCAACAGTGAAAAGCTGAAAGCATTTCCTCTAAGATCAGGAACAAGGTAAGGGTGTACACTCTTGCCAATTTTATTCAAGATAGTTCTGGAAATCCTAGCCATGGCAATCAGAGAAGAAAAAGAAATAAAAGGAATCCAAATTGGAAAAGAATAAGTAAAACGGTCACTGTTTGCAGATGACATGATACTATACATAGAAAATCCTAAATATGTTACCAGAAAACTATTAGAGCTGATCAATAAATTCGGTAAAGTTGCAGGATACAAAACTAATGCACAGAAATCTCTTGCATTTCTATACACTGACAACAAAAGATGAGAAAGAGAAATTAAGGAAACAATCCTATTTACCACTGCATCAAAAAGAATAAAATACCTAGGAATAAACCTACCTAAGGAGGCAAAAGACCTGTACTCTGAATTATATAAGATGCTGATGAAAGAATTCGAAGATGACACAAACAGATGGAAAGATATACCATGTTCTTGGATTGGAAGAATCAATATTGTCAAAACGACTCTACTACCCAAGGCAATCTACAGATTCAATGCAATCCCTATCAAATTACCAATGGCATTTTTCACAGAACTAGAACAAAAAATTTTTTAATTTGTATGGAAACACAAAAGACCCCAAATAGCCAAAGCAATCCTAAGAAAGAAAAATGGAGCTGGAGGAATCAGGTTCCCTGACTTCAGACTATACTACAAAGATACAGTAATCAAGACAGTACAGTACTGGCACAAAAACAGAAATATAGATCAATGGAACAGTATAAAAAGCCCAGAAATAAACTCATGCACCTATGGTCAATTAATCTATGACAACGGAGAAAAGACAGTCTCTTCAATAAATGGTGCTGGGAAAACTGGACAGCTACATGTAAAAGAATGAAATTAGAACATTCTCTAACACCATATAGAAAAACAAACTCAAAATGGATTAAAGACCTAAATGTAAGACTGGATACTATGAAACTCTTAGAGGAAAACATAGGCAGAACACTCTTTGATGTAAACTGCAGCAATATCTTTTTGGATCCACCTTCTAGAGTAATGAAAATAAAAACAAAAATAAACAAATGGGACCTAATTAAACTTTACAGCTTTGCACAGCAAAGGAAACCGTAAACAAAATGAAAAGACAACCCACAGAATGGGAGAAAATATTTGCAAATGATACAACCAACAAGGGATTCATCTCCAAAATATACAAACAGCTCAGGCAGCTCAATATAAAAAACAAACAAACAAACAAATCAAAAAATGGGCAGAAGATCTTAATGGACATTTCTCCAAAGAGGACATACAGATGGCCAAAAAGCACATGAAAAGATGTTCAACATTGCTAATTATTAGAGAAATACAAATCAAAACTACAATGAGGTAGCATCTCACACTGGTCAGAATGGCCATCACTGAAAAGTCTACAAACAATAAATGCTGGAAAGGGTGTGGAGAAAAGCGAACCCTCTTACACTGTTGGTGGGAATGTAAGTTGGTACAACCGCTATGAAGAAGAGTATGGGGGTTCCTTAAAAAACTAAAAATAGAACTACCATATAATCCAGCAAGCCCACTCCTGGGCATATATCTAGAGAAAACCTAATTCAAAAAGATACATGCACCCCAGTGTTCACTGCAGCACTATTTACAATAGCCAAGACATGGAAGCAACCTAAATGTCCATCGACAGAGGAACAGATAAAGAAGATGTGGTACATATATACAATGGAATATTACTTGGCCATAAAAAAGAATGAAATAATGCCATTTGCAGCAACATGGATGGACCTAGAGATTACCATACTAAGTGAAGTAAGTCAGACAGAGAAAGACAAATATCATATGATATCACTTATATGTGGAATCTAAAAAAAATGATACAAATGAACTTATTTACAAAACAGAAAGACTCACAGACTTCAGAAACAAACTTATGGTTACCAAAGGGGAAAGGTGGCGGGGGGGGAGGGATAAATGTATATATACATTCTGTATATACACGTTACTATATACAAAATAGATAATCAGCAAGGACCTGCTGAATAGCACTGGGAACTCAACTCAATATCGTGTAATAACCTATATGGGAAAAGAATCTGACAAAGAATGGACATATGCATATGTATAACTGAATCACTTTGCTGTACACCTGAAACTAATACAACATTGTAAATCAACTATACTCCAATACAAAATAAAAATGAAACTAAAAAAAAAAAAGAAAACTAGAGAGTCCAGAAATAGATTTGTACGTATACTGGTCAACTGATTTCTGACAAAACATCAATGCAATTCAGTGGATGGAGAAAAGCCTTTTCATCAAGTGGTGCTGGAAAAATGATATCCATATGGAAAAAAAAAGAACTTTTGCCTCATAACTCACACCATACATGAAAAAGTAACTCAAGATTGATTATAGACATACACATAAAAAAACTAAATCTATAATGCTCCTAGAAGAAAATATAGGAAAATACATTTGCAACCTTGGGGTAGGAAAAGATTTCTGAGAACACAAAAGGCATTAATCATTTAAAAAAACCTAGTAAATTGGTCTATCAAAATTAAAATTTTCTGTTTATCAAAAGACATCATTAGGAAAAGAGAATGATAGAACAGGGAAAAATATTTGCAATACAACATATACAGGACAAAGGGCTTGAATCCAGGATATATTAAGAAATCCTACAACTCAGTAATAACAAAACCCAATAAAAAATAGGCAAAGATTTGAACAGAAACTACAAAAAGAAAAATGAACAGCCGATAAACTCATGAAGAGATGCTCAACATCATTAGTATTCATTATTACTCAATTTGTATTAAAACCATGATGAGATAAATGTGTGTTTCACACACACTAAAATGGCTAAAATTAAGAACACTGAAAGCATCAAAGATGTGAAGTAACCAGAATTCTCATACATTGTTGGTAGGAGTATTAAATACTAGAAGCACTTTAGGAAACTGGCGATTTCTTCTGCAGTTAAAACATATACCTATCCCGGGACTTCCCTGGTGGTCCAGTGGTTAAGAATCCTTCTTGCAATGCAGGGGACACAGGTTCGATCCCTGGTCGGGGAACTAAGATCCCACATGCCGTGGGGCAACTAAGCCCACGCACCACAACTACAGAGCCCATGCGCTCTGGAGCCTGCAAGCCACAACTAGAGAGAAGCCCACACACCGCAACGAAAGATCCTGTGTGCCGCAACTAAGACCCAACACAGCCAAAAAATAAATAAATATTAAAAAACCAAACAAACCAAAAAAACCACATGCCTATCCTGTGACCTAGAAATTCCACTCCTAGATATTTACCCAAGATAAGTGAAAATGTATATCTACGAAAGGACGGATATAAGAATGTTTACAGCAGCTTTATTCCTAATAGTAAAACAAACAGACAGAAAACTAGAAACAACCCAAATGTCCATCAACAGAAGAGTGGATAAACAAATAATGGTGTATTCATACAATGGAATACTATTCAGCAATAAAAAGGGATGAACAGCTGATAACACACAACATGGATGAATTGAAAAAAGAATGTGCTAGGCAAAAGAAATTAGTCACAAAAGACTACATATTGTATGATTCCATTTAGGTGAAGTTCAAAAACAGATAAAATCATCTATGGTGATAAAAATCAGAACAGTGCTTGCCAGTGGGGTAGGGATTGACTTGCGGGGGTCAAGAGGAAACTTTGGGAGTAAGGGAAAAGCTTTATAGCTTCACTGGTATGTGAGTTATATAGGTGCATACATGTAAAAAACCTCACTGGACTGTATGCTTCCATTCTGTGCATTTTATTGTGTGTAAACTTTGTCTCGAATTTAGGGAAACCTCCTTAATTTCTCTTCTATCTCCTTCCCTCCCTCTCTCTCCCAGATAGCCTCTCAAGCCCTATGTTTCTGCCTCCTTAAGTACTCTCAAATTAGTGTTTGCTCTCTACCCTCTCTGTCACTGTGTTATTTCTGGCTTCACCATCTTTACTCTGGATTACTACAGTAGAGTCTTAACCGGTCTCCCTGGAACCACTCCTGCCTCCATCCAATCCATCTGCCAGAGGAATCTTTCTAAAATATGAATCTGGTCTGGTCACTTAGTGTGAAATTCCTCAGTGGCCCCCCATGGCTTCTAGGATAAAGTCTAGTACAGAAGACAGGTCATGAGCTTGTTTATTTCTCTGGCCTCATCCCTGACATTCTTCCCACCCTACCCTCACTCTCCCAGTAATATCCCTACAGAGGGCCTTTCCTCATCCTCTCTCCTTAGATATGAAGTGCCTCTCTGGCTTCCAATGGCAACCTGAGAACAGCTCTATCACAGCCTATTTAAAATGTAAAACAAGACAGAGGACACAAAGCAAATGTGTAGGTTAGCGAATTGATTTATAAGGCAAACATCCTGTTAACCACCTCCTAGGTCAAAAAAACAATTTTGCCAGCCACTCCAGAAGCCTCTCCATGGGCCCCATCCCAATCCTGCCCCCAGAGTAAACATTTTCCTCCTGACTCTGTAGTAATCCCTTCCTTAGGTTTCTTTGTGGTTTTATCACCTAAGCATGCATCCTTAGACAGTATAGTTTTAGTTTTGTCCTTAGGTTTTTAGCTTGATAAGTGTTTGATTCTCATTCCATCTACAGGTTCCCCTTCCATCCTTTTCTTTTCTTTACTACCTATCTGTTGAAGAACTTGAACCATTTGACCGAAGTTTCTCAGTCTGGACTTCGCCGACCGCGTATGTTCTCATGGGAGAGTTCACTTTGTTGCCCCGTCAGCTGATTTCCTGTGTATTGGCAGCTGGATCAGGGGCTAGACTGGACTCAGGCTCCATCCCCTTAGCAAGTCTACAAGTGGTGGTGTATCTTTTTATCAGGAGATGTCCACAAGTCTGGCTGTTGCTTTTTTGATGTCAGTGCCCACTGACGCCCAATGCCTAGACCCATTCATTTCCCTGGAGGTAAAAAAAATGGTGAAACTCCAACTGGATCATCTGGTTTTGATTTATTTGCTGAAATAACTTTCAGCAAATAGGAGAGTCTTCTCTTCATCCATCATTTGGTTACCCAGAGGTACAGTCCACTTAGGAAAGGCCAGCTTGACTCTTTCATGTCCCAGGTTTCAAGATGATGAATTTGTCCCGTTACACTTTGAAGGTAACCAATTTGGGTTTGTGTGTGCATGTGTTTAAACTATTATTATAAACACATGGATTTAAACATATTTTATGGCTTTCAAGTCTTTGAATTTGCTATTCTTTCTGAAGCTCAAATTGAGCCAGCTTTGGCCTCGATTTAGTTCCTCAGTGCTTCTGGCACAACCTCAGTAATCTTTGATCGTTTCCTTGCTATGTGGTACTTCAAGATGTTCCTGGCTCACTTTTTACATTTCTTGCCCAGACATGGTATCAGACAATTCTCTAAGAAAGAATTTGTGTTTATTTTAAATTGAAATTTTTACTGAGATAATTGTAGGTCTGTATGAAATTGTAAGAAATAATAGAGATCTCTTGTATGCTTTGCCCAGTTACCCGCAGTGGTAACATTTTGCAAAACTACAGCATAATAACACAACCAGCATAGTGACATTGATACAATCCACCACCTTATTCAGATTTCCTGTTTTACTTATACTCGTTTTTGTGTGTCTATATTACATTCTGTACAATTTTTATCACCTGTGTAGGTTCATGTATCCACTATCCATAGTCAAGACACTAACAGTTCCAACACCACAAGGACCCCTCATACTACCCTTTTATAATCACACCTACCACCCTTCTGACTCCTCTTCCCATCCCTAATCCCTGACAACCATTAATCTGTCCTCCATTCTAAAATTGTGTCACTTAAAAATGTCATATAAATGGAATCTTACAGTGTGTAAGGATGGGACTGGCTTTTTTCTCTCAGCATTATTCCTTGGAGATGCATTCAAGTCTGTGTATCACTAGTTTGTTCCTTTAGAATGCTTAGTAGCATTCCACAGTGTTGATGCACCAGTGTACATTTGCAGAATTTTGACAAATGCATTCACACATCTAATCCAAACCCCACCAATATAGAATATTACCGTCACCCCAGAAAGTTCACTCATGACTTTTCTTAGTCAATCCCTAACCCCAATCTCAAGAGGCAACCACTGTTGTGATTTTTCTACCACAGATTAGTTTTGCCTGTTCTAGAATTTCATATTAATGGAATCATGCAGTAAGTATTCTTTTGTGTAAGACTTCTTTCACTCAGAAGAATATTTTGGAGACTCATCCATTTTGCTGCATGTATCAGTAGCTCATCCCTTTTTACTGTTGAGTAGTAGTTCATTATATATTAATATATCACAGTTTTTTAAAAAATCGATCCTCCTATTGGTAGAAAGCAAAACTGTTTCCATTTTGATGCTATTATGAATAATGTTGCTGTGAATATTCTTATACAAGTGCTTTGTGGACATATGTTTTAATTTTTTTTGAGTAAATGCTTAGAAGTGAAATTGCTGGGTTCTTTTTCCAAAGAACATTTTACACTCTCACCGTGAATGTATAAGAAACACCACTGCTCCACAACTTCACTAACATTTACTGTTGTCGGTCTTGTATCATTCTGGTGGATATGTAATGGTACCTCATTAAATAAAATTTTTTTATTGAACTATAGTTGATTTACAATATAGTGTTACAGATTCAGATTCTTTTCCATTATAGGTTATTACAAGATACAGTACTGAATATAGTTCCCTGTGCTATACAGTAGATCCTTGTTGTTTATCTATATTATATATAATGGCATGTATCTGTTAATCCCATGCTCCTAAATTTATCCCTCCCCTTCCCCTTTCCCCTTTGGTAAGCATAAGTTTGTTTTCTATGTCTTTGAGTCTGATTCTGTTTTATAAATAAGTTGATTTGTATTATTTTTAGATTTCACATATAAGTGATATCATGTAATATTTGTCTTTCTCTGACTTATTTCACTCAGTGTGATAATCTCTAGGCCCATCCATGTTGCTGCAAATGGCAATATTTCTCTTTTCTGGCTGAGGAATATTCCATTGTATATACATACCACATCTTCTTTATCCATTCATCTGTTAATGGACACTTAGGTTGCTTCCATGTCTTGGCTATTGTGAATAATGCTGCTATGAACATAGGGGTGCATGTATCTTTTTTGAAATCGGTATCTCATTTTGGTTTTAATTTGCATTTCCTTCATGACTAATGATGTTGAACACTTTCATGTGCTTATTGGCCTTTCATATATCTCTTTTGAAGTGTTCAAATCTTTTGTCTATTTTTTTTAAAATGGGGTTGTCTTTTTTATTATTCAATTATAGGACTTCTTTATATATCCTTTGCCAGATAAATGTTCCGTGAATATTTTCTTCTACTCTGTAGCTTGTCGTTTCACTTTCTTAATAGTATCTTTTGATGAGAAGTTTTTAATTTTGCTGAAGCTGAACATACCTTTTTTTTTTAAAAAATGATTATTGGTTTCTTTTACCTGAGAAGCCTTTGTTAATCCCCACATAATGAAGATATCCTCCTATATTTTCTTCTAAAAGCTTTGTGGTTTTAACTTTTGCATTTTGACCTACGATCCAATCATGAATTAATTTTTGTTATGGTATGAGGTGGAGGTTGAAGTTAATTTTCTTATGTGAATATCCAGTTATTCCAGCACCATTTGTTAAAAAGAATCTCCTTTCCCTATTGGCTTGCTTTGGTGCCTTTGTCAAAAATCTAATGACAGTAGCGTGGATCTATTTCTGGGTGATTTATTCTGTTTCATTGAACTATTTGTCAATCCTTATGCCAGCACCACACTGCAATTTTACACTTTTCCTTTGATAAATTGGGCTTTTAGTGTCAAGTCCAAGAACTCTTTACCTAGCTCTAGATCCTAAATATTTTCTCCTGTTTTTTTTTTTTTTTTCCTAAAAGTTTTATAGTTTTACCCTTCACGTTTAAGTCTATGATCCATTTTGAGTTAATTTTTGATTCAGGTATAAGATTTAGTTTGAAGTTCATTTTTTTTGGACCTATGGTCATCCAACTGTTCCTGCACCATTTGTTGAAAGGGCTATCCTTTCTCCATTGAATTGCTTTTCTACTTTTGTCAAAAATCAGTTGAGCTTATTGTTCTGGTTTCTTTTAGTGGAAGCAATATTTCAAGACCACAATCTGGGTATTAGAGATGCTTATTTCTACTAGGTTTGGTCATGGTTTCTAAGCCTTTTCAGCAGACTTCTGTCTCCTCCACCAGAATGTGGGTTTCTTTGGCAAGGACTGGATACCTTGCTCTCTGAAGACCCAATACCTGGTGTTGACCCCTTTCTCTACTCCAATTATTCAGAGCAACAGAAAAGAAAATCACTCTAAGCAACAGAGTGCCTAGATTATTCCAACACCGGGTCCACATGTCTCAGGTACTATGAGAGTGGGATTCTGCCTTTTCTGAGGCTCTAAGTTCTTTCAGGAAATGCTGCCAATAAGTAAACCAAATGAGACAAGTACATGATTTATTATTACCTACAGGTGACTTGACTAGAGTCACTGGGAGAAAAAACAGGTCAGCAGTACCTCTGGTAAGATTAAGTTAACCCTTTCATATTCAACTCTCACATAACTCATTCTTTCCCTCACAACTTCTTATCTTTGCACTCCACATTCCTCCCAAACATCTTCCAGACCTTCCACAGCTCTGCCTCTAATTGCCCCTTTCCTAATTTGACTGCTGCTCTTCTCATTACAGTGTCATTTGCAGGAGGGAGGAGCTCTGATGCCAGGACTCTGAGTGGGTTGAAAGCAGTTCAGTTTCAGGTGGGCCTCTCCTCCAACTAGGTTCTTGGCTCACTTATGAGGTAATTTAATTTAAAATGTTATTTTGCCTGTCCATCAGGTCTTGGTGACCTGTACATGATTCTCTGAGTTCAGTGACTTCATACGTCACATTTCTTCTAACCCTGACCCTTCACACAGTCCCTTCCTGAAACCTCAGATTTAGCCTCCTTCTTCCACATAACAGATGCCTCCTGATTACCCTGTGTCCCACACAGTTCACATTTATCTTTGTAAATTTTTTATCTCCCTATTAAGAGGAGTTCATTTACAATATTTTTCTCTGTCCTTGCTTCACTTCTTTTTTCCTTATTATATTGCTACTTCAATTCAAAACCACCAGAAGAACACTGTTATCACCATTTTAACAAGTTCCTATATAAAAGAATACAAACTGTCAACCACCCAAACATTTCTTCCCAGAGGGTGATCGCATTCCAGGAAGGACCACTTGCTGCATGTGGAAGGAGTATCTTTCAGTCATTATTAAGAACTCTGACCTACTTCTTAGACTCCTTGCTCTCCTCATCCCCACCTCTCACTTTCCAATTTATTAGCATCTTTGATTATAACTGTATGCTGTTCTTCCAGGGGCACCATCTAATGTGTACTTTCCAACGTGCCTTATCCACAATGTTCTTTCCTTCTACAAGGGACAACTCTGACAGGTGTTCAAGAGTGAATCAGAGAATCCTAAAGAAACCCAATCTCGACAGCCTTCCAGGTGACAGGCTTCCCTATGGCGTCATGCAAGTCTGCCCAGGAGGGCCCTCTCTGGGACCCAATGCTAACAGTCACTACTCCAATTCTCAGGAGGATGTAGAGACCCAAATCACAGTTACTCAAACTACGACCACCAAGCCCGATTACTGCATCCAACCCCACTGCTGACTTGAACCTATTTCACTATCTATTAGCGTTCAACCCAGTCAACCCGCTGAATGCTCCATGTGACATCCCACAGTACCCAGCACTGCCAACTCCTGTCCCAGATGAGTTGCCACAGCAGCCCATCAATAAGGAATACACTGGGCCACCAAAATTGAGCTATAGAGAATACAGCAAGAACCAAACACACCATCTAATACCTAGCACAAAGCATGACTTTAAGTAAATGAATAAACAGAAGTGAATTGCCATCATGCCTCTACCCCAATTTTTTGGTGAATAATTAGTTCTTGCAAACTTATATAAATTTACTATATAAACACAGCTTCAAGGGCCCTCCCTCCCCCCACAAAATTCCTGCATCTACACAGAAATTCTTACATAGAAATTCTTAAAGTTTCATTGTGAATTTAAAAATTAGAGAATTAAAAATCCCTTTTATTTCTTGTTCCTTTGTCTTGCAAATATAGCCCTTACAGAGTGTGAGGGATTCTAGGATGAGAAAGAAGTGACAGGAAATGGACACAGCTAATACCAACCCGAGAGAGAAAGTATTAAGCATAATTGCAGCTTACAGAGCTCAAGAGGAAAGAAAATCTTTAAACCAGACTTGGTGGGACTTCCCAGAGGTTCTTAAAACATGGCTCTTGACCATTCCCCCTCAGAATCACCCAGGGCCTGTTCCTAGCTCCACTTCAGATCTCCAGAATCAGAATCTCTGGGGTGGGAATGTAAATTGGTGCAGCCACTATGGAGAAGAGCATGGGGGTTCCTTCAAAAACTAAAAACAGTACCACCATATGATCCTGCAATCCCATTCCTGGGCATATATCTGGAGAAAACCCTAACGTGAAAAGATACATGCACCCCTATGTTGATAGCAGCACTATTTACAACAGCCAAGACATGGAAGTAACCTAAATGTCCATTGACAGATGAATGGATAAAGAAGATGTGGTATATATATATATACAATGGAATATTACTCAGCCATAAAAAGAATGAAATAATGCCATTTGCAGCATCATGGACGGACCTAGAGATTATCATATTAAGTGAAGTCAGACAGAGAAAGACAAATATCATATGATATCACTTATATGTGGAATCTAAAAAAATGATACAAATGAACTTAGTTACGAAACAGAAACAGACTCAAAGAAAACAAACTTTTGGTTACCAAAGGGGACAGTGGGAGGATGTGGAGATAAATTAGGAGTTTGGGATTAACATATACACATTACTATATATAAAAGAGGTAAACAACAAGGACCTACTGTATAGCACTGGGAACTATCCTCAATATCTTGTAATAACCTATAATGGAAAAGAATCTGAAGAAGTACATATATCTGAAGAAGTGTGTATATATATATACCTGAATCACTTTGCTGTACACCCGAAACTAATAATAATAATACAACATTGTAACTTAACTATACTTCAATAAAAAAAAAATTAAATATAAGGAAAAAAAAGAATCTCTGGAATGGAACCAATTACCTGCAACTTTTCCAAGATCCCTGGTGACTGTAATGAAAAGGGCCCCCTTTCCACACTTTGATGCAGCACTCCCAATAAAGCGCTCTCCTCAGCTTCAACCCTTTCGGTGAGTGGCTCTCCCAGTATCCTGCGAAGTCAGAAGACCTAGGATTAAGTGGTATGCAAGCTTGAGCAAGTCACTTAACCTCCCTGGGCCTGGTTTCCTCATATGTAAATTGGGGAGCTTGATACCACCCCAAAGGATTGCTGTGTGGATTAAAAGATCTAATGCATACTGTGTTGATAATTAGTTCTCTTTACCAACTATTTCCAGTTTCCCCTCCTTTTGGCACATGACAGGATTGCACTCTCGGTCCCTCCTGTGGTTGGTTGAGTAGGGTCACATGACCAGTACTAATCAATGAGTTTTGAGAAGGGATGTGTGTCACTTCTTAACTGGAGCACTTCACTGCCTGTGCAAGATCATCCAGAGCTCTCTTCTTTCCAGCACAGCAACTGGCAACATTTGAGATGATGGCTACTCTGGTAGCCTGGCTCCTTGAGTGATTAGGAAAAGCAGAGTCTCCCTGCCAACCCAAAATGGATACCATGCATGAAACGTAATCCTGTGTGGTGGGTTAAGGAACTGAGAATTTGGGGACTGTTTATTACTACAGCATAACCTAGCCCTTCCTGACTGATAAGAGCATGTGAAACTCTAAAGAGTGCTATTATGAAGCTCCTGGAGACCACCCATTCCATGGCTTGTCTGCAGTGATTCAATATCATATTTCCCAATACTGAGCTGAAATCTAGATCCTAGTTACTTCCTCAGTTGGTCTCTGTTCTATCCCCCTGGGGTCACTGGAGTTCTGCTCTCTTATATATGCTGCATATTTGGTATAAGCATTAGATGACAAACTCAGAAGCTTGTACTCTACTGCAGGTTCCTCAGGAGGGAGTGGCCTGATTAGAGCTGCATTTTAACGAGATCCATCCAGGAGAGTAATGTTGGGTGGAACACTGAGGGAAGAAACTCACAACTTTGCAAATATTAAATGACAGTTTCTTTCCCTCAGGATGATGTGAGGGTCTCTGGAGGATTTGGGGCAAATGTGCCTGACACAGAAACTACTAGGGCTTCAGTTTTCTTGGGATTCCAAAAAGCTCACCCCACAGTGGGAAGCAAAGGGTGTTGGATCTGGCCTCTTGCGGGAAGGAGGATTTCCCAGCAGGGGATTTTTCCATCCTTCAGCAGTTGTCTTCCTCCAAAATTTCCCATGTCCCCAACACTAGGCAACACCCCGAGGCTAAATCGAGACTGAGGCTGACAGTTCTCCCCTCAAGAGCCCTCTGAACTTAGAGAGGATTTCCTTTCATGAAAACGCCCTGTTCTCTGTTGTTCCATTTGGCATTATTTACTATATCTTTACAACACTAATCCATGGGGATCCACAGAGCAACAGGGATTTCCATAACCAGGTAACACTTTAAAAAAATGTATTCCCACATGATCATCTCAATAGACACAGAAAAAGCATCGGACAAAATTCAACATCCATTCATGATAAAAACTCTCACCAAAGTGAGTATAGAGGGAATATATCTCAACATAATAAAAGCTATTTATGATAAACCCACAGACAACATAATACTCAACAGTGAAAAGCTGAAAGCCTTCCTGCTAAATTCAGGAACAAGACAAGAATACCCACTCTCACCACTTCTATTCAACATAGTACTGGAAGTCCTAGCCACAGAAATCAGACAAGAAAAAGAAATAAAAGGTACCCAAATTAGAAAAGAAGAGGTGAAACTGTCACTATTTGCAGATGACATGATACTCTCTCTACACAAAGTCTCCACACAAAAACTATTAGAATAAATGAATTCAGCAAGGTAGCAGGATATAAGATTAATATACAGAAATCTGCTGTATTTCTTTACACTAACAATGAAATATCAGAAAGAGAAAGTAAAAGAGCGACCCCGTCTAAAATCATGTCAAAAAAACAAACAAACAAACAAAACCAAAAAACCAGAAACAAAACTTAGGAATAAATTTAACCAAGGAGGTGAAAGACCTATATGCTGAAACCTATAAAACACTGATAAAGGAAACTGAAGATGATTCAAAGAAATGGAAAGATAGCCAATGCTCTTGGACTGAAAGAATGAATATTGTTAAAATGGCCATACTACCCAAAGCAATCTACAGATTTAATGCAATCCCTATCAAAATACCTATGACATTTTTCACAGAACTAGAACAAATAATCCTAAAATTTATATGGAACCACAAAAGACCCAGAATTGTCAAAGCAATCCTGAGAAAAAAGAACAAAGCTGAAAGTATAACACTTCCAGACTTCAGACTATACTACAAAGCTACAGTAGTCAAAACAGTGTGGTACTGGCACAAAAACAGACATATAGACCAATGGAACAGACTAGAGAGCCCAGAAATTAGAGCACCCAGAAATAAACCCACACACCTATAATCAATTAATTTACAACAAAGAAGGCAAGAATATACAGTGGAGAAAAGACAGTCTCTTCAACAAGTGGTGTTGGGAAAGCTGGATAGCTATATGTAAACTCAATGAAATTAGAATGTTCTCTCACACCATATACAAAAATAAACTCAAAATGGTTTAAAGGCCTATAGGTAAGACATGACACCACAAAACTCCCAGAAGAGAACATAGGCAAAACATTGTCTGACATAAATCATAGCAATGTTTTCTTAGGTCTCACAAGGCAAAAGAAATAAAAGCAAAATTTAGCTTTTGCACAGCAAAAAAAACCCATCAACTAAATGAAACAACAATCTACAGAATGGGAGAAAATATTTGCAAACAATGCGACCAACAAGGGGTTAATATCCAAAATACATAAACAGCTCATACAACTAAATATCAAAAAAAAAACCCAATCAAAAAATGGGCAAAAGACCTAAACAGACATTTCTCCAAAGAAGACATGTGCCAACAGGCACATGAAAAGATGCCACACATCGTTAATTATTAGAGAAATGCAATCAAAACCACAATGATGTATCACCTCACACAGTCAGAATGGCTATCATCAAAAAGTCTACAAATAAAAAATGCCGGAGAGGGTGTGGAGAAAAGGGAACCCTCCTACACTGTTGGTGGGAATATAAATTGGTACAATCACTATGGAGAACAGTATGGAGGTTCCTTAAAAAACTAAAAATAGAGCTACCATATGATCCAGCAATCCCACTCCTTGGTATATATCCAGAGAAAACTCTAATTCGAAAAGATACATGCACCCCAATGTTCACAGCAGCACTATTTACAATTGCCAAGATAAGGAAGCTACCCAAGTGCCCATCAACAGACGAATGGTTTAAGAAGATGTGGTATATATACACAATGGAATATTACTCAGCCATTTGCAGCAACACGGATGGACCTAGAGAATATTATACAATACTTAGTGAAGTAAGTCAGACAAAGACAAATATATGATACCACTTATATGTGGAATCTAAAAAAATAATACAAATGAATCTATACACAAAATAGAAATAGACTCACACAGAAAACAAATTCATGGTCAACAAAGGGCAGGGGGGAGTAAATTAGGCGTATGGGGTTAACAGACAAAAACTCTTACACTATACATAAAGTAGATAAGCAACGGGAATTTACTGTATAACACAGAGAACTATATTCAGTATCTTGCAATAACATAATGGAAAATCTAAAAAATAAATATATATAACTAAATCACTCTGTATACTTGAAACTAACACAATATTGTAAATCAACTATACTTCAATTTAAAAAAATGTATTCAAGTTTTGCCCTTCTTTTTGCCACTGGGGCCTCTGAGCTATGGAATTAAAAGTAACAAATATCCCCCAAGGCCTGTGCCTGTAAAGAAACAACAGTGGGAACTTGTTTGGATGGGAGGGAGCAGGTCCTGAGGTAGACCTCAAGCTGCTCCTTTTTTAATGTGTTCCCAAGAGTGTGAGAACTCAGGGTTTCTGTGTGGCCTCTACCTAACCGCACAGTGGAGGGATCCACATGCCTCTGGGCCACCTGGTGTCCCCAGCCTCAGTGGGGAGGGCAGAGGCCACCCTCTTGGGAGGTGAGTCCCATGAAACTTGGCTCTCGACAAGCAGACTCTACTGCTTCCCAGCCCCGTGACTTGAGGCAAATCCTTTAACCTTAAATGAGGTTAAAGTGAGCCTATTTCCTCATCTGTAAAGAGGCTAATGATGGCTATCTCACTACCCTTCATGAGAATTTTGAGAATTTCCAAAGGAAAAAAATCATTTATTCAACAAATATTCGTCGATTGTCTACTACTATGCTAGGCACTGTTCCAAGTACTGACAAGCAGTAAATAAGACAAGACCCTCAGGGACAGGCAATACATTTAAAAAATAACAACATAAATGCTAAGAAGAGAAATAAAGCAGGCTAAGGCGTGTATGTGTCCATGCACACATGTGCTATTTTATTTTTTAAATATTTATTTTATTTATTTATTTTGGCTGCACCGGGTCTTAGTTGCAGCACATAGAATCTTCCTTGTGGCATCTGGACTCTTAGTTGCAGCATGCAGACTTCTTAGTTGCGGCATGCATGTGGGATCTAGCAACCCAACCAGGGATGGAACCCAGGCCCCCTGCATTGGGAGCACGGAGTCTTAGCCACTGGACCACCAAGGAAGCCCCACATATGTGCTATTTTAGATAGGGTTGTCAAGGAAGGTCTTTGAGGAAGTGACATTTGAACAGAGACCTGAATGACATTTAAAGCCATGGGGTAAGATCACTAGAGAGAGTGAAGATGACCAAGGTCTTGCAGGCCTAACATCTAAAAGGGCATGAAATAGAAAAGGACTTGATAAAGGAGAGACTGGGATTGAACACCCTGAGAAAACTGTACAGAACTCTGGTCAACATGAGGCACCAGAACCAAAGCATTGCTGTGCTTTGTTCTGCTGTCTAGGCTGCCACTGCTTCTGAGAGCGTGGCTGCTGTGCCCATTTAGGTCATTGAGCATTATGATTGGTCGGTAAGTTAGGGTCAGGAATAAAACCTCTAGTGACATCTCTGCAGCTCACTAACGCTTTTGTGTGAGTGGATGTGTGGGGTGGGTGAAGGGGACGTGAGGAAGTACCGAGTTACAGCACAGGGACTACCCCTGTGAGAAGTGAGACAGCACATGCAGACGTAGGGCGGCCAGGTGACACATGGCCTGAACACCTGCTGTGAAGAAATTCACTGTGACAAACTAGACATTCTCTGCCCTCAAGGAGCTTACATGTTATATAATACTTTTATTTACTGTCTGTCTCCCCTGAGTAAAATGTAAGCTCCTTGAGGGCAGAAACTCTGTATCACTGCTTTGTATTATGCCTAGAACTATGCCTGACCCACAGTAGGTGCTCAAATAAACACTTAATGAATGAATGATCACCATCATCATTATCTGGTATATCAGAACAGCTGAGACTACTGAATAGTCTCAGCTATAGAATCCATACTGCGAGATAGATCCTTATGGAATAAAAAAAAAAAAGTAAATAAAACCCAAGTATGTAGTCAACACTTGCTATGTATAGGACTGCGTGGTAGGCACTGCAAGGAGTCAGGAATCAGATAAAGACCCCACCCTCAAGTCTGGTAGGAGACAAAGATATCACTCCCAACGCACCACCCCCACCCCCGCAGAAAACCCCCCAATACAGGGAAAAAGTGCTCAATGCCATAAAAGAGGGAAAGCCCGTGTGTACATAAAAATGTGTGTGAATAAAAATGTGACCCTTAGCTAGTGGAATCAGCCAGTTATAACAGAAGGCAACAAAAACATCAGGAGCTACTGTTTACTTAGCACGACTGTCTGAAGGGAACAGCATTAAGCACTTTTCATGCGTTATTTCCTTTTATTCTCTCAACATCTCTTCAAAGCCTTACAACTCAGAATGTTGTTTCCAGGACCTAAGAACTGGTTAGAAACGCCAACTCCTGGGCATCATTCCATACCTACTGGATCAGAATTGGCACTTTAACAATTTCACCAGAGAATCCATATGTATCGTATGTTTAAGAAGCACTGATTTAAAGTATGTGTCTTCATTTTACAGATAAAAAAACTAAGTGAGACAACTTAGGTGACAAACGGCTTACCCCAAATCACTCTGCTAGACTGCAGCAGAGCCCCCTTTTGAAGCCAGACCTGACCCCAAAGTCTGGGTTTTTAACCATTAAGCCAAGCTTCACGGAAGAGCTGGCATCTGAGCTGGACTCTGAGATATGGGTAAAATTGGGGCATCCAGAGAATGCATGAAGGGGGACTGTGGGCAGAGGAAACAGTGTCAGCCAAGCCTCCAGGCAGGAAACTTCCAGCTGGGCTGAGGACACAGTAAGGAGAAGCTCCGTCTGGCCGAAGCTCTGAGAGCCTGAAGGGGTCAGGGAGAAAGATCGCTGGATCAGTTCACGCAGTTTTTGTTAACTTGGGGGGCAGTGAGAAGCTGCCTCGAGACCCAGCACAGATGGGCCTACCCCATACTGACATGAGTCAGACAAAAGGGACACAAACTGCTTCTAGTTGGGGCTCTGCCTCTCTCACTGGGTAATCTTGAAGGCAGGGACTTAACAACTCTGCGTTCATGTCCCACCTTTGTATAGTAAAAAAGAATGCACTTACTTCTTACCTAGGGGAGGTCACATCAGTATCAAAGTGGTGGGAACTTTGCTTTTAATAAAAAAGGGGCGGGGGGAAAAGCCAGGACAGTTCAGAACTCTAATATTTTCAAGGGAAAAAAAAGATATTTTCCTCCCACATTATGAGACATACTAAACATCAGTGCAAATAACTATTATACAAACTGCATTCGTGGAGGAACTGTAATGGGTTAATGATTTTAGATTTTTCTTCAAATCAAAGTACATTTCCTAACGTTTTGTGGATTTTAGTTGGAAAGTAAACAGAGATTAAAAATACAGTGAACCATGAAAAAGCCCCATACACATACCTACACCTACACACACTATTGGAAAGTGAAACAAAACTTAAAGCTTTGAAGACGACAAAAATCTCATCTGCGCTTTTTATCATTTCTTCAAATCTCAGTTCTCTTCAGCCTGAGAAATAAACACTGTTTATTTTCAGCTCTGAAATTTGATGACACAGACCAGAATGCTGTGTTCTGATGCACGTATAGTGCTTTCTGATTGTGGCTGGGAGCTGTAAGGACCCTTTCTCCCTCCTTCAGTGCACTGACCATTCATTCTCACCTAGGAGAGTGCCCTGGGTCAGGAAACCCAAAACCTGGGTTTTAGTCCTGATTCTAATTCACTTCGTGACCTTGAGGGGGCAAGCAAAGGTGTGTTGAGGGCTTATTAAATACCAGGTGTTTTTTGTATGTCATCTCAATAAGCGCTTCTAACAACCAGAGAGGTGGTAGTCTTCTTATGCCCAATTCCAGGAATACATGGTTAACCCGTTTTTTATTTAGTCAGTAAGCAGCACAGCTGCTGTTCCTAGCCTGGACTGAGTCCAAAGCCCCTGCTCTTTCCACTACAACAGCCTGCCTCCTAGTTTCCTGCTTCCTAGTTTCCTTTCTGAGGTTCTGGGGTTCCTAACTTGTGACATGATAGTCAAGGACCTTCTATCCTCACCATTACACATAAACTCACAGATCATTAAATAAGAATGAATTTACTCCTGCAATTGTTACGCAGTAGAGTATCACACAGTGTCTGAGTTGGATGTGACACAGCAGTACTCTGTTAGGAAGCCTGGCCCAAAGATTTAGGACCTCAAGCCAGATTTTGGGAAAATCAAGGCACCTGTGCCCAGCAGCAGACCTGTGGCCAGCAGCGAGCTGTGCAGCAGCAATGAGGAATGAATACAGACCTTAAGCCGGCCCCAACCAACCCGAATCAACTACCCCAGATAGTCCCACCAGGCCAAGCGCTCGCTGGGTGTACAGGATTCTTTATTGTAACTGAGCTAACAACGTTTGTAGCTGCCGACCACCTGATGGCAAAGAGCGTGAGTTTTCTTTTCAGAACTGTAGCACTGGAAGGGCACTGGCAGCAACAGAAATCCACCCATGTGGGCACTGCCCCCAAGTTCTGAATGTCTGCTCTAGTGAGTCTTCTGACTGCAAGTGCAAATAAGGGAGAGCTTATCATAAGAGTATATGTGGTATTAAGGGTATAGGATTTTATGGAAATACAATAATAGAACCAGAGTAGGTCTGGGCTTCCCAGAATCTAGAAAGGTCTGGATCAATGGCAGCCCCAAGGCCCTCAGCAGCCGGAGTCTGGGTCTTCACTCATCGCATGATTCAGTCACTCTCCAAGGGTCTGCCCCATTCTCTTTTTGCCTGGAGGCTACACAAAATTTTCTCTACCTCACTGCTTCTGCTTCCTCCTAAGATCAGCTAGCCAGGACTCCTCAAAGGCTTGACTCTACCTCATGGTTTCTTTCTAAATACCATTTCAGCTTCGATTTCTATAGCTAAGTGTCCAACTGTAGTCCCCAGTTCAAATTTCTAAGAGAACATGCATCTTTCTTTCCACTAGGTCACATCAGAGGTCCCTGGTGAGACTATGAATTGGCTGTTCTTGGGTCTGATGTCCATCTCTGGTTCAGTAAGTTCTGACCAGGGGGCAGGGATAGAGCAAGATTTTATGGTAGAAACATGGATGTCTGGGGCTGCCCCTGCATGAACAGGAGTTGTGGATGTAGAAATTTCTCTTAGAAAAGGCTGGGGGAATAGCAAGCACCACGGCTGACATGTTGAAAACATCTCCACATACTAGAGAGCCCCACACCTCTGCTGCTGTGGACCACCAAGATGTCCTCAGCCAACAATGCTGAAGTGCCAAGTGGTTGGTGGGTGAAGGAGGTGGTTGTTTGACCGGCTTCCTCCTTCCCTGTCAGTGGGCTCATGAACAGGTAATGTCCTCCCCTTTTTTTTCTTGTACAGATTAACTGAGTTAATTCCAACTGCAACCTCTCTAACCCTCTTCTTTCTTTGTATCTCTCCTTCAGCCATTACTCAGTGTAGGGATGGTTGGTAGCTGTAACTTTTGTCTGCCTGGCACACCTTCCCTCTTTTGGTTTCTTAGAAGAACCCCACTCCCACTTCATTTAGTCCTGGTGGGGCTGTCATTCAGAGTGCCTCAGTCCTCCATCCACCAAGGATGGATACTTGACCCAAAGTAGGTGATCAGAATATCCCCTCCCCCTTGCCAGAGATGGGGACAACTCAGAAGAGTCTATCTGAGGAATGAAGCCAAATTAAGACAAGCAAGGTTGAGTGATTGAGAGAGACAGAGAGAGAACCTTAAAAATATTTTTTGAGCCCCTGGATCCAGCTATGCAGTTTTATAAGCCAATAGATTTTCTTTTTAAAGTTAAGAGTGCCTAAGCTGGTCACTTGCAACCAAGAGTCCTGACAAATATACACAAAGTTTTCTCAAGGAAATTCTTTGCTCTCTCACTTTTTTCCTCCCTCATCTCATTTGTTCCACTTGTGGGTGCTTAAATGACTCTAATCAAAGCTGACACATTGTATTACAACAAGTCTACCACTAAGCATCAAGGGGAAAATACAGTTCAGGTGGTCTAACGTCCCGGAACTATCCAAAAGAAGAGTAGAGCTATTTATGACTTCCATAATTTATCAACTTTCGTTAAGTTAAAATTTCAATGGTAACCATTAAAGAAGAGCTAGTGCATAATGTCCAAACTAGAAGGAAAAAAAGCAAATGATTAAAAATAGTGCCCCCCCCACCGCAAAAAAAAGGGAAAAAAGAGCTAAAATGAAATGGAGTTCTAGCAAGACAAACACACTGAAAGCATAAAATATGAACACAAACTTAAACCTAAATACATCTGTGGTTATATTAAATGAATATGAGCTAAATATTCCAGTTAAGAGACAAAGGCTATAAAAAACCAAAACCCAATTATATGTTATTTATAAGAGACATATCCAAAACACATATATAAAGGATGAAACTAAAAGGATGGAAAAAGATATACCCTGCATAGATTAACCAAAAAAGATGCTGTAGCTATACCAATATCAGATAAAATAGAGTTTAAGGCTAAAAAAATTCTTTTACTAGAAATAAAAAGGGCAACTTCATAATGATAAAAGGTTAGCACACTAGGAAGTATAACAACTTTGTATTTGTATGCACTTGATAATTGGGCTCAAAGATATAAAGCAAAAAATTAAAAAGGGGAAATAGACAAATTCATAATCACAGTTGTGTATTTTAACACATTTCTCTCTATAATAGCTAGAATAGGCAAAAAATCAGTAAGGATGAAGATTTGAATATAATTAATAAACCTGATCTACTGGCATTACATAGAACCATTACATAAAATCCAATAATTTTAGAATTCATATTATTTTCAAGCACACATGTAACACTTACAAAAACTCACCATAAACAGAACCCTAACAGAAATATCAACAAATTTAAAAGATTAAGATTATACAGAACAAGCTCACTGACTACAATCAATTAATAAAAGATAACTAGAAAATACTCATATGTTTGGAAATTAAGAAACACATTTCTAAGATACCTATGAGTCAAAGGGGAAATCACAATGGGAACTAGAAAATATTTAGAAATAAATGTTTAAAACACTACATATCAAAACTCGTGAGCTCTTGCTAAACGGTATTTGGAGAAAAATGTTTAACCTTAAATGGAAAGAATAAAAATAAAAAGTATAAAAATTAATGAACTAAGCATCCATTTCAAAAAGTTAGAAGAAAAACCAAAATATATACAAGGAAAGTCAATTTTTTTTTTTTAAAGAGCAGAACTTAAAGAAATAGAAAACAAACTTACTACGGAAAAAAACCTATGAAGACAAAAGTTGGTTCTTTGAAAGGAACCTCTACTGAAGCTCAAGAAGAAAAAAAAGAAAGAAAGCATAAAAATGAAGTCAGAATGAAAAGGGGATATTGCTACAGATGTTGCAGACATTAAAAGAATAATAAGGAAATATTATAAACAACTTTATATAAATTTTAAACCTTAAAAGAGACAAATTCCTAGAAAAATATTACTTACTAAACTAACTTAAGAAGAAATTGAAAAAATTGTCCTAGAACCATTAAAAAGGTTGAGTCTATGGTTAAAAATAACATAAGAAAATAAACTTCCAGACCCAGGTGGCTTCATCACTGAGTTCTCTCCAACATTCAAGGGACAAAGGAGGGGAAACTAATATGGATGGTGGAGGTGGAAGAAGATGGGCATTAGTTTGATCTCTGGACTAACCGCAGCAGCAGGGATTGTAGTTTGTCCCACTAACCTTCCTCTTGTAAGTTTCCCCAGAAATTGTGACCAACCAGAATCCTGGAGAAGTTGTATCTGGATGGAGTGAATTTAACATAGAAGGGAATGTATCAGATGGATTATAGAGAAAACCATTGGTGTCCCACCCAGATCCTCTTTACTGGCTAGCACATCCATTCCCCAGATAGAAGTGTCAGCTGATAACAACACACAGAGGTCCCTTCTCCAGAAAACTGCCACCTCACCTAGTTCTCTTCCTCTCCTCTTCCCATCCTGCTTCCCTCATTCTCTTCCTGAGCACTTCTCCCAGTATACCATTTGAGCATGAGTCCCCACTTCAGGTCCTGCTTCCACAGAATAGGGTCTAAGATAACAACATTTAAGAGGATGAAAAGAGAGTCACGGAGTAACAGGTACTTTTAAAACATATAACTGACAAGGAACCACTAACCAAAATTTATAAAGAACTCCGATAAATCAATAAGAAAACTGAAAAACAGGGAAAAGACTTAATAGGCAGTTTACAAAACAGGCCATCTGATTAACCAACAAAAAAGTGCTCATCAGTAGTAACCAAGGAAAGAAAATTAAAACCACAGAGATATCATTATACACCCATGAGAATGGTTTAAAAAATTTAAACCAACAATACTGAGTCATTTGCAAGGATAAGAAACAACTAGAACTCTCATATATTGCTGGTAGGAAAGTAAATTGGTAAAATCACTTAGAAAACTGTCTGGCATTATCTAGCAAAGCAATTCCACTTCAACATATATAAACTCGTTCACATACACAACAGAAAATGTCTAAGGATGTTCTTGGCTGCACTGTTCTTGTGTTGCTTATAGTTTCTGAATACCAAGTATCTGTCACCTATAGGATGAATAACTACATTGTGACATTCATAACATAAAACACTGCTGGCGATAAAAATAAGTGCGGTCAACACATGGATTCAGCTCACAAAGAAGTTGAGCAAACGAAGCAAACACAAAACGCACACAATATGATTCTACACGTATGAAGTTAAAAAACTAGTAAAAATGAACTGTATTGTTTGGGACTGCAAACATAGGTGACAAAACTACAAAGAAAAGCAAAGAAATGACTATCACAAAAGTCAAAATAGTGGTTTCTTCTGGGGAGGCGCTTATGATTTGGAAAGGGTACTGAGTACTGGCAATGTTCTATTTCTTGACATAGGCGGTAGTTACATATGTATTTTCCTTAGAATTGTTAAACTATACATTTATGGGCTTTACTCACTTGCATTCTTGTTGTATCTCATATTTTTAAAAGTTTAAAACAAAGACAATGAAATAAACATACTGATTATTTTTTGGTTCTTAGGCAAGTTGAGGGAACTGAAAATCCTTCATTTTTAAATTAAAAACTTGCACCCCCAAATCCCTAACAGGATATATGTCAAGTAAATTTTCAATAATGCCTACTTCTCTTAGGACTATAGGTGGACAGAGTCTCTCGGGAACAGATATATGCTTTCCCAAGAGTCACCAGAGTATTCCTCTTACCTACGAAAAGTGAGGTGAGTAGGCACCCAAAGTCCTGGAGTAGGTATCTTGGTTAAAGGTTAGCATTCCTGAGTATCCTCAGTAGGCAGAATCCTGGAGAGGAGTAGAAGCAATGTGCCAAAAAGCCTTGGGTTAGGGTTAGGCAGAGAAGGGATTCAGCCTCCAAACCCTGATAAAAGGTTTGAATATAGGGAAATCTATTGGGTGATCTGGGGTGACCCTGACCAAGGCTGCTAGTAAGAAAGGGCCCTATGTGCTGCCCAAACAGGGGAGACTGGAGGAACCCAGCCTGGTGACAAGCTCCACACGTGGCCCAGAGTGCGGTGCTTTGGGAGAATGGCTAATCACATTAGCATAACCTGAAAAAGCTCTAAACTTGGAAGCCAAGCATGGGATCAAGCTGGCAGGAACGTGGTCCAATAAAGGCACTGAGCAGCAGTGACCACACATCCTTAGACCGTGCAGGGCAGCTCTTCAACTGTGATATGATACAGCTGTGTCAGAAATAACAATGTGGGTGGACGGCTCAGACTCTGCATTTCTCTCCCCTCTGGAGAGTGGAAGTAAGACTGACTTCTTTGGAGTGTTTGAGCCCCCGTGGGGCTTGGAAGTGGGAGACATCGGAATTCTCACTAAAAAGAGCATTAAGGGACTTGGGAGGTTATTTGGAAAAATAAAGAAATATGTGACTGCTTAGATCCCAACTGGCGAAATGAGACACACAGGTTAAACATCCAAAATGAAACAGACAAAATCTTAACCAAATGTCTCTGCTTATCTACCTTCATGTACACAATATCATGTGTATGAGTAGGAAACTAATACATCACTAAGCTAACAGAAAGAGTAAAGAGAGAAATAAGGAAACATCTCAGACAAAGCCCATGATAGGTGACTTAAGAGAAGGTTCATTCATTAAGGCAAACTGAAAGAACAAAATGCTTCTTGTACTGTCTATTATCACTATGTGACTGACACACGTAAAAGGAATTTGTTTCTTTTACATCTTCCCTGAAAAGCTTCTCAGTATGTGATGTCTTCTTGGTTGCCCAGGACAGGATCCTTCCCACCTCTGAAAGCTCTTGCTGGCTTGCAATCTACATCTTTATCAGAGCCCCACTGATTTGCCCCTTGCATGTGGTAATGCCTTTGGATTATCCCTCCAAAGGTTCTGAGATACCTAAACCAGGGTCTATACGTGTTTTTATCTCTGTTTCTACTTATTCCCACTCCTCTTGGCCCTGCCACTGATGCACGATTGTTAAAGGAAACAGGCAGGGAGGGAGGAAAGAATAGTATGACTGCACTGTAACTGAAAAAAAAAACAAGAGAACCACCACCAGAAAACAAACCCATAGGGAACTGCGGACTTCTTGACCATGTATTACTTAACAGCTACTTGTGCTATCATAAAAATACAATTCATCTGATAACCATGGAAACCAAAATGAAGGCACTGTGGTGAGGGTGGATCTTTTCAGAAATCTAAAAACAGTAAGAGGCCTGAAATCAGAAAAAGAAATCCAAGCGCTGCAGGCCAGAGGAAATCCTTTACTAAAAGCCCTGACAAAGCAGCATTTTCTCCAGTCTCTAAAATCTCACCAGGCTTCAACAAGGGCTCTGGGACTGCTGTGACTGATCATGAAACAATTCAGGCCTCTCTGTGTGCTTCTCTGTCCCTTGGGGCCAGCTGCTATGAAGAAGGCTCACTGGGAGCTGGAACTTATTATTTTAAATTGTACCAAAAACCAGCAGAGGAATGTGTGTGTGTGTATTTCCTCTCCAGCTCCTAGCAGGTATACAAGCACAAAGTGCTCCATAAATACCTGTTGAATAAATGAAGAATCAGGCTAGAACTCACGGAAAGCACAGTGTCTGGTAAACAGTGTGTGTTCTTTCCACCACCCAGTGCCAACATTCTGTTGGGTCCTGAGAAAATCAAAGTCCTATCCTCAATTCTGGGTCCAGTTTCTCCGTTTGCCTAAGGAGACAGCTGGATTAGATGGTTTCTCAGGCATCTTCCAGCTCTGACAGTCAATCACTGTATTGTGCTTTTTTTGGTGGCAGCACATGCCTGGCACTTTTCTTTCCCCTCAGAGGGAATCTGATACCCGTCTGCTCCAGTAATGTTCCCATCCTGCCTGACTCATTTGGTAGAAACAACGGGTTCACAGGCCAGTTGTAAATGAGAAGGCAAAGGGGGCCCAGACAGAAAAAAGGGGAAAGGGTTCCACTTGGCCCCTTTCTTAGGAAATCAAAACAGCACTCTTTTTAGGACTAAATATACAGAAACGGATGTGTGATTATTCTAAACATCCCTCACGTGAATGTCTCTCTAGCTTATTAATTTAATACTTGTACTAATAGCACTAATTACTGAGCATTTCTCTGCCGGACACTGTGCTAAGTCCTATTACACTCAATTCTCACAACAATCTCATGAGCTGTTAAGGTTATTATCTTCTTTTAACAGATGAGGGTTCTATCTGGCTCGAGAACTCACAGTAAGTGGCAAAACTAGGATCTGAACCCAGGTGTAACTGACTCCTGAGTTCTGGCTCTTCAAATGGCTTTTCCATCTGTTCTTCACTGTAGTCCTGTGAGCAAGGGAGGTCAGGGGTTATCACCTTTACTTTAAAAATGGAGAAACCGAGTCTCGGGAGAGGATTGCGATTTGCACAAAATACAGAAGACACTTAAAAGGTGCCCGGCCTCAGACACTCGCTCCTGCGTTCCTAGGTGAGGGTTCTTCCCATCTCGAGTCTGCTTCTTCCTCTTCCACTTCACTAACACACTCGCGAAACCTCAAGGCTGAAGGCAACCGCAGAATCCACCTTCCCGGCCCGATCGTTTCACAGGAGGGGAAACCAAGGCACAGCTGTTCTCCGGCGCAGCTGAGCCTCCAGGTGCCAGCAGAGTGCGGGAGCGCGGGGCCCAGGGCGGCCTGAGGGCACCCTTCCCGGTCCCGCCGGGGCCAGGTGCTCAGCCTCCGGCAGGACCAAGCCGGGCCTCCTCGGCCGCGCGCCTCGCAAAGCGCCCCAGGTCCCCGGGAGGCAACCCCGGACCGCTCCCCGCTCCGGGGCCTGGGCATCCCGGGGACGCGGGCAGAGCCACTTTGCCCGCTGCCTCCGCGGGCTGTCCCCCCTTACCTCGCCGGGAGCTGTCCGGGACACTCGCCCACAGAAGTGCCGACCGCGGGCGTCGGGGCCGCAGCAAAGACGGCGTCGCGCGGCCACGGGCTGCCGGTCACGCCTTGAGCCCCGCCTGGGGGCGGTATTTGCTGGGCCGTTGCGGGGCGGCGCTGTCACGTGACGCGCAGGGCGGGGGATGCCGGGAGCGGCGGTCGCGCGGCAGGGCTGGGCTTCCGGACCACCGCCGCGGAAAGGATCCCTGCGGAGTCTGCGCCGGGAGGGTCGGGAAGGGAGACGCTAGGAGGGGCGGATGAGTCTTCAGATGCTGCGAAGTCGAGTTTGCGGAAGGACAACTAAGGCTTGTACTGCGTGGCCCCACAGGGGCAGAAATAGAATCACTGGGTGGAAATTGCAGGGAGGCAGCTGGGGTCGATATAAAGATTCTTCCAATCACCAGTTATCTATCAGTGTAATGGGATGTTCCAGGAGGTAGTGAGCAGCTTTGTAGGTGTGCACATGAGGACTGGGTTCATGCATTCAACAAACTGACCGCTGGCTATGGTCCAAACAATATGCTGGGAGTATATATTAAATAATTTTATGTATAGCACAATACCTGCCACATAGTAAATGTTATCTAAGTGTTGTTGTTGCTGCTGTTATTATTATGGGCACAGAGGTGAACGAAGCTGATATGGTTTCTGTCCTCAATTTTTGATTGAAGGTAGACATTAATCAGATAGCACTTAAATAAATATGTATTTTAATTTGTGGTAAGTGCATTGAAGGAACCCAGATTTAAAACTAGGGGGCAAGGGAGGGTGGTCAGGGAAGACCTTTCAGAGAAAGGAGTTAGCCAGCTGGAAGAGAGGCAGGGAAAGCCTGTGTGAAAGCTCTTGGGTGGGGTGGGGCAGAGGAGAGTAGATTGCTCTTTGGGTAAATGGAAGATGTCCAGTTTGTCTGAAGCGTATTGTGTTGACAGAAAACAGTGTAAGTGAAATTCAAGGCAGGTAGGGACCAGATCATGCAACATTTAGGTCACAATAAGGATTTTTAAATTTTATATAAAAGGAAGCCATTGAAAGGGTGGAGGGTGTAAGTGATTTGACACCTTTTTTTTTCTTTTTAAAGTATGATATTTCGAAAAAAAAATTGGAAAAAAAAAAGTATGCCAGCTACTATGTGGAGAATAGACAGAAGAAAGAGTGGAAGCAAGTAGATTGGTTAAGACTTGGACTGGAGTAATGGTAGTGATGGTAGTGAAGATAGAGAGAAATAGATTTGAGATTTTTTTTTGAGGTAGTCAACCTGGCTTGATGTGGGAAATTAGGGGGATTCCCCAGTGTTCTAGCTTAACCTGACTGGGCCCATGAAAGTGTTATTTAGTGAACTTTTGTAAGGGGAACATATTGGGGAGGAGGGTGGAAGATCAAGAACTCAATGTTTGACTTGTTAAATTTTAAATGCCTGTGTGCCATCCAAATGAAGAGATCAAAATGCATTTGGATACAGACCTCTGGATTTTAGAAGAGAATGTAAGCCTCAGAAATCTAACTTAAGACTGCTGTGAAAAAGAAATCATTGCACCAGATTGAGGTTTGTAATAGCTGATCTCTGTGATCCCATTGACCGATCTCAGTCCTTAGTTCTGCAGAATGTATTCTATAAAAATATATTACATCTATTATTACCATATGATGAATTTAGTATTAGTACTAAACTCAGGTGAGGCCCAAGTTACTATGCAGCTTCTCTTTTATAAATGGAAAAAAACACAAAGAAACACACACCCTAAGGCCAACAGTTTATTTTAAGCAAAGACAAAGCTGTACACACAGTAGCTAGATACAAATAGTAGACCACTCTGACTTAGGTCAGATCAGATCAGAACAGGGGAGGTTCACGCTACAATGAGCATGATGATTTATCTCATTATGTATGACTGGCAAAGCTATAACATGTTTAATCCTTTGAAGAGTGTCCCATTGTATGAAACTGGTAGTCCAGATGTCTCAAAAAGCAATCAAAAGCCCGAGTTTCCGGATTTGTGTCAGCCAACATTATTGTTTTGGCATTTCTATAAAACAGCTAAGCCTTTCAAGGGAGTACAACAGCCGCTTTCTATAAGAGCATGCTGTCTGTCTTTCTCATTAGTGGTGCAAACATCACTTGTCACATAGAAAATTTGTTTTTAAATGTAAGTACTTAACTATAAGAACGTCATTTGTAAACCACAGTTGAGTCCCCTCTTCTTTCTGCCCTCATCTCACCTGGAGAGGACCTGCTCATCTTTGCATTCTGATACATAGTTGGTATTTATTATAAAATGAGTAAGTACACATACAGCGTCTCCTCAGCTATGTGAACTTTACTTACCTTGTTTTATGGAAAAGGGAGGCTCAGAGTGATTTGCCCAGGGTCAACATAATAGACATGTGTCATTCCTTTTTGGCTGCCCAGTACCTGAACTCCCTTCCCACATTTGAGAATTCCCCATCTTATGAGAGCTTGTTGGGAATCAGAGCATGCCTTTCACTACAGAAGCTGAAATTCAGATTTTTTTTTCTCTACTTCTCCATGTGACCCTGACACTACAAATTAAATATTCCTTGGACTTTGAATTGGGAGCCAGAGATACAGCAAAGTTGTATCTTGGAGTAATTCTCTTTGGTGACCATGGCAAATGCAGCAAGATGAAGTTCTTTGAGCAATACTGGCTGCTGTCATAGTCCAGGGAACTGTGGCCTTGGTAATAAGTGGTGGCATCTAATCTTCAGCAGAGATGGTGTCCTCACTGTGCCAGTTGTATGGAGTGACCAGGTGACAAAGGGTGATATTCCAGTTGCCTAGTCTCCAGGCCTCCTAGTGATGCTAAACTACCTATAATCCTTTTAATGAATTACTTTTCTCCTTAAATCTACTAAAACTGGATTTTGGTGTTTACAAGTTAAAAATCTGACTCATATAGTCACATAACTAATAGCAGAGCTGAGGACTTTGAACTAATTCTAGTGTTCCTTCCTAACATAAATCTGTATTCTCCAACAACCCACATTTTCTACATTACATATCAATGTCTCTAAATCACCCTTTGTTCACCAAATTTATCTTTTAATGTCAGCTGATTAATGAATATTTCAAGCAATTGTATGGTGAGGCAGCTGCCAGTGGAACATTCAGTTTCAGATGTAGCATTATCAATGTACAGTTGTTTATGTAATATTGAATTTTTTTGTATTTTTGTCCATTATAGGCAGAAAATGGAAAATGAAAATACTACTACTAATGTGACTGAGAAAAAGCTGAAAATAATCAGACATGCTTAAAGCAGATCTTTAGCCTTAGCAGAATGCTTATTGGACTAAAGCCAGCTGTGTTTCTGAAGAAAACAATTTAAGAACCTTTTATAACTCTGAAAATATTTCATAAGATACCGTGTTTAAAAGACAAAGTGTATAAGTGATTGTGTAATGTTTTTACCTCTCAGTAACAAGTCTGTTCAACTTTCATACATGTGATTTCTATGTTTTCGTGAACTTGCACAAAAGCAGGCAAATGACACCACATAAGCATAGCTGTAAAACTGAGCACACAGAAGTAGCAACTGTTCATGGTCTCCTGGGTGACATCTATAATAGAGTAGGGAAGAGACCTGGTGCTTTATTTCTAATTTATTATTGTAGCCTTTAAAAAATAAGGTTACTAAGGCTTTGTTGTGTAGTATATTTTGGAGTTGTAGTATATATACTAGCCAGCAGATGTCAGGATGGGATCGCTTTCTTAAGACTGAAGTATGAAAACACAATAACAGGAGTTCCTGAAAGAACTGAAGGTCTTCTTGTTCTTCTGTGCACAACACACTTAAGTCACACTTGCCTCCTTCTTCCTTAAACATATATGCTTTAACACTTTTTCAAAGCCCACTACCCCCCCGCCTTTCATGTGGACAGTTCCTATTCATCCAAATCTTACTTCGTCACTTCCTCAGGGAGCCCTCCCTGCTTCTTCCCCAACCCAACAGGCCAGGCTCCTTTATTCCATGTTCTCACAGCTACCTTTACTTCACTCTCCTAGCAGTTTATATAATATAATGACATAATCATTGATGAACTTAGGTAATGTGCGACTCCCCTGCTATTCTGTAAGCCTCTTAAGGATTGGTACAATGACCGCATTCTTCTCTTCTGTATCCCTCACCTACCACAGTGCCTGGTCCTCTGTAGTCACTAAATAAATAAATATCTGTGACTGTGCACACCTCCACCAGGTAGATTGGGAATATTTTTTCAGAGGCCTGGACAATGGGTAGTGTCCGAAAGCCAATCTTTCTGCCTTCAATTCAGCCCCTTCTTTGTAAAGATATTATGTGGGGCAGAAAAATGTGGGATAATACTTGTATTCAAGAGGAAAAGACAGTGACAAAAACTTTTCCCTCACAGTGGCAATCCCTTTCCTGCTGTAGGGTATCCATGTTCAGCTTCTTACACATTTCCAGTGAAGAAGTGCCCCTTCTGTGACCTTGCCCATCTTGGTCACAGCAGTTGTTAGTGAGTTCAAGAAGGAATCTTCCCTCTCGGCTTCCAAACCTTTATCCTATTGTGCCTTCTAGGACCATAACTTTCTTTGACATAACAACCCTTTTAGTTTTTAAAAAACAGCTCTCAAACTCCTACTATAGGTCTTTTCAAGGCTAACCACCTCTAATTCTTTCAATCATCTCTCTAGCAGCATGGTTTCCAGACACCTTCAGTACTCTGCCAAACACTACTCTGCCAAGGGGGCTACTCCTGAGGCATCTGTCAGACCTGGAGACCTTAGTGTTGTAATTTTACTGATGCAACCTAAAAAATTGCTTTCATCTTTAATTTTGCTTAATCTTATTCCTAAACCAGTCCAGAATTTCAGAATTTGAAAAGACCTTAATTTAAGGTCTGGTTACCCAAAGCAGATCCTGGGCCAATTAAGTCACCTGGATGCTTTACAAAATAAGAGTTCTGTGCTCCATCCATAGCAATTCTGATTCAGTAGGTCTTTGTAACAAAGCTTCTTGTGTGGTTTGCAGCTCGTTTTGGAAAAGCCCTCTGCACATGCAGCCTGACACTGCCAGTGTTCTTTTCCCTATTATACTTGAACTTCTCCTTTGGCAGGTATCTGTGTATGAAAATGCTCCCAACTGTCCCTAGTATGCATTCTTTAATTCCCAAGTACATGACACCTAGCACCCATTTACTCTTAAAATTTTGTGTGAAAAGAACATCAGTTACCCATAAACATGAAGACATATTTACCTTAAGTCCTTTTCCTACCAAGAAACAAGTATTAAAAATATGCTATTTTACCATTTAATTTACACATGGAATTGGGAAGAAGGAAATAAGTGATAGTCTGAGTCTATAGTATCTAGCAGTTTCTAGGCTCCCCCCAGTTCTTCCTCTGCTACTCTGTGTAAACTCAAGGAAGGTGAGATAATTAAGAGTGATCTAAGTTCAATACACTTAAGAAAACAGGCTGAAAAAAATTAAGTGCTTTCTGTCAGATCAGGAATAAATAAGCACCTTGCAACTTAGGGAACAACAATGTAAAAAATACAAATTCTTTTTATGGTGATGAACTTCTTTATTTTTAATAATTTATTTTATTTTATTTATTTTATTTTTGGCTGCGTTGGGTCTTTGTTGCTGCAGGCAGGCTTTTCTCTAGTTGCAGTGAGCGGGGGCTGCTCTTCATCGCTGTGCGCAGGCTTCTCATTGCAGTGGCTTCTCTTGTTGGGAGCATGGGCTCTAGGCGCGCGGGCTTCAGTAATTGTGGCTCACGGGCTCAGTAGTTGTGGCTCGTGGGCTCTAGAGCACAGGCTCAGTAGTTGTGGCGCACGGGCTTAGTTGCTCCATGGCATGTGGGGTCTTCCCAGACCAGGGCTCGAACCTGTGATCCCTGCATTGGCAGGCGGATTCTTAACCACTGTGCCACCAGGGAAGCCCTATGGTGATGAATTTCTAAACAGTAGTAGAAAGCTTGCTAACAGGGAGGGTTAGGTTAAAGAGGGAAAAGTAGATGTTAAACTAAATGCCTTTCTCTTCAACTTAAACTTTAACAGCATCATTGTTTCAGTAAGCTAACAACAGTATTTTACTAAGAATGATTTTTTTTTGATTTAATAGGTTTGAGATTTTACTTACACTTTTACTTTTATGTTCAGTAAAGAATCCTTGTCGTTTCATATGCTTGTGACCAGTGAAAACAATGGATATTACAAAAATTGAGTATGAAATTCTATAATTGATGTAAAGATTCAATAGTAAGCTTATTAAATTTTACTCAAAAGTACACTGAAAACATATAAATGCTGAACTTTACTAATGATGTTAAGATGAGCAATTTATTTGATCATCTCCTGGCTTTAATTCTTATCTACCACATTTCTAAAAACTTTTTTTGCAATATCTTTATTATTTTAAGTAATCTCTATATTGCTTCCCTTCTATCAGCTCAAATAATCAGAGACAATGCAATTTGAATTTGGGGAAGAAAAGCATCATACAACCTCCCATTGCCGTACGTATCACACCCAGCAGTGGTCTTCATTATGTTTCGCATTGTCCCATAAAAATTAGTCTTCAGTCTCTTGGTATCATGAACATATCTGCACTTAGCTACTTTCTTTCCTCCTAAATAAACATATAACTTGGGGGAGGGTAAATTGTGGTAGTAGGTTAGATGTGGTCCTTGTCAGATTACTCCATATATGCTTAGCTGTGAAACCAATAAACTTTGATCTTGTGCTAACAGCCTGAAGGGCCACAAGTTGGAGTTTACGTCTCTCTTCAGAAAACAGAATGAATGGATTCTGTTTTTCAGGATAGGAACTTTTCTCTCCAATGAAAGTGAAGGAAAGGTATTTTGGGCATAACAGGTCTTCAGGGCTACTTCCCACTCCTACAGCTGCCCTCAGCAGGACTGACCCTTCTGTTTTCTTCCTGGCCATCAGCTCCCTCCTGCTTTTTCCTCCTTATCCAAGCTTAGATGCCTTGTGCATTATTTCAGTCACTCCCTGACCCTGTCAGATCACCTTATCCACGTGGCAAGCCCCACCCCCGGAAGAATCCAACCCTCCACCTTCTCTGAGCTTAGGCAGCAGAGCAGTGCTAGAGAAAAAGCCCACATCCAAGCACTGCAAATTCATGATCACCTATCTTAACTGGGGTTCTAATACCATCTGACCTTTTTCTAGTCAGCTCACTCTCACACTTCCCACAACTAGTTAAAAAAACTTCTCCACTCTACTTCCATTCTATTATTCAATGAATACTGAGTACCTACTAGGTGCCAGGCACTCTTCTAGGTACTGGGATACTACAGTGAACATAGTAAGACAAAACCCCTGCCCTCATCAAGCATATATTTAGCGAAAGGAGACAATTAACAAAATAAATAAGGAAAAACTATATTAAATAAGTGCCAGGAAGAAAAATAAAGAAGGGGGGTATAGAGTGCCGAAGAGCTTGTAATAAAAAAAAAAAATGTTGAAATATAATGTAACTATAGAAAAATGCAAATATCCTAAGTCTACAACTTGCTGGGTTTTCACAAATTGAAACATAACCTTTAAAGGAGTTGGTAAAGGCCTCAATGGAAAAATGCCATTTAAGTGGAGACCCAAGGAGAGGGAGTGAGGCACTTGGAAATCTAAAGGAACAGAGCGTCCTAGGCAAAGGAAACAGCCAGTGCAAAGACCCTGAGGCAGTAGCATGTCTCGTTTGTTTGAGGAAGCAAGGAGGCCAGTATGGCCAGAGTGCAGTGAGGGAGAGGAGAATCATAAAAGATAAGATCAGAGAAGTAATGAGGCCCAGACTGTACAGAACTTTGTGGGCAACCAGAAGTGCTTTGGCTTTTACTCTGAATAAGACAGGAAGCCACTGAAGGTTTTTCAGCTGTAGTGACATTTTCTGGCTTAAATTTTCAGAGAACCATTGATTGCTGTGTTGAGGACAGACTGCAGAGGGGCAAGGGTGGAAGCAGGGAGTCTAGTTAGGAGGCTGTTGCAATAATTCAGAAAAGTGATGATGGTGGATTGGACCAGGGTGGTGCCAATGAAGTTGGTGAGAAGAGGTCAGATTCTGATTCTAACTCAAGGGCCAGCAGGGTTTTCTGAAGGATTGGTGTGGAACGTGAAAGAGAGGAGTTAAGGATGACACTCGGGGTTTTAGTTTAAGCAACTGGAAGACGGAATTATCATCTCCTGTGACTGAGAGAGTAGGTTTCATGAAAGGGGAAGACTGGGAGTTTGTTATTGGACAAGTTTGGAATTAAGGGGAGAGGTGTAGGCTGGAGATATAAATTTGAGAGCTCTCAGCCCATAAATGGCATTTAAAGCCAAGAGATCAGGTGAGATCACCAAGAGTCAGTGCAGAATCTATACTGTAAATAAAGAGGTCTGAAGAGTAAAGCCTGGGGCACTGCAAGTTTCAGAGGTTAGAGATGAAGAACCAGCAGAAGAATCTGAGGAAGGGTGGATAAGTGGAATAGAAAGGGTGAATAAGAGGAAAATTAAGAAGGCCCACAAGGTGGTTAAAATAGTAAGAGGTAGTGTGTTAAATGCTGCTGACAGGGTAAGACAGGTCAGTGTTAACCTTAACAAGAGCAGTTTCACAAGATTCGTGGGGATGCAAACCTAACTGGAGTAGTTTCAGGAGACAATGAGAGGAAGGAATGAAAATAAAAACCACCTTATTGAGGCATTTAACTGAGAGCAGAAAAATGGGATGGTAGATGGAGACGGCTGAGGATTCAAGAGGACTACGGTAGATGCTGTGCTGAACCACCCAGATCTCAACTTTGGGACGAAGGAACTCATTCCCCCAGCGGCTAGGAGTGTTAGCTGCTGACACCTCACAGCTGCATCCCCCTCAGGTCAGCTGAAGGAAGCTGCCTCCACTGAAATACACCCGCCCACCAGTCCCCATGCAACGGCTAGTTGATGCAAGGGTCCAAAGGCCCTGCCCTCTTGCCTTGTTCAGGACTTCTCTGAAGGGCCATCCCAGCATCAGTTACCTGTGGGACTGACTAAAGCTGCTTTTGCAACTAGGGCGACCAAACATTCTGGCTTGCCCAGGACTGAGAGGTTTCAGTGCTAAAACTGGGACAGTCCTAGATGTCCATATTTGCAGCTGCACCACAGTTCAACTTCTCCTGCCCAAACTTGTTTCACTTGCACTCGAAAGTGTTTTTCCCAAAAATATTCCCCCCAAAACCTCCTGCACAGAATCTCAGCATCTGCTCCAGGGAACAGACTGGCAACAGGGCTTTTAAAAAAAATTCTTTTTAAAATAGAAGAAATCACAGCCCTTTTGAATACTATTGGGAATGATCCAATAAAGAAAGAAAAGTGAGGGAGAACGGCTGGATCATGATCCTTGGGTAGTTGATGCGGGTGGGACTGATTGCGTGCATGTGGGATGGGTCTGGCCTTAAATAGGAGCGGACTTTCCTAACAGGAGGGAGGGTACAAATGCTGGTGGGTGGGTTATCAAGGGGTAAGTTTATGGAAGCTTTCCTCTGGATGCCTCTATTTTCTCAGGGAAAGAAGAAGCAACATCATGAGCTGAGCTTGAAGATGAGGGGAGATCCTGGAGGTTTGAGAAGGTATGAAATGTTTATCTCGTGGAGAAGAATGAACTAAGGAAACATAGTGGTCCTGCAGGACCCAACTGAGGTTCAGCAGTCATTATTTTCCAGGTAGAACCTTTCAGGATGTTTCTTTCCAGACACTTTCCACTGCACAGAGTAGGCAAAGAGCTGGATTTAACCAAGGTGGGGTTTTGCTAGAGAAGTACAATGAAGCTAGAGGGAGGGAAGAGAGTTGCAGGCGTATGCAAGAATGATTACAATGATGGCTAATGGAGTGTAAGTTGAGGCATGAGGGCAGTGAAGCACAGAAACTAGGTGGTAGGGTGAATAGATCCATGATAGAGTCTGGTGGGGCTAAGTTATTTGTTTTGGAGGAAGGAAATTAAATCTAGGCTATGGCTGTGGGATTGAGTGACTAAGACTAAGGAGGACTGAGGTCAGCAAATGTCTTTCCAGAGAAAGCAGATCTGGGCAGAAGGAAACTCTCAACTTTTCCCCACCACATCTAAACCTTTATTACACATGGTAGGCAGAATGCCCCCACCCAAAATGTCTATGTCCTAATCTCCAAACCTCTTAATACGTACCTTAGATGGCAAGAGGGACTTCGGAGATGTAATTAAGGATTCAAGGAAGACTCCCTGATTTCTGGTTTAAGCAGCTGTGTTGATGGTACCATTTACTGAATTAGGCAACAAGTTTCAAGTGAAAAATAATGGGTTCAGTTTTGGACCTGCTAAGCTGAAAATATTGGTGAGATGGAGATGCTGAGTGAGCATATGGTATCCAAACATGGCCAACATTTCAACTGGAAATAAACATTGGGAGTTTCTTCTAAATAGATGGTAATTAAAGCCATGGTCTTTAATGGGCTGGAAGTTTATAAAGAGAAGATAATCCAGGACCAGAAAGTATTTCAAGAATGATCACACAGTCAGTGAATAATAAAGTTTGCAAAAGATGGTAGAACAGGTAAGGGATTTACCCTAGATATGAAGAGGATGAGGCCATGATAACAGGAGATGGAGGAAGGAGTGCTATAAATGTACTAGTTTGCTATTGCTGCTCTAATTATTCAAACTTAGTGGCTTAAAACAACACAAATTATCTTACAGTTGTGGAGGTCAGAAGTTTGAAACAGGTCTTAAGCGGTTAAAGTTAAGGTGTCAGCAGACCTGTGGTCCTTCCGGAGGCTCTAGGGGAGAATCTGTGCCTCACCCTTCCCAGCTTCTGGAACACAGAGGCTGCCCACATTCCTTGACTTGTGGCCACATCATTCCCACCTCTGCTTCTGTTGTAATACCTTCTCTGACTCTGCACCTTCTTTCTCCCTCTTATAAGACCCTTGTGATTACACTGGGTCCATCCAGAAATAATCTCTACACCTCCAGAGCCTTCCCTGAATTCCTTCTTTCCCCTACACTACATTTATCCGAATCAATACTGGTCTGCTCATTCATCCTCCTTGATCTCCCCTTCAAACCTAGTCTCTACATTGCATCTAGGTTTAAGTAAGCAATTTTGAACTCCCCTTGATCAATATGGTTTGAACACCTTAATCAATATGATTCCTGCCTGGCCCTCCCTTCTGTAACCTTTTCCCATAGACAACCACCATTAATCCTTCAAGTCTAAACCTCCAGCAAGGTGAGGTCCTCCAGACGTCCACTTGTATGGAATCCTACAATGATTTATAGACCAAAACGGCAGTCCCATGACTGTCCATTCCCAGCTTCTGGTACAAAAGCATGGCATATAATAGAAACTCAGTAACCGATCAATGAATTATTAATCTCTGGGACTTTAAAAAGCCAGACCCTATGTGACATCATTTTCCCTATATAATTTGCAACAGAACAAACGTCTCACCTTTAAAATAATGAAACGGTTCTGTAATGTTGGAGGCCATTTCACACTTGGCCAAATTCTGCCCTTCACTTCAGAGCAGGTGTCCTATAAGCCAAATCCAGCCTGCCACAATTCTGCATAGTTTTATTTGAACACAGCCATGCTCATCGGCTTACATATTGTCTAAGGCTGTTTTCACACTGCAACTGAAGAGCTGACAGGGACCACAGAGCCCACAAAGCCTAAAGTATTTACCATCTGACTGTGAACAGAAAGCTCTCCAATTCCTGCTTTAGTGGCTTCTTTGATGACCTAAGCTACAAGCAGAATTTATCCAGTGATCAAGTCATAGCAAAACAGAGTAAAATGTCTGGCCGATTTCCTTTTGATACTATCTACAGCACTCTCTGGTGCTTGGATCTTATAGGTAAAGAGAGACACTCAGCTCAAGCAAAGGAGGGGGAAGAGAAAAAGTTGATTCCTCACTTGTTCTTCATTCCAACTCTAGGCCCAAGTTTACCCACCTACAAACTATGGAACACACTGTAATCGAAATGCTAACTCACTTCACAGAAGAACTACAAAGAGCAATGATAAAGCAGTTTGAAAATGAAATGCACTGGTAGCAGAAGAACACTAGCCTAATTTAGGAGTAAAATTCCTACTTCTGTTTTCTAATTACTATTTCAGAACTGTTAATTACAAGTATTAGACACCCCCGGTGGAGTTTATGGCCTGAATTTTTAAAAGTCAGCTGTAAAAAACTGCACCATCACATTTTCTCTTATTGTAACTTGAACATGTGCTGGAACCAGGGTAACAATCACCACCCCCCACAAAGAAAAGCACTAAAGGACAGGGTACAATAAATAAACATTAAAAGGCCCTAAACCTTGGCCAGCTGCTATTTATTAGCCACTGAAACTTCCAGTCTCAAACTCCCCATCTGTAAAATGGCATTAACACTGATGGATTAAGGCTGTTTTTAGGTAATGAATTTTAAGTGTTCAGTAATTTTGAAGTTTGTATATAATTAGAGGATAAGCATGCTATCTCATAGCATCTGGAAATATGAATGAAATCTATTAGTGGAGTGAATGCCAGCACAAATCACTTATAAACACCTTATACCAAAGACGAACCATTAATAACAACTAGTGTTTACGAAACGTCAGCACTGTGCTCTACTTGCATTTTCTCATTTCATCCTTACAACACACTGAAGTAGACAGATGTTTCTATTATGCTAATTTTACAGATGAAGAAAATGAGATACAGACATTCAGTTGCTACAAGTCATCCATCTCATAAGCGTTGCAGCCAGGACTCAAAATAAGGTGTTTATGATCACAGTACTATATACTGCACCCCTTTAAGTCAGGGATGGATATAAATTACCAACATGAAACACAGCATCACAGGGTTAAAATACATGCTGTCTGGGCAAAGATGGTGGATTGAGCACCAGCTACTACTTCCACTCCCTCCAGAAATTCCATTAAACAACATCAAAGATTTTTAAGAAGTTTGTTTAAAGACTGTTTAGGTATAAACCTGAAAGGATGGAAAAGGAGGAGAGGAGACAATAGCAACAAAGTAAGAAGCTGGAAAGCAGGTGGACAAGTAGTAAATAACCTGGTAGAAAACCGAATTCTGAGTCAGCAATAGGAAAAGCAAAACAAACAACACCCAATTTACACCATAGAATCCCTAAAAGGTTCAGGAACTGGTGGTTTCATGTACCTTTGGAAGTAGGGCACGAAGGTGTACACACTAAAAAAAAAAAAATTGGTTGAAGGTAGTTGGATGCTCTCTGCAACTCTACAGTTAAGTAGCCTCTCTTCCCCAACTCCCTCCCCAAATTAGAATTTTATTTTCTGAAAAGGGTAAAATAGAGAGTTCTCTGGATTCTGAGATACCAGGCAGTTATGGGTACGGGTACTGTACTCAATATAGAGACTCAGTGAACAGACACATACTGGACACGAGATACGGAAAACAAGAGACCCAACACGGGAGAAGAGGGAAAAGGAATTCCCAGGATGATGCTGAAGGGAGAGCCGAGAATACAGCCACGCATCAGGCATAGAAGACTATCAGCGATTTAGATAAATGGCAAAAAGTTTAGCTGATTTAGTGTGATAAGTTCACAGAAAACTAAGCCTAGGAAAATTAAAAAGATGTACAGTAAAAGAAAACAACAAACAGCATTTGGAGTCCTAATGAAATCAATCTAATCAAAATCAACACATAAGTACACTGGAAGGAAGTAGAAATGAGATGCATGAGAGATGGAGGTAAGGAGAGGGAAGAGACACAAATCCTTACATGCATGGAGAAGTCAGTAGGCAATGTCTAAAACAGAAAAATCATAAAGTAACAATCATGTTATTTAGGGACAAGAAGGTAAACTCAATTATTATTAGCTAAAGGGCTTCCCTGGTGGTGCAGTGGTTAGGAATCCGCCTGCCAATGCAGGGCACACGGGTTCGAGCCCTGGTTCAGGAAGATCCCACATGCTGCAGAGCAGCTAGGCCCGTGCGCCACAATTACTGAGCCTGCGCTCTAGAGCCCGCGCGCCTAGAGCCGGTGCTCCAAGACGAGAGAGGCCACCGCAATGAGAGGCCCGCGCATGGCAATGAAGAGTAGCCCCCGCTCATCGCAACTAAAAAGAAAGCCCACGTGCAGCAATGAAGACCCAACGCAGCCAAAGATAAATTAATTAATTAATTAATTAAAAATATATATATATATAATTAGCTAAAAAGAAGTGAATGTAGTTGTACCTGGGAAGAAGGTTAAGGACTTTCCCCCTCTCCCAACAAACTTGGAGAACTACCTGACTTAAAAATATAGCGTTTTCCCCCTTTGGTGGTATTATATATTCTCAGCATCAAGCAGTAATGTTGCCTTTCATAAAGATTGCTTAAGAATAAAACCATGTTGTTTTATCAGGATTAGCAAATTCTCCAGTCCAAAACAAGAGGAACTCAATTTAATGCAGTTTGTAATAGTCACAACATTATAGTAGTCTCACCAGTGACTGTTGGTTTGCAGCAAAAAGTGGGTTAAGAAAAATAAAAGCCCTATTTTTCTTAGTTGGTACATTTATTAAAAATATAGACTAACGGTCCCGTGCTTAAATGACATGGTTGTGCACCGGCTTCACTAAAACATAAGTAATGGAAAGGAACGCTTCAACAAATATACTCCAGGCAGAAGTAAAAAAAGTACACAGAAATGACTCACACGACAGTGCCATTGCAGACATAATTCCCTTATAATTAATACTTGCTAGAAATCTGAGTTTGACATCATGTACAATAACACCAACATTCACCGAGGCTGAATATCACAGGTACGTCTCTTCATACTTCCCAAATAGTTTTATCTTTTAGCTATAAAGGTCAGTTACCAGAGCCAAACTTGTTCTTAACAAGTAGAATTTTTACGTCCATTTAATCAAAGAGTCTCTTACATCTTTCTGGGTCTATTCATCTGCAGATAGCAGTAGAAGCTGTAACCAGGTTCTTCATATCATGCATTCACACGTGAAGCCCACTCTTCATATGCTGTCCAATTTCTTTAAGATAAAAGGAGCTGAAAGAAAAATAAAACCAGAATTTGCTTTTAGATCCAGATAATCACAAGTTACATATGGAATTACAAGATTGGGAGATAAACCTTATAGTTCAACATATTTTTTCAAAACAACTCCAAATGTGGCCAAGCCTCTGCCTGCACACCCAGCCAAAGGGAATCACTGTCTTTCAAGGTAGCCCATCCCATTGTCATGCAGCTGGAATTATTACAAAGTTCATTTTTCATTCTATAAAATCTTTTCTCCAGGTAGTTCTTGCTTTTAGGACGATAAAGAGGAAATCCAATCCTCCTTCAAATGACAAGCCTTTACTTTGTGATTTAACCGTCAAAGGAACAAAACTCTAGAAGAAACAAAATCACTTTTTTTTTTTTCTCTATTTATTTATTTATTTATTTTGGCTGTGTTGGGTCTTCGTTTCTGTGCGAGGGCTTTCTGTAGTTGTGGCGAGCGGGGGCCACTCTTCATCGCGGTGCGCGGGCCTCTCACTATCGCGGCCCCTCCTGTTGTGGAGCACAGGCTCCAGACGCGCAGGCTCAGTAGTTGTGGCTCACGGGCCTAGTTGCCCCGCGGCATGTGGGATCTTCCCAGACCAGGGCTCGAACCCTTGTCCCCTGCATTGGCAGTCGGATTCTCAACCACTGCGCCACCAGGGAAGCCCCAAAATCACTTTTAAAAACACATTTGAGGGCTTCCACTGGTGGCGCAGTGGTTGAGAATCTGCCTGCTAATGCAGGGGACACGGGTTCGAGCCCTGGTCTGGGAAGATCCCACATGCCACGGAGTAGCTGGGCCCGTGAGCCACAACTACTGAGCCTGCGCGTCTGGAGCCTGTGCCCCGCAACGGGAGGGGCCGCGATAGTGAAAGGCCCGCGCACCGCGATGAAGAGCGGTCCCCGCACCGCGATGAAGAGTGGCCCCCGCTTGCCGCAACTGGAGAAAGCCCTCGCACGAACCGAAGACCGAACACAGCCAAAATAAATAAATAAATAAATAAATAAATAAATAAATAAATAAATAAATAAATAAAAAGTAGCTATAAACTGAATTAAAAAAAAAAAAAAAAACACACATTTGAAAGACAGAGAGTGGGGGAAAACATTGAAGTAGGGATCCAGAAGAGCTGGACACATATTTTCGTTCCCCACTGATCAGTTATACGACATTTACATGCTCCTGTTCACATGTGATACAGTCCTACGTCAGTTATTATGAGTACAGTGGTGAAGATATAAATGTCTAGAAAACAAAGAAGTGTTGTCACAGGGATCAAAAGAAGTGATATTACTGCCCTGTGTAACAGTGCCATGGCCAAAACAAGCACCTGAAAAGATGCTCAGCATCATTAATCGTTAGGGAAATGCAAAATAAAACTACAGCAAGATACCACTTCACACCCACTAGGATGGCTACTAACAAAAAAACTGTTGGCAAGGATGTGTAAAACAGTATAGCTGCTATGGAGCACAGTATAGTGGTTCCTCAAAAAAAAAAAAAAATGGTGGCTGCCAGCAGCTGGGAAGAGCGGGGAATGGGGAATTACTGTTTAATAGCTACAGAGTTTCAGTTTTACAAGATGAAAAGAGTTCTGGAGATGGTGGTGATGATTATACAATATTATGAATTTAATACCACTAACCCAAACACTTAAAAATAGTTAAGATGGTAAATTTTATATGTATTTTATCAAATTAAAAAATATTGGAAAAAAAAAGGTTGTGACCAGGGGCTTCCCTGGTGGCGCAGTGGTTGAGAATCTGCCTGCCAATGCAGGGGACACGGGTTCGAGCCCTGGTCTGGGAAGATCCCACATGCTGCGGAGCAACTAGGCCCGTGAGCCACAACTGCTGAGCCTGCGCGTCTGGAGCCTGTGCTCCGCAACAAGAGAGGCCGCGATAGTGAAGAGACCCACGCACCGCGATGAAGAGTGGCCCCCGCTTGCCACAACTAGAGAAAGCCCTTGCACAGAAACGAAGACCCAACACAGCCAAAAATAAATATAAAAATAAATAAAAGATTACTATTAAAAAAAAAGGTTGTGACCAAGAAAGCTGCCAGATTATTTCTCAATACCCATACTAAATTAATAAGACATTTTGTTACTATTAAACTGAAGATATTTAAATATGTCAGAAGCTGACCAAGTCAGCAGTATGCCCAGACCTTTTTTTTTAAAAACTAAGTCTTATCAGAAAAAAAAGTAACAGTCATCAAAACAATGGATAAACAAAGTGTAGGATAGCCATACAATGGAATATTATTCAGCAGTAAAAAGGAAGGAAATACCGATACACGCTACAGTATGGACAAACCTTGAAAAATTATCCTAAACACAAACGGTCACATATTGTACAATTCGATTTATATAAAATGTCCAGAATAGGGATATCTATAAAGACAAAAAGTCAATTAGTGGTTGCCAGGGGCTGGGGACGGTGGAAAATGGGGGAATGACAGCTAATGGACAGCTAATGATGTTTCTTTCAGAGGGGAAGAAAATATTCTACAACAGATTGTGGTGATGGCTGCACAACTCTGACTATACTAAGAATCAATGAATTGTACACTTTAAATGGGTGAATTGAATAACATGCAAATTATATCTCAATTTAAAAAGGGATAAGGAACAGTATTCTGTTTAAAAAAATTTTTTTGATTCACCTCAAATACAAAGGTCATTGAGAAGAAGCAAATATTTTACTGGTAGCTAAGTCAACCAAAAAAAGGTAAGAGGAGGAAATAAGTAAAGTTGGGAGTTGTAAAAAGCTGTTGAAGGAGCAAGATGATTTGGGAGTTTCCGTTCACCAGGGCTCCCTCCTCTGGGGAACCAGAGTTAACATCACAGACAGTGAAAGGGGCAGAATAAGGGAGACTAGACCTCAAGAGCTCTAGCCTTAGGCCCAACATGAGTCTTCCACGAGGCTCATGAAGACTTGGTATGGTCTACATCTATCTGAATCATCTCTGCCTTTCCATCCAGACCTGTCAACAATGTACAGCAAGGAACAATGAAAAGAATGCTGAACTGAAAATGAAGTGGCAAATGAAGGGGCAATTCACTTCTGCGATTCCTATCAGTAAAACTAGAGAACTAATCTATAAAACTGCATCCAGCTCTAATATTGTGTGCCTGCAATTCTAACACTTTGCATAAGTCCCCTCTGAAAGTCGAGTTCACATTTGCAAAGGAGGTATACAGACTTAGGCCCTGCCTCTCTCAAAGGGCTATTGTCAAGATAAGGCAATGCAAAGTTTCTACCAAACGTAAAAGTCAACTAAATCATCAGGTATTATCATTAATCCTATAGACTCATATCCTTTCTTCTCCTTCTTAAAAAAGAAAAAAAGAAAGAAAAAAAAAGTAATTATCTACTTCACCCTCTACAACTAAAAAGAACAAAAGCTTTTGGATTTCAGAGGTAAGCAGTGATGTAAGCATGGAAACTTGGCAGTCAGTTAAGAACTCTGGATTCTAGGTCAAGATCATTCACCGAATCGATGAGTGACCTTGAGCCAGCCATTTCTCCACTCTAGATACCAGTTTTTCTGTCTGCAAAACGAGGGACTTGCTCTGGGGGATGACCTTACAGGCTCTTTCAATTCAAACGCTCTTACGACAGGGCGAGGCTGGGTGATTAACCTCGCGGTTCCCGCCGCCGCTTGCACTCCGGTACCCCCACCCAGGCCCGCAGAGCCTAAGCAACGCGCGCATGCGCCCGCTGCCCTCGACGTGCACGTCCCTTGCACCCCGCGACCGCTTAGCTCCGCTCCAGGGACCCCAAAAGGCCGGTGAGACCAGAGTTGGGCGGGCAGTGTCGGCGAGCTCCCTGCTAGTCTTATGGCCACAGCCTGGAAGGACACTCACTGACTCGGAGCAGGGCCACATAGATGAGGAAGTTCCGTATGGAGGAGAGCACATCCTCGCGCATCTTCCGTTTCATCTCCTCCGGGTCCAGCTTCGGCGCAAGGCCCTCGATCCGGAACATCGTGGCTCTTCCTCACGTTTTCCAGCGGCGGCCCTCTGCTCTTCTCAGCTGCCTCCCAGCGCCGGCACTCGCCCTAACCCCATTTCCTGTTCCCGCCCCTCATTTTCACGAGTGGCGACGGGAGCCTGCGAAGGACAAACTTCATCCTTAAACTGAGCTGTTCTGAACGAGGGCGGCCTGAAGGGGGTGCACGTAATATTAGCCACGCAGGACTCGGGTTCTTCCAGGCTGTTTATTTAACAACCTCTGTCCTGAGAGGCGCGCGCGGAGCTGCAAAGTGCTTTTACGCCTCAGAGGGGGCGGTGCACATAGGTATCTACATAAATAATAATAGTTAACATTTATTGAATACGAAGTACAGTTCTACCCCATGAATTCGATATTATAATCTTCATTTCCTAGATGAGAAAATTGAAGCACAGAGATCTTTAAAACAACAACTTGCCCAAATGTGCTTTAAAATACCTCGAGGAAAAAAAAAGTGTTGGGAAAGAGAGACGAAAGGATATTAGCAAAATATTGAAAATTGCTTAAGCTGGTGATTAGTGTATCATTTTAGTTAATTCTAGTCTTCTATTTTCAGTATTTTTGAACTTTTTAATGAATGATAAACGAAAACAGAAGGACGAAGATGATGAAATTTGCTCAAGATTACACAACTAGTAAGTGGCTGAGCAGGATTTTATACCTAGTTAGACCGGTAGCATCCCAGACACAGAATTTTTAACATTTTCCGTATTATTGTTGTCTTCTCATTTCTGGGGTTAACTGATCATCACAAATTATAGTATTGGCCCAGTAATACAGTATATGTAAATGAAATTTAGCTCTGTTCAAATTTTACAGATAAGGACAGAGAGGCTTAGAAACCAAGTGTAATGCTTAAAGTCCTTCTGCTAGTGATGGGCAGAGGTAGGGTTCTAATGCAAATAATTATAATGTCAAGTTGAATTCTCTTTACCCTGAACCCTGTTGTTCACCTGTTAGTCTTTATTAGCCGTTAGTGCCTGCTTGGATGGGCATCCCTGGAGCCAGAAGGTAGGAATTTAATGCAACCAGATTTCCTGTCACAGAGTCATCAAAACAGTTGTTAGAAGGCTGCTGCTCCAAATTATGCATGCCAACTAGCCATGTATAATTCTTAGACATGAACCAGATAACTGAATTGCTCACATATTTCAAAACCAGAATGCTCCTGCATTGCATAGCAACAATGGATTTTAGATAAATTAGAACAGTAATTTACTATGGGAGCAACTGATAACTCTAAGTATTGCTGCCCACCTTCCTGACTGACAGAATGTAACACATTAGGTCAAGAAAGGGAGCTCGTCTGCCTATTCAGGCTTTAGTAACCTCTTGCATCTATAATTCATCCAGTGGAATAGCAGAGGCGGCTCTGGAATGGGAGGGGCTGACTCCCAAGGAATAGCTCCATCTAACCCTTCAAGAGTGTTTAGAAAGCCTGTACTGATGCTGGAAAGCAGTGGAGGCTGTGGAAAGAACTTGAACAAGAAGACTGGAGACGTAGCCTTCAGATCTGGCCCTGCCATTATCTAGCCCTGCCATTATCTAGCCATGTGATGAGGCCCAAGTCTCTGTTTCGCTGCAACTATGTTTCTTTAGTTGTAAAGGGAGGAGATATGATTCAGTTCTCTTGCGAGACCCTTTCAGTTCTAATGGTCTATGCATTTGAATTCTAATTGTGTCATCTAGGATGTTCTGGTCTGGAGTGTATGGATGTCAAAATATTATCAAATGTGGTGAAACATCAAAAGGCCAGTGTGTGTGTTTTCCATGGTAGGAAGGATGTAACGTATTGCATCCATCTGAATAGTGAGGCAAAACGGACTGGGAAGGAATGAGTTCTTACGTGATTCCAGTAACTTAGATCCCCAATGCTGACCGAGTTTAGGTAAACAGTTCTCATATGGAACTACCAATTTTTTTTTTTCTCTACTAAGATGCTCTTAAGTAACTTCCCTGGATTCACAGGGAACCTAAGAGGGGAGAAATTAATAGAAAATCATGTTTCTTGGTGAAATAGGACAGATTTTTAGCATTTGAATTTTATTCATCCAATGTTTACTTGATGATATGGTTGTAAATGGCTGATTTGTTAAAGGCAACATGATTCTTGTAACAATTCTCTTCAAAAGGTCTGGTGCTTGCCTCCCTATAGAGGACAGGAAAGTAGTGGGTGGAAATATGGTGCAGCTGTGTCTTGGGGTGAGGAATTGATTCTGGATGCAGTCTAGGAGGTGAACTGTTCCTGTCTCAGAAATGTTCATCCTGATGAGCTCTCTTCCCCTTGCATGGTTCCTCTAGTTGTAATGGAGGAAACTTTATAAGAGGTTTGACTACTTTCTTTGTCTTTTCTTTTAGTGGTTTCTGTTTGTTTGTTTGTTTAGCATGTAGGTGGTGGTATTGTCCAGTTATGGTTGGCTTAGGTGAAGAAAACTGAGAGAACATACTTCAGGAGGTTAACACTGGAGTGAGCTGTTTCACGTCTTGGACCCCTCATTTTGTTCCTTGTTGGAATGATGAGGGACTTGGGTCTAATCTTTAAAATCACTTGCAGCTCTAAAATGCTGAGATTCTTTCCTGTTCTTCCTTCATAACCTTGCACTAAAGGCTAAAAGCAAAGGATGCCTTGTGATTTGCCGTGAAAGGCAAAAATAAAAAGTATGCATGCATAATTTAATATTGATATTTGTATTATTTAGTCTGATCACAGAGGAAATGATAGCTGATGTCATAGCCTGTCTTATTTTCCATTTCAATACCAGGAGGAATTTAGGAGCCATTTCCTTTGCCTCGACTTCCCAGGCAGTACTACACACAAGCGTTCAGTGTGTACAACCTACCTATAAGAGAATTAAGTGTTTTAATTTCTATCACTGGAGATGAATTTATATTTGCAAGGTCAGAGATTGACAGATGACTCATGGTTGGGGAATAATTCCAACATATAATCCCAGGAACCTTGTGGTTTCTAATTTATAGGGAATGTGTAGGTTTCACATATTGAACAGTTCAACCCCTTCAGATGAGAAAACTGAGGTGATGGAAGCTGGTTAGAGGCAGAGCCAGCTGGAGCTAGGGTAGGAGTCTGGGCTCCCAGTTCAGCACTTCTCCCTATCATGCCTTGCAGCTTTCGATACTTTGAGGATATTCTCACTGATAATCCTCCCCTCAGGAGTAAGGATTGGAAGAATGGGATGTTGTTGAACACCAGTTTGGAAGGGACAGGATAAGGGGTGGCTGTTATTCATCAACAGGCTGAAGGGAGCCCTTCTTTCCATGTTTCCACACCCATCACCAGTAATTAATCTGGGCTGTGTTATTATCTAGCTCCACACCTCACCTTCCTCATTCCTTCAGGAGATGAACGTGGTCTGGTGTTCCCAAAATAAACTTGACTTTGAAGTCCACTCAGGACCCACAATGAATGAAACAAAGGTCAGGACAAGGAAAGGACACTTGGGCCCTCTGCTCTGTGACAGATGCTAACCAGAGTCCTCACCCATCAGATGAGATAACACTTCTAGGAATTACTGCCCAGCAAGAGGTATCTTCAGGAAGAGAGGCCTTTTGAACCTCAAAAGTGAGTAGAATTTTGACAGCCTTCACCTCACTGGTATTTGTTTTCTATCATACCCTGTTCTCTGTCTGATTGTTATGATTTTGTTGTCTGGACTTTGTTGATCTCTTTGCCAGTAGACTGTAAGCACCTCAAGTACAAGCAACATGCACTTTAAGCCTCCAAATAATTCAGGACAGGTATTTATACATGGTGAAAACTCAGCAAGTACCCCCTGAGTGAATGAAAGAATGAATAAATTTCATATGCTAACCTTTAGAATTAAAAAATTGGTAGCTTTGTATATTAGATTGAAAGGATACTGTCTGCGAAAGAAATTTACCCAAAATTCTACATATTTTTATAGTGTTACTTATTTCTCATTATGTCAGTACAACTTGCTTTTGTTTGGCTACATAAAAATCATCTAAATAATTTTAACATATCATAGGCAAAGTTGAAGAATGAACTTTAAGATTTACCTGCTTTAATTTACTTTTAGCAATAGAATTATATTACACCCATGTTATATGTTTAATAACTTTTCACACAAAAGTACATGTTTATTATCATAAAATTTAGAAAATACAGAATTAGAGAAAAAAAGAAAGTAATAAACCCCGTGATCCCACAACCACCTTTGACATTGGTAATAATCCTTTCAGCCTTTCTTCTTCTATCATATACATATATAGCTATCTCTCTGTCTCTCTTTATACATATGTGTGTATGTGTGTGTATATATACTTATTTACATATCTATTTTTTACCAAGATAGATCATATGGTACATACTATTTTATTTTATTATTTTTTAACATCTTTATTGGAGTATAATTGCTTTACAATGTTGTGTTAGTTTCTGCTGTATAACAAAGTGAATCAGCTATATGTATACATATGTCCCTATATCCCCTCCCTCTTGCGTCTCCCTCCCACCCTCCTTATCCCACCCCTCTAGGTGGTCAAAAAGCACCGAGCTGATCTCCCCATGCAATGCAGCTGCTTCCCACTAGCCATCTATTTTACATTTAGTAGTGTATATATGTCCATGCCACTCTCTCACTTCGTCCCAGCTTACCCTTCCCCCTCCCCGTGTCCTCAAGTCCATTCTCTACGTCTGTGTCTTTATTCCTGTCCTGCCGCTAGGCTCTTCAGAACCATTTTTTCTTTTTTTAGATTCCATATATATGTGTTAGCATATGGTATTTGTTTTTCTCTTTCTGACTTACTTCACTCTGAATGACAGTCTCTAGGTCCATCCACCTGACTACAAATAACTCAATTTTGTTGCTTTTTATGGCTGAGTAATATTCCATTGATATATGTGCCACATCTTCTTTATCCATTCATCTGTCAATGGACATTTAGGTTGCTTCCATGTCCTGGCTATTGTAAATAGAGCTGCAATAAACATTGTGGTACATGACTCTTTTTGAATTATGGTTTTCTCAGGGTATATGCCCAGTAGTGGGATTGCTGGGTCCTATGGTAGTTCTATTTTTAGTTTTTTAAGGAACCTCCATACTGTTCTCCATAGTGGCTGTATCAATTTACATTCCCACCAACAGTGCAAGAGGGTTCCCTTTTCTCCACACCCTCTCCAGCATTTATTGTTTGTAGATTTTTTGATGATGGCCATTCTGACCCGTGTGAGGTGATACCTCATTGTAGTTTTGATTTTCATTTCTCTAATGATTAGTGATGTTGAGCATCCTTTCATGTGTTTGTTGGCAATCTGTATATCTTCTTTGGAGAAATGTCTATTTAGGTTTTCTGCCCATTTTTGGATTGGGTTGTTTGATTTTTTGATATTGAGCTGCATAAGTTGCTTGTATATTTTGGAGATTAATCCTTTGTCAGTTGCTTTGTTTGCAAATATTTTCTCCCATTCTGAGGGTTGTCTTTTCGTCTTGTTTATGGTTTCCTTTGATGTGCAAAAGCTTTTAAGATTCATTAGGTCCCATTTGTTTATTTTTGTTTTTATTTCCATTTCTCTAGGAGGTGGGTCAAAAAGGATCTTGCTGTGATTTATGTCATAGAGTGTTCTGCCTATGTTTTCCTCCAGAAGTTTTATAGTGTCTGGCCTTACATTTAGGTCTTTAATCCATTTTGAGTTTATTTTTTGTATGGTGTTAGGAAGTGTTCTAATTTCATTCTTTTACATGTAGCTGTCCAGTTTTCCCAGCACCACTTATTGAAGAGGCTGTCTTTTCTCCATTGTATACTCTTGCCTCCTTTATCAAAGATAAGGTGACCATATGTGCGTGGGTTTATCTCTGGGCTTTCTATCCTGTTCCATTGATCTATATTTCTGTTTATGTGCCAGTACCATACTGTCTTGATTACTGTAGCTTTGTAGTGTAGTCTGAAGTCAGGGAGCCTGATTCCTCCAGCTCCGTTTTTCTTTCTCAGGATTGCTTTGGCTATTCGGGGCCTTTTGTATTTCCATACAAATTGTGCAATGTTTTGTTCTAGTTCTGTGGAAAATGCCATTGGTTAGTTTGATAGGGATTACACTGAATCTGTAGATTGCTTTGGGTAGTATAGTCATTTTCACAATGTTGATTCTTCCAATCCAAGAACATGGTATATCTCTCCATCTGTTGGTATCATCTTTAATTTCTTTCATCAGTGTCTTATAGTTTTCTGCAAACAGGTCTTTTGTCTCCCTAGGTAGGTTTATTCCTAGGTATTTTATTCTTTTTGTTGCAATGGTAAATAGGAGTATTTCCTTAATTTCCCTTTCAGATTTTTCATCATTAGTGTATAGAAATGCAAGAGATTTCTGTGCATTAATTTTGTATCCTGCTACTTTACCAAATTCATTGATTAGCTCTAGTAGTTTTCTGGTAGCATCTTTAGGATTCTCTATGTTTAGTATCATGTCATCTGCAAACAGTGACAGCTTTACTACTTTTCTGATTTGGATTCCTTTTATTTCTTTTTTTTCTCTGATTGCTGTGACTAAAACTTCCAAAACTATGTTGAATAATAGTGGTGAGAGTGGGCACCCTTGTCTTGTTCCTGATTTTAGAGGAAATGGTTTCAGTTTTTCACCATTGAGAATGATGTTGGCTGTGGGTTTGTCATATATGCCCTTTATTATGTTGAGGTAAATTCCCTCTATGCCTACTTTCTGGAGAGTTTTTATCATAAATTGGTATTAAATTTTGTTGAAAGCTTTTTCTGCATCGATTGAGATTGTCATATGGTTTTTCTACTTCAATTTGTTAATACGGTGTATCACATTGATTGATTTGCGTATATTGAAGAATCCTTGCATTCCTTGGATAAACCCCACTTGATTATGGTGTATGATCCTTTTAACGTGCTCTTGGATTCTGTTTGCTAGTATTTTGTAGAGGATTTTTGCATCTATGTTCATCAGTGATTTTGGTCTGTAGTTTTCTTTTTTTGTGACATCTTTGGTTTTGGTATCAGGGTGATGGTGGCCTCGTAGAATGAGTTTGGGAGTGTTCCTCCCTCTGCTATATTTTGGAAGAGTTTGTGAAGGATAGGTGTTAGTTCTTCTCTAAATGTTTGATAGAATTCACCTGTGAAGCCATCTGGTCCTGGGCTTTTGTTTGTTGGAAGATTTTTAATCACAGTTTCCATTTCAGTGCTTGTGATTGGTCTGTTTATATTTTCTTTTTCTTCCTGGTTCAGTCTCGGGAGGTTGTGCTTTTCTAAGAATTTGTCCATTTCTTCCAGGTTGTCCATTTTATTGGCATATAGTTGCTTGTAGTAATCCCTCATGATTCTTTGTATTTCTGCAGTGTCAGTTGTTATTTCTCCTTTTTCTTTTCTAATTCTGTTGATTTGAGTCTTCTCCCTTTTTTTCTTGCTGAGTCTGGCTGGTTTATCAATTTTGTTTATCTTCTCAAAGAGCCAGCTTTTAGTTTTATTGATCTTTGCTATTGTTTCCTTCATTTCTTTTTCATTTATTTTTGATCTGATCTTTATGATTTCTTGCCTTCTGCTAACTTTGGGGGTTTTCTGTTCTTTCTCTAACTGCTTTAGGTGTAAGGTTAGGTTGTTTACTTGAGATTTTTCTTGTTTCTTGAGGTAGGATTGTATTGCTATAAACTTCCCTCTTAGAACTGCTTTTGCTGCATCCCATAGGTTTTGGATGTTCGTGTTTTCATTGTCATTTGTTTCTAGGTATTTTTTGATTTCCTCTTTGATTTCTTCAGTGATCTCTTGGTTATTAAGTAGTGTATTGTTTAGCCTCCATGTGTTTGTATTTTTTACAGTTTTTTTTTTCCTGTAATTGATATCTAGTCTCATAGCGTTGTGGTCAAAAAAGATACTTGATATGATTTCAATTTTCTTAAATTTACCAAGGCTTGATTTGTGACCCAAGATATGATCTATCCTGGAAAATGTTCCATTAGCACTTGAGAAGAAAGTTTCATTAGCACTTGAGAAGAAATTATGTTGTTTTGGATGGAATGTCCTATAAATATCAATTAAGCCCATCTGGTTTAATGTGTCAATTAAAGCTTGTGTTTACTTATTTATTTTCATTTTGGATGATCTGTCCATTGGTGAAAGTGGGGTGTTAAAGTCCCCTACTATTATTGTGTTACTGTCAATTTCACCTTTTATGGCTGTTAGCATTTGCCTTATGTATTGAGGTGCTCCTATGTTGGGTGCATAAATATTTACAATTGTTATATCTTCTCCTTGGATTGATCCCTTGATCATTATGTAGTGTCCTTCTTTGTCTCTTGTAATAGTCTTTATTTTAAAGTCTATTTTGTCTGATATGAGAATTGCTACTCCAGCTTTCTTTTGATTTCCATTTGCATGGAATATCTTTTTTCATCCCCTCATTTTCAGTCTGTATGTGTCCCTAGGTCTGAAGTGGGTCTCCTGTAGACAGCATATATATGAGTCTTGTTTTTGTATCCATTTAGCCAGTCTATGTCTTTTGGTTGGAGCATTTAATCCATTTACATTTAAGGTAATTATCGATATGTATGTTCCTATTACCATTTTCTTAATTGGTTTGGGTTTGTTTTTGTAGGTCTTTTCCTTCTCTTGTGTTTCCTGCCTAGAGAAGTTCCTTTAGCATTTGTTTTAAAGCTGGTTTGGTGGTGCTGAATTCTCTTAACTTTTGCTTGTCTGTAAAGGTTTTAATTCTTCTGTCGAATCTGAATGGGATCTTTGCTGGGTAGAGTAATCTTGGTTGTAGGTTTTTCCCTTTCATTACTTTAAATATGTCCTGCCACTCCCTTCTGTCTTGCAGACTTTCTGCTGAAAGATCAGCTGTTAACCTTATGGGGATTCCCTTGTATGTTATTTGTTGCTTTTCCCTCGCTGCTTTTAATATTTTTTCTTTGTATTTGATTTTTGATAGTTTGATTAATATGTGTCTTTGTGTGTTTCTCCTTGGATTTTTCCTGTATGGGACTGTCTGCACTTCCTGGACTTGGTTGACTATTTCCTTTCCCATGTTAGGTAAGTTTTCAGCTATAATCTCTTCAAATATTTTCTCAGACTCTCGTTTTCTCTTCTTCTTCTGGGACCCCTATAATTTGAATGTTGGTGCATTTAATGTGGTCCCAGAGGTCTCTGAGACTGTCCTCAATTCTTTTCATTCTTTTTTCTTTATTCTGCTCTGTGGTAGTTATTTCCACTATTTTATCTTCCAGGTCACTTATCCGTTCTTTTGCATCCATTATTCTGCTGTTGATTCCTTCTAGAGAATTTTAAATTTCATTTATTGTGTTGTTCATCATTGTTTGTTTGCTGTTTAGTTCTTCTAGGTCCTTGTTAAACGTTTCTTCTATTTTCTCCATTCTATTTCCAAGATTTTGGATCATCTTTACTATCATTACTCTGAATTCTTTTTCAGGTAGACTGCCTATTTCCTCTTCTTTTGTTTGGTCTGGTGGGTTTTTACCTTGCTCCTTCATCTGCTGCATATTTCTCTGTCTTTCCATTTTGCTTAACTTACTGCGTTTGAGGGTCTCCTTTTCACAGGCTGCAAGTTCATAGTTCCCGTTGTTTTTGGTGTCTGCCCCCAGTGGGTGATGTTGGTTCAGTGGCTTGTGTAGGCTTCCTGGTGGAGGGGACTGATGCCTGTGTTCTGGTGGGTGGGGCTGGATCTTGTCTTTCTGGTGGGCAGGGCTGCATCCGGTGGTGTGTTTTGGGGTGTCTGTGACCTTATTCTGATTTTAGGCAGCCTCTCTGCTAATGGGTGGGGTTGTGTTCCTGTCTTGCTAGTTGTTTGGCATGGGGTGTCCAGCACTGGAGCTTGCTGGCTGTTGGGTAGAGCTGGGTCTTGGCGTTGAGATGGAGAGCTCTAGGAGAGCTCTCACCAATTGATATTACATGGGGCCAGGAGGTCTCTGGTGGTCCAGTGTCCTGAACTCGGCTCTCCCACCTCAGAGGCTCAGGCCTGACACCAGGCCAGAGCACCAAGACCCTGTCAGCCACACGGCTGCCTTGAGTCACGTGTACTGTGTCCAGATGGTCTCAACACCACAGTGCTCTCTCAAGGCTGCCTCCTTGAAGTAGCTCCCACTGTGGAAACTGGGCAAAATGCACATCCCAAAGATGAAGGAGGAGGATACATACTATTTTAACTTACATTTTCTATTTAAGCTGTATTGACTATCTTTCTGCATCTTTATATATTCTTCTAAACATCATTAATGATGGCTCTATGGTATTCTTTATGTGGAAGTACCATAATTTATTTAATTAACCTCTACCTTTGAGCATTTAGATTGTGTCCATATTTTCCCTATAAATAATACTCCGAGGAACATCCTTGTAACACAATCTTTGTGCACCCTTAAAATTTTTTTTGATCATTATAATTATTACCTTAAATTCAGAGTTCTCAATTTTTCCCAGTGACCCTTTTTTTTTTTCCTAAGGAAAAAAGCACTCTCTGGCCAAGAATGTATGTGTCAGATCTCTAGACCTCTGGGAACTACAAACATGGGATGGGAAATTTTGTTTGTCTTCAGAAGAAGTTTTCTTCCTTGTGCTGTAAGTTCTTATTATTTTGCAGCAGGAAAAGTAAAATGTATTCCAGGGTTTAGTTTGCATTGACAGTATTTAGAGCACATAATAATTACCAGCCATCTCCTTGCAGAGGTTGGAGGGTTGATTTTGCCACCCCTCCCACCTCATCCCCATTACACAAAAACACACGTAGTATGTCGTAGAAATGTGCTTATACACAGCTGGATATAGTTTCTCGCCTATCAATAAAAATGCAGTGCCTGTTGTATAATAGGTGCTCAATTAATATTTATCAAGTGAAAGAAAGAGGTAGAAGGGAAGAAAGAATCTTTTATTGATTCAGTGATCACAGATCAACCTTTGTTAGACTTGCCCTCTTCCCATGTCAGAAGACCTTTGCAAAAGCTGGAAATGAGCTCCTTATTTTTAACCCCTGCAGGAAAGAAAGATGAGGCTACCAATATCCATTCTCCACACCCTGCCCCCGGCATTTTCAAGATGACACACCTGACTGATCAAAGCCAACAAGTAGATACCTACAAGCATATTTTCTCATCTTAGAAAACACAGAGCTTCCTGAAGGTAGGAATACATTTTGTTCTTGCATATCAAAGTTGAATTGCTATACGTTGTTTGTACAAATTGTGAGTGAAGGGACATGCCAATCTACCCATTGTGTAATATTTAGAATTTATTTGGGGAGAATAAAGGCCAGGCCTTAATCTGTGAAAATTTATCCTAACCATTTTCTCCAGAGGGTCTCAAAATCTCAGGTCTGGAATGGCCTGAAAGGCCATCCATGCCTTCTCTGATGCTGGGCCCCCACCTCCAACATCCTGCTTCTGCTTGAGCATCTCTAGTGATGAAGAGCTCACTACTTTAATGGGCAGTTCCATTCGTCTTTGGATAGGCAGCTCTTCTTGTTAGAGCCAAAATCTGCCTCTCCATACCATATTCTCACTGGTCCCAGTAATGTCCTCCAAGTGTCAAAAGCAGATCTGATCATTCTTCCTCATGAATATGTAAAAGCAGCTTGGGTCTTCTTTGATACTTGTTTTCTCCAGGATAAAAATAATTTTTGAAAATTCTCTTAAAACTTTGCAGTTTTCCCTTACCCACAGCCTTCAATTTTCTAGTTAGCAATGATGGACTGATTTACTCTGAGCTCTCTGGCCCTACATCCCCACCCCTCCCCCACCCCCCACTTCCCCCTCCCCGCAACCAAAGGGAACATATTGGGTCCCTGGCAAGGACCTATAGGATTCAAAGCCAGAGACTCTCTACTCCTTACTCAGAGATTGTCAGTGAACAAGAAGTGTGTGCCTGGGTAATCTGTCTGTTCCCTCAGGTCTCTCTCAGTGGTGGATGGAATTCCCTGACCATCCATTTTATTTCCTGGCTTTTGCTCTATGAAGTGAAGGGCAGCTGTAGGAAGTATTTAGGAGAGGCAGTGTGGCTGCAGTAGAAAAAGCATAGGCTTTGGAGTGAAGGTTACATTTAAATTCCAGCTCCTCTATGAAGCTGTTTTGAGACCTTGTGCCAGATATTTAACTTTTATGGGCTTTTGTTTCTTCATCTGTAACAGAGGCATCTAATATCTACTGCAGAGTGTCATTTTAAGGGCTAAATAAAATAATGTACTTCAAGTGCCTGGCTTATGGTGGGCATTTTATAAATGATAGCTGCTACTAATAATAAGAAATAATTTTTCACTAGGAAAATTATGGCTTAGTCACACTCTAAGTGGAACAAGTAATTTTTTACTACAACAGTATCTATTATCAGTTGTCTGTCCCATTTGTGTTATCTCTGGCCTGTGATTCATGGTAAATTTTTTTATCGAATGACCTATACCCACAGTACTCTGTCACCTCCTATTCATTCTTCAGCCCAAGGACAGATCAGCCTTCTGGCCCCACCTATTATCTGAAACTGCCTCCTTTAAGGGAAGTCCCTATTGCCAAATCCAAGGGACCCAAATAGGCCTCTATCACTCTGCAGCACTTGACACTATTGGTCACACAACCCTTTCAGGAAAGCTCTCCCCTTCTAAGAGATTTCACATTCTTCTGGTTTTCCTCTCTGGATGCTCCACATCCTCCTTCCACACCTTGCTAGGGTCATCTTCTCAATGGTAGCATAATCTAAAGTTTTTTCCTGCACCCTCTTCTCTTCTACGCTCATGGGCAATTTAATCTGGCTTCAATTGCCATCCTTAAGCTAATAATTCACCACATATGTGTGGTGAATACTTCTCTCTAGAAACAAAGACCTGTATATCCAACCAACCTCTTGACTTCACTGTCTCCTTGGTTGTCCCATGGGTACTTCACACTCTACTGTTGAAAGTGGAACCAATTATCTTCCCCTCTAATCAAGCTTAACTCGTATGCTCTGTTGCTTAATGATTGACACCACCATACAGTCCCTCCAGTTGCCAAAGCCAAAAATCTGGGAGTCAACCTTGATTCTTCCCTCTCCCTTAGGCTCTATATCTAGTTAACGACCAAGTTCTATCAATTCTATCTCCTTAATATATCTGAAATTCATTATATTCTTTCTACACCTTCCACCACTGCTTTTTCTCAGGCCATCCAGCAGCTGGTCTTCTTTCTTCTGTCTTATCCCTGATAGCACATTTGCCACCCTACAGTCTGTGTGATCTTTCCAAATATGTTTATGATGTCAGTCTCCTGTATAAAATACTTTATTTTTTGTTGCCCTCGGAAAAAAGTACAAATGCTTTTGGCCCTGTTTAGAAGTCCTTTTCTTGATCTTGTCCCATTTTCCTCACTAACCTCATCTCTTTCCCTTCTTCTTCCCCCACCTGGTGTCTCTTTACTCTTTCCCTATCCTTCTCTTTTCCCTCCAAATCTCCCACCTCCATCCCCACGTACTGCTACTGGCTGTTACCTGAACTCACCAAACTCTTAGTTCTGGGTCTTTTGCACATGCTTTTCTTTCTGATTAAAATTCTTTTCCCTACCTCTTTCTATCACAAGGACACTGGTGCTGGCAAGTGCCATTTTGGAATCCTCCCTCTAGCTTATTAGCATGGGACCAAGACCTGCCCTTCAGCCTATAGGAACAAGTACTGGGACACCTCGGGCCAGGCAGCTAGCAGGGAGGGGATAAAGCCCCACCCATCAGCAGGTCCACTGCCTTAGGACTCCCTGAGCCCTGAGTTGCCTCAGGACCAAGATCTGTACACCACAATACCCAGGACCTGGCCCCACTCACCAGTACACCAGCACTAGCCCCAGGACTTTCAGGGCCACACACTCAGCCATTGGGACCCAGCCCTGCCCATCAGCCGGCCAACATCAACTCCAGGACCCCCAGGGCCCTGAAGCCAAAGACCCTAGGACCTGGCTGTACCCAACAGTGGGTGGACACCAGCCCCAGGAACACTGCAGTCCTGCAGCCTGATAGCCTGCCATGTCAGGACCCAGCCTACCCACCAGCAGGCCAGCACCAGCCCCGGGACCCCCAGGGCCCTGGCCCTGCCCACCAGCAGGCTGACCCCAACTCTGGGACCCCCAGGGCCATGCAACCAGAGACCCCAGGACCTGGTTCTACCCACCAGCAGGCTTACACCAGCTCTAAGACACCTTGGGCTCTTCAGCCAGCCACGCTGGGAATCAGGCCCACTTACCAATGAGCCAACACCAGCTTTGGGACACCCCAGACCTCACAACAAGCCGTGTCAGGAACTGGCCCTGCCCACCAGCAGGCTAACACTAGATCTGGAGCCCCCCAACCTTACAACTACCCACCCATGGGACCCACCCACCATTGGGCCAGCACTAGCCCTGGGACCCCCTGGGGCTCTGTAGTCAGCCACCTCATGACTGGGCCCCACCCACCAGTAGCTGGAAGACTCTGCACAGGCAGGGCATGGCAACAAACTGGACTGGGGGCCAGCCATGCCTAAGAGACGCCCCCCACAACAGCAGTCAGCCTGTCACAACAGAAGGGCCCATGCAGCCCACAGAGGGAGCACCCCTGGAGCATAGAGTTCTGGGGAGTATGCTACTGCTGCCTGCAAGAGACTCATTTTAGATCTAAAGACACACACAGACTAAAAGTGAGAGGATGGAAAATGCTATTCACTGCAAGTGGAAGTGAAAAGAAAGCCAGGATAGCAATATTTATATCAGACAAAATACAATTTAAAACAAAGACTGTTATAGAGACAAAGAAGGACATTACATTATGATTAAGGGATCAATCCAAGAAGAAGGTATACAATTGTAAATATATATGTACCCAACATAGGACCACCTAAATACATAAAGCAAATATTAACAGACATAAAGGCAGAAGTTAATAGTGACACAACAATAGTAGGGGACCTTAACACCCCACTCATATCAATGGACAGATCATCCAGACAGAAAATCAGTAAGGAAACACTGGCCTTAAACAACACATTAGACCAAATAGACAATAGATATATATATAAAACATTCCATACAAAAGCAGCAGAATACACATTCTTTTTAGGTGCACATGGAACATTCTGCAGGATAGATCACATGCTAGGCCACAAAACATGTCTCAATAAATTTAAGAAGATTGAAATCATATCAAGTATCTTTTCCGACCACAACAGTATGAGATTAGAAATCAACTATATCTTCAATAAATGGTGTTGGGAAAACTGGACAGCTACATGGAAAAGAATAAAACTGGATTACTTTCTTATACAATGCACAAAAATAAATTCAAAATGGATTAAAGACTTAAATATAAGACCTGAAACCATAAAACTTCTAGAAGAAAACACAGGTGGTATACTCTTTGACATTGGTCTTGGTAATATTTTTTTGGATATGTCTTCTCAGCCAAGGGAAACAAAAGGAAAAAAAAAAAAGGGAACTACATCAAACTAAAAAGCTTTTGCACAGTGAAGGAAATTATCAACAAAATGAAAACGCCATCTACTGAATGGGAGAAGATATTTGCAAATGATATAGCTGATAAGGGGTTAATATACAAAATATATAAAGAACTCATACAATTCAACATCCCTCCCACCCCCACAAAACCAACCCAATTAAAAAATGGGCAGAGGATCTGAATAGACATTTTTCCAAAGAAGACATACAGATGACCAACTGGCATATGAAAAGATGCTCAACATCACTAATCATCAGCAAAATGCAAATCAAGACTACAATGAGATATCACCTCACACCTATAAGAATGGCTATTATCAAAAAGACAACAAATAACAAGTGTTGGTGAGGATATGGAGAAAAGGAAACCCTTGTGCACTGTTGGTGGGGATATAAATTGGTGCAGCCACTATGGAAAATAGTATGGAGATTCCTCAGAAAATTAAACATGGAACTACCATACAGCCCAGCAATTCCACTTCTGGGCATTTATCTGAAGAAAATGAAAACACTAGAAAAGATATATATACACTCCTATGTTCATTGCAGCATTATTTACGATAGCCAAGATATGGAAGCAACCTAAGTGCCCATTGATAGATGAATGGATAAAGAAGAAATAGTATATATACACAATGAAATATTACTCAGCCATAAAAAGAATGAAATCTTACCCTTTCTGACAATGTGAATGGACCTAGAGGGTATTAAGCAAAGTGAAATAAGTCAGAAAGAAAAAGACAAATACCATATGATTTCATTTATATGTGGAATCCAAAAAACAAAACAAACAGAACAAAACAGACACTGAGAACAAATTGGTGGCTGCCAGAGAGGAAGGGGTTTGGGAGAGGAAAGAAATAGGTGAGGGATATTAAGAGGTACAAAATTCCTTCGTAAAATAAATGTGTCACAGGTATAAAATGTACAAAGTGGGGAATATAGTCAATAATTATGTAATGTCTTTGTATGTGAACAGATCAATTATTGTGGTGATCATTTTGAAATATTGAATCACTATGTTGTGTAACAGGAACTAATGTAGTCTTACAGGTCAATTATACTTCAAAAACAAACAAAAAAACTCATAGAAAAGAAGATCAGATTTGTGGTTACCAGAGGTGGAGTGTGGAGGCCGGGTAATTGGATGAAGGCAGTCAAAAGGTACAAACTTCCAGTTATAAGATAAATAAGTACTAGGGATGTAATGTACAACATGGCAAATATAATTAACACTGCTGTACGTTATATATGAAAGTTGTGAAGAGAGTAAATACTAAGAGTTCTCATCACAATGAAAAAATATTTTTTCTATTTCTTTAATTTTGTGTCTACATGAGATGATGGATGTTCACTAAACTTACTGTGGTCATCATTTCATGATGTATTAAGTCAAATCATTATGCTGTTCACCTTAAACATATACACTGCTGTATGTCAATTATATCTTAGTAAAATTGGAAGAAATAAATTAAAAATAAATAAAATTAAAAATTAAAAAAAGCCTCCACTAACTCTCCTGTGCTGGCTTAGCTGCTGCTTCTGTGTGTCTGCATGACCTGTTCCTACTCCCGTCAAGGTGTCAAAGAACTTAGCACAATATCTTGCCATTGTGTACTTCTCTGCCACTTAAAAAGGATAACAGTCATGTCTTGTTCATTTTTAAATCTCTGATGCTAGCATAGTGCCTAGCAAATGGGAACTGTTCAGTAAGTATCTCCTAAGTTATGTTTATTGTTTAATAAGTTGATTTTGGGGAACAGTACCAAAGCTTTTGTTGTAGGGTAACCTGAAATTATAGGCTTGGAAAAGGAACTTAAAAGTCTCAGACATTATAAATGACTCGTAGGCTCTGCTTGCTTCTCAACCTGATGGACTTGGCAGACATACAATGATGGATACACATGAACATCGCATGCGTCCGAACGCAGTGTGTGTTTCCAAGAGAGTCACATGACACTCATTCCTCTGCAGGTAAAGAGCCCTGGGCCAGCTGAGCTAGGTTAGTTCACTCTGGGTGAGCCTTACAGGCTGCTGGCACACCTCAGGAGACTGTGGACTGTGTGTCAAGTGCACGAAAGCCAACTAGGGCAGAGAGCATGGGAACCGGTTGGAAGAATGACACCACAGGGAGATGAATCTCCCATTCAGCAATTCTAGTCCCAGCTCTTTCATTAATGAGCTGTGTGACCTTGAACAAGTGTCTTCCTCTTTTTGGCTCCAGTGTCCATATTTGTAAATGAGGGCTTGGATTGGCTGGGCTCCAAAATCCCTTCCAGGATTGATGCTCTGGGATTCTGTGATCAGTGTGAAGACTGCAGACATCAGTGGAAGGAAGCAGGTAAGTGTGTATTAGGAGCATGTGGCAACTGACCCATCGGTTCCAGGCCTTCAGCAGTCTTCAGCAAAAGGGAGCCAAGCTAGGACAGAGATTTGCTTTAAGTCACCCTGGAAGTAGAGACCTCTGGGGCACAATAGCTCACCATTGTGTCTTAAGGCTCTAAGTCAGGTCTGTCAGAAGGAAGCGTTTCCAAGGATAGGAGTGGGGGTAGGTGGGCGGCAGAGAAGGGTTAATTTTCACTTAACAGTAAAATTACCACATTTGGGGAAAGTTTTTATGTTTATTGACCAATAATTTTGATCATTTTCTTTGCATTGAAATTATCCAAAATTTAAGTGTTGGAAATGATTCAAAGAGTACCACCTGGAACTTAGCTGAGGCAGGCATGACAGCAGTGCAGTGTTTTTGAACGGAACTGTTAAGTGGGTGAATTGAGATTTTTTTGAAGCTATGAACCATCAAGTCATAGAAATTCAGATTTGCTTTAGCCAAGTAAAAAAATCCAGTTTATTCTGAATTCTTAAATGGGTGGTAGTGGCTTTGATAATTGTATTAAAGACTCCTTGGGAAGCATAAAGAAAAAAATATATATGTGCTTAATTGAATAAATACTCATAACCAACTGTTTCTAGTAGATTAGCTCTAGTACTTGGCAGAAAACTTAGGGTGATAAAGAAAAAAATAACATTATGATTTTTTAAAATCCTGGGAATATTCTTTTTGGTCATGATTCACTGGTGTCAGAATTTCTGAGAGGTGTATGGAAACTCCCACCTTTGTCCCTGAAAGAACTGGAAATACATGAGTACAAGGTGTGCTCAGGAACTCAAGCTTCTGGCTCAAGGTGACTCCTTTCAAGTCTGGTCCTTCCTTTGTGTTGACCAAGAGTTTCCTCAGCTTCTTAGAAAAATGCTTGTGTAATGATTCACTTTGGTTCTGAAAAGATAGATGCATAATCGCTTAACTTCTTGAAGGTGTTTGGATTTGAATCCTAGTGGACAAAGCACAAGCCAAATGTTGGTGTGGAGAAGTGCCATTTTTAGCTCTCAGAATTGAGGTGGGACAGGAGCAAAGAAAAGCACCTCCTGAGAAATGAGGGAACCAGTCAGATGCAGAAATGGGCCTCCAGGAAGAGGAGCCAAAACACAAAAATAGTAATAATTAAATTTGCTGAGTATTTACTCTGTGTCAAGCAGGATTCCAAATCATAATGATCATAATCAGAATTATACTATTAATAGTTCTCACACCAGCCCTCTGAGGCAGGCTCTCTTATTTCCATTTTCTAAATTGAAAACTCAGGTACAGAGGTTAAATATTCACCCAAGGAAAATTAGGTGGTAACTGTAGAGCCGGGATACAAACTCAGGTAGTTGGGCTGCAGAGTCGTTGCTGTTAACTACCTGTGCCCTGGTGCATCTCTAACCTTTCAAGGTCATATACAACTCTCATTCTGTATCTCCAGCATCCGATCTGGGGCTGGGAAGGTAATGGGCTTTGTTGAGTGTCCCTGAACTGAATGGAACCAAGCAGACTCAGCCTGTGCCCACCTGGAGTCTGTGGGAGGCTCTGTTTGACTCAGCACAATACTTGAGAGGAAAAGAATGCTAGCCAGTCCCTGGGGGCTGTCAGCAGAAGCCCAGTCCAGCCAGCTGATGTGGGATCGTGGGCAGGATTCCTCTCACTGCACAGAAACAGGAAGGAAAACCATGGGTACACAGGAGCCCAGTGCTGGGGGTGTGAAGAAGCAGCCTGCTGGTTCCATAGCATGTACGGGAACTCACTGCACCAGCCCCTGTACTGGGCACTGGCCACTGTGGATACAGAGTTGGATTGTCCACATTCCATGCCCTGGAGGAGCTCCATGCTAGTACTGGGAAAGGCTACCTATCTGATAGGAGCCAGGAAATTGCCTTAGGACCCCTGTCCTACTTTGTAGGGCCAGACGAGATTAATTCTCAATCCTATTGTCTCTCTTGTGGAGTTTTAAAATTCAGCTCACTGCCACTAACTGGATTCAGGAGATGGGTTATATAACTTTCAGATCTCTCAATGAACTTTCTGGATCAAGAATGTAGGGTTATGAATAGCCAAAGCAATCTTGAGACAGAAAAACTGAGCAGGAGGAATCAGGCTCCCTGACTTCAGACTATACTACAAAGCTACAGTAATCAAGACAGTATGGTACTGGCACATAAACAGAAATATAGATCAATGGAACAGGATAGAAAGCCCAGAGATAAACCCACGCACATATGGTCACCTTATCTTTGATAAAGGAGGCAAGAGTATACAATGGAGAAAAGACAGCCTCTTCAATAAGTGGTGCTGGGAAAACTGGACAGCTACATGTAAAAGAATGAAATTAGAACACTTCCTAACACCATACAAAAAATAAACTCAAAATGGATTAAAGACCTAAATCTAAGGCCAGACACTATAAAACTCCTGGAGGAAAACATAGGCAGAACACTCCATGACATAAATCACAGCAAGATCCTTTTTGACCCACCTCCTAGAGAAATGGAAATAAAAACAAAAATAAACAAATGGGACCTAATGAATCTTAAAAGCTTTTGCACATCAAAGGAAACCATAAACAAGACGAAAAGACAACCCTCAGAATGGGAGAAAATATTTGCAAACAAAGCAACTGACAAAGGATTAATCTCCAAAATATATAAGCAACTTATGCAGCTCAATATCAAAAAATCAAACAACCCAATCCAAAAATGGGCAGAAAACCTAAATAGACATTTCTCCAAAGAAGATATACAGATTGCCAACAAACACATGAAAGGATGCTCAACATCACTAATCATTAGAGAAATGAAAATCAAAACTACAATGAGTGCTGGTTGTGTACTGGGTACGTTAGGCATTTTCACATTGCCCGATAGAGGCTAGAAAGTTTAAGAAAAGGACAAATTACTTAACATAGAAATCCAACTTCAACTTCAACTTCTTTCAAAAAGTATAACACCAATGAAAACCAAAATGGCAAAAATCAAAAAACAAACAAACAAAAAACTACAATGAGGTATCACCTCACACAGGTCAGAATGGCCATCATCAAAAAATCTACAAACAATAAATGCTGGAGAGGGTGTGGAGAAAAGGGAACCCTCTTGCACTGTTGGTGGGAATGTAAATTGATACAGCCACTATGGAGAACAGTATGGAGGTTCCTTAAAAAACTAAAAATAGAACTACCATAGGACCCAGCAATCCCACTACTGGGCATATACCCTGAGAAAACCATAATTCAAAAAGAGTCATGTACCACAATGTTTATTGCAGCTCTATTTACAATAGCCAGGACATGGAAGCAACCTAAATGTCCATTGACAGATGAATGGATAAAGAAGATGTGGCACATATATCAATGGAATATTACTCAGCCATAAAAAGCAACAAAATTGAGTTATTTGTAGTCAGGTGGATGGACCTAGAGACTGTCATTCAGAGTGAAGTAAGTCAGAAAGAGAAAAACAAATACCATATGCTAACACATATATATGGAATCTAAAAAAAAATAAAATGGTTCTGAAGAACCTAGGGGCAGGACAGGAATAAAGACACAGACATAGAGAATGGACTTGAGGACACGGGGCGGGGGAAGGGTAAGCTGAGATGAAGTGAGAGAGTGGCATGGACATATATACACTACCAAATGTAAAATAGATAGCTAGTGGGAAGCAGCTGCATAGCACAGGGAGATCAGCTCGGTGCTTTTTGACCACCTAGAGGGGTGGGATAGGGAAGGTGGGAGGGAGATGCAAGAGGGAGGAGGTATGGGGATATATGTATATGTATAGCTGATTCACTTTGTTATACAGCAGAAACTAACACAACATTGTAAAGCAATTATACTCCAATAAAAATGTTAAAAAAAAAAAAAAGAATGTAGGGCTAAAGTGGTGGCAAGGCTGGGTAGACAGGACTTGAGAAAGGACTCTGCAATTAAAATGGCTAGAGAGATTGTTGGATAAGAGAAAGGAGAAAAAGAAAGACATCTGTTCTTTTTTTTTTTTTTTAAGTTATTTATTTATTTATTTATGGCTGTGTTGGGTCTTCGTTTCTGTGCGAGGGCTTTCTCTAGTTGCGGCGAGTGGGGACCACTCTTCATCGCGGTGCGCGGGCCTCTCACTATCGCGGCCTCTCTTGTTGCGGAGCGCGGGCTCCAGACGCGCAGGCTCAGTAATTGTGGCTCACGGGCCCAGTTGCTCCATGGCATGTGGGATCTTCCCGGACCAGGGCTCGAACCCGTGTCCTCTGCATTGGCAGGCAGACTCTCAACCACTGCGCCACCAGGGAAGCCCAAGACATCTGTTCTTATGTTCATATAACACTAGGACCTATTTATCCCAGGAGGGAGGAGAGAACATTTATTCTCTGTGTTAGCCATGGAACCGGCTTTGGGGTCAAGTTTCTTGAGTGATGAAGCAATTTTGGTAGTCTAGGATTCATTTGGTGATGAGCAATGAAGGTGATGCCTGGTTTGCCTGGATAGTCCCGGTTTATGCTTGTTATACTGGTGGCATTATTGAAATTGCCTTGTTTCACTCTAAAAAGTATCCTGGTTTGGATGATAAATTTTATAGTCATGCTGCCGAAGGACAAAAAAAAAACCCTGCATTTTTCTGGTGGGCTTGAGTTCTGAGTTTTAAAGCCAAAGAGATGTTGGAGTATAAACATCTCTTGCTAGATAGGCTTTTCCTCTGTTACCACCATGCCTGAATATGGACAAAAGTCAATCCTTTCCCCCTTAGCTTGGCTGGAAAATACAAAACTAAAATTTACTCTAAAAATTAATAGAACACCCACCCCCCAACCACCAATCTCCTATAAAATAGAAAAACAGACACAGGGTACAAATTCATTAAGTTTTTGCCATAGATCTACTTGACTGGCTCCATTTAGAGTTATCAGTTCTTGGATCTTTTAGCTTTCCTCCACCTGGAGTTCTGGGGCACACGGCCACACAGAGGCTGGAGTGGGGTGCTGGTAGGGAACCACAGATGTAGGGGGGAGCCTGTCAGCCTCTCACATGTCCTGCTATTTTATAGGACCCTAGTCCTTGAGGTATCATCTCCTGACTCCCGGGGGAAGGGAGGGAGGAGAGTCATTTTCTCACCCCTGGAGATCTGCTTGAAACATAGTCACTGTGACTATAGTGATTAGTAGAAACTTGCGAAAGAATCAAGGAGAAGTAATGAAATTGGTGTTTCATGAAATTTAATTGAGCATCGCCCTGCTCTTTAGCAGCAATCAGCTCAGTTTATGTGACCACCTTTACAGATGGAGGAAAACAAGGATTTGGGGAAGGAGCCTTTCTTGTGTGTCCTTTGCTCTCTCTCCCCTCACTGGTCTATCTACCTGTGTCTGTGTTGTTGTGCTGCTATTGCTAAAGCCATCAAACGAGACCTGTGACTGTACTCAACCTTAGTCATCTGTTTGTTACAGAAGCATTTTTGGACTGTTTGAATGGCTTCATCACCTCGTTCCTTTGGATACAGATGGAGATTAGGAGGAATATAAATAGACAATTATTGAGCATTAGGCCTGTCATAGATATTGAAGGGAATTACAGGGTCAAGAAATTATAGTCAAAATTCAAAGAGACGTAAAAAGGATGAGACATTGTTTAGGTTTTGATGTTAGAAGCTCATTGTTTCAAAGATCTGGGAGTGTGTGATAAAACCATGCCAGCTCTTTTTTTAAAATTTTTAAAAAATGTGTTTATTTCTTGTTTCTTTTTTTTTTAATTTTATATATTTTTTTATACAACAGGTTCTTATTAGTTATCCATTTTATACATATCAGTGTATATATGTCAATCCCAATCTCCCAATTCATCCCACCACCACCACCACACCCCCACTTTCCTCCCTTGGTGTCCATATGTTTGTTCTCTACATCTGTGTCTCTATTTCTGCCCTGCAAACCGTTCATCTGTACCATTTTTCTAGAAAACCGTGCCAGCTCTTGTTTCCACCTTCCCAACATAAAACAGCTAAAGATCACTGAATAAATTAATAAGAGATAGCAAGGGTGTGCTTCCTCAAGGAAAATTCCCCTAAGAAGCTTGCCATTTCAGGAAGACATGGGTTGTGGGTTTTGTGAATCAGCTTTAAAAGGAGCCAGATGAGCTTATGACCAGTGATAATATCTGTAGCTACTGAAGTCGAGACAGGGTAGTCAGTCAATTCTCATGCTTCCTTCATGTCACATTCATGTCACAGGGGCCACACGAATGGGCTGGGAATGTTTCCCTGCAGGGTCCTTGCTGATACTCAATTTCCTCTGATAAATTGCCTCATTCTTCACATCAAATCCTCTTCAAAATGAAGTAAATTCTGGGTTGATGAAACAACACACTGATCATTTAAGAAACATGACATAACCTACCTGTGAAGATTATTGAATGTGTGCAGAAGCCTTCCAAATTTTAAACTCTGTGGGCTAGAAACCAATTCCAAGGCACTGCCATTGCGCAAAACCTTGTTTTCGTTTGCAAATCACGCCCAGGAACTGTCATCAGAAACAACTTGTCAATCTGAAAAGCAACCACACTCATAACTTTATAGTAATGATAGAAATACTGAGAGTATTTAAGTTTGAATAAAAACAATAGTTAAAATGTATCAAAGGCATATTGTGTGCCAGGTCCTGTCCTGAGTTTTACATGCATTGTCTTGCTTAATACTCCCAATAATAAGTATTCTTACGTAGGCATTATTATATTATTATTCTAATTTTACAGATGAATATTATTACAGCCCAACTTCTCTCTAGAATTTCTGACCAGACGTCGACTGTCTACTCAACCTCTCTGTTTGGATATTTAATAGGCATCTCAAGTTTAAAGTGTCCAAAATTTGGCCGCTAACATTCGTTTTCTCCTTCCCCTTCTTCCAACAAACTTCCACCCCTTCAGTCTTCCTCATCAAAGGTGATGGCAACTCCAGCCTTCTCGATGCTCAGGCCGAAAGCCTGGGAGTCGTCTTTGACTCCTCTCTTTTCGCTCACACACCACATCCCATCTGGTTAGCAAATCCTGATGCTGCACCTTCCAACTATATCAGAATCTGACCACTTCTCACTCCTCCACTGCTACTACCTGGTTCAAACTGCCATCCTGTCTCAGCTGGATGGCTGCTGTGACCTCCGTCTGCCCTCGCCCCCTTCAAGTCTATTCTCTTCCAGGTAGCCAGACTGCCCCTGTTAAAATGAAAGTTCAGAACCCTCCAACAGCTTCTCATCTGACTCAGAGTGGAAATCAAAGCCCTTACAATGGCTACAAAGCCTCATGAGGGGCCAGCTTCTTTTCTGATCTTTACTTTGAGTTTGCACACTCTGAATTTTATGCAGTGTTTTGTGCATATGTGAATCTGTGTGTTCTTCTGGGAGAGTCTATGTAGTGGTCACCAGATTCTCAAAGGACTCAAAATCTCCCAAAAGCTTAAGAATCACTGCTTGGAGGAAACCTCATACTTGAAAATCCAATTTAAAGAAGGCATTTATTCAAATTATAAAATGATTTGGAAAGGATTCTTTATTTAAAAAAAAAAAATTGAGTTGTACCCTTTAATTTATTTTTTTTAAATATTTAATTTATTTATTTATTTGGTTATGCTGGGTCTTAGTTGCGGCAGGCAGGCTCCTTAGTTGTGGCTCACGGGCTCCTTAGTTGTGGCACATGTGCTCCTTAGTTGCGGCTTTCCGACTCCTTAGTTGTGGCATGTGAACTCTTAGTTGTGGCATGCATGTGGGATCTAGTTCCCTGACCAGGGATTGAACCCGGGCCCCCTGCATTGGGAGAATGGAGTCTTAACCACTGTGCCACCAGGGAAGTCCCAGAAAGGATTCTTTATTTAACAAAAGGAATCATTGAAAGTGTCTTGTGCGTTTACAATACAATGAAATTAAATATATTTAATTATTTTAGCAGACTCTTTGTGACCCAAGTGCATCAGTTCTAAGAGGATTCAGAGTAAATCAGGCTACAATAAAATCTATGTGTAGCAAATAGATGTTTGAGCCTCTAGCTAACAGCTCTCTTATTTTAAATAATAGCAAACCTATATGCACAGTTTGGGGCCTGTTATGTGTAAGGTATTATATTTGGAAACATTTTTTACATATTTCAGTACATAGAGCTGGGCACAGAGTAATGATGTCTGTCTCTGTATGCTCTTCTCCCCTTACCCCTCATCCTAGAATTTGTAGCATTTCACAGATCAGCAAGCTGTGAAATGAGATTGGACCCAAAGTGATTCTCTTGCCAAGGAGAGAGATCAGCAGTGATTGCAAGTGGGTCAGCCTGGATATGGGCTCTTGGGTCCCTGAAACCCCAGCACTCAATTGTCTTCTGCATCGTTCCCTCTACCATTTATAGACTAGAAACCCTGACCTATATCCCAGGGGTGTTGTGTGGATTAACCAGTAAACTATAATTAATTGTGAAGTAAACATTAATTATTGTTTTCACGGTCAGTTCTGGTCTGGGTTCCTGACCTGGAGAGAGAACCTGCTTGTACAGTGGCCTCTGTGTGGGTTCAGAGCACCCCAAAAACCTGTGAGGGATGTGTCCTCCTTTGATGTATGTTAGGAGTACTCCAAAGAGTCGTAAAGCACTAGATTTCACACTGGGGAGGCGTCCTGTTTGTGATCGCAGGGAACCTGGTCTCCGTCTCCAACACTAGAAGGGCTGCAGAAGCTGCTGATTTGTTCTTCATGGGCGCAGAGGGCATAACTAGGACAAATGGGGAGGCAGACGTTAGCCCAAGAGTGGGAAGAACTTCAACAGCTGGAGCAGTTCAACTATGGAACCAATGCCTGAAAAAGCAGGGAGTTCTTCCTGACCATGGAAAAGTTCAAGGAAAGGCCAGATGACTTTTTATTTTCAAATAATTTATTGATTGATTACCTACCCTATGTGGGGCATGATGCTAAGTGCTGGAGGAACCCAAATGTGAACTAGACAAGTACTGTGCTTTTAGCACAGATGTAAGAGGGAAGATAAAATCCATTCATCCATCCATCCATCCACCCATACAATGAATATATAGTCGTCCCTCATTATTCATGGGAGATTAGTTCCAGGACCTCTCTCCCACACCCCACCCCAACAGATACCTAATCTGAGAATGCTCGAGTTCCTTGTATAAGATAGGACAGTACAGCCTGTATAAAATAGTATAGTCTGCCCTCCATATCTGTGGCTGCAGAACCCTTAGATACAGAGGGCTGACTGTATATAGAGGTATCATAGCACTGAGTGCTCTACAGTACTGAACAAAGCAAAGACTTATGTGTCTTACAGGTGGTATATGAGGTTGCCAATAAGAACTCCTAAAGCATGAAGTTATTGTTAGCCTTTGAGACTGAAATTAGGAAAAGTTAACAAGAAACAAAATCAATTGGCTAATGGGGATATAACTAGGAAAGCTTAAGTATAACAAATCATAACATGCTTTGGCAACTGTGATGACTGTTAGTGTAAAGGGGGTGGTCTGCCTGGAGCTAGAAGACAGGGAGTCAAAGGAAGAATATTTGTGAATTTGTTCCTAGCATGATCTGAATACAAGGTAATGGGCCAGGGACTGAGGACATCAGGCTTTCATAGCTCAGTGACACTGGCCATTGAGATCATTCAACTCATACTCTTTTCCAGAACCTCTTCCTCTTCTCCTGCCTGACTCCTACTTATCTTCAGGTTTTAACTTAAATGTAACTTTCCTGGAAAAGCCTCATCTGTACTCTCACAATACTATGTACTTCTCCTACACGGCACTTATCACAGCTGTAATTTATTGTTTCTTAGCATCTCTCTTCCCCACTAGACCAGAAGCTGAATGAGGATAGAAGACGTGTCAGTCTTATTCATCCCTATAACCCATTGCCTGGCACATAGAGGTACTCAGTAAATATTTGTTAAATGACTGGATAAATAAATGAAAGACAGAATGAATCTGATTTCCCAGGAAGATTTTTCCTATAAGGGAAAGATTCCCTGAGCAGTGAGATGACTTTTATTTCTGGAATTTTGGAGACCTCACTTACAGCAGGATTCTAACATAAGGTAGAAATGCAAGTGAACAGGAAATGAGCTATGGGACTTCAGAGATGGAATAGCAATTGTGGAAGTGGTTATGTAAGAGAGGGCACCTGACCTGAGTACCGAATCAAAGATGGGATTTGGCATGTGGAACTAAGGGGTGGAAGGTGAAAAGGTTATTCTAGCCAGAGATGAACAGCATGAACAAAGATGCCAAGTTTGGAATTCAGAGTGAATGTAGAGGAGTGATGGGACATAACATGGGGAAAGCAGGCTGGGATCCCATTGAGACAGGCAGGATAAAGTGTTTGGACTTATTCATCTGTTGGTAAGCTTTGCCATAGAGGGGATCCCTGCATTGCATGGGGGTCAGTTCCTTTCACAGTGTTCCAAAAGATATAGCGTGGACAATGACACGGATTGGATGACTCCAGGAGAAGGCCAGCTGGCTGTCTCCCTAAAGGTCCTCACAGTAGGGTGTAATTACCAGGGATCTCATAGGGTCCAGGTTCTGGCCCTTTGTCTGTCAGGCTCGAAAATCTGTTTATCCACACTCAAAGGTTAACCTAATCTCATAAGGCTACTGTATATAACCAGGATGCTAATTTAGTAATTCACAAGGAAAACTAGCATTACTAAAGGTATCAAATGTTCAAGTCCTATGACTAGAGCCCTGTAAGCAGACCACATAAGAAGTCATATTATAATTACGTGTCAGTTTGTTAATTCACAAGAAATATATTGCCCAAGGATGCCCAAGTCCAATGGCTAGGTAGTCATTTCCTATAGGTGGATCTACATGAGAAGCCAAACTACAATCAGTTCCTTGATAAACTTGGAGTTTAGGACAAGGGGAACTCATTAAAAGAATGTTTAGAGACATCTAACCTAGTCCTCTATAACAGGCAGGTACTTGTCACCATAATTACCTAGGTCACCTTTTTAACCAGAACCCCTCTTCCCTGGATGGTATTAGATGGGCAGTGATAAGGTTTGCTTGTCTGACCTCCTTTCCTTGCATTTTCATGGCTGGTCAACCTCCCTTCTGACTGATACTTGCCTTCTTTAACTATATTAACACTTCCAATCGGATTTCATCAAGTTCTCCTGGTCTGAGAACCATTCTGTTTCTTTAGGATGACTCAGCAAATCTCTGCTGTAATCAATGTTGTGTTGATGTCCCAGTTTAACTCTCAAGAGGACAATCTCATTTCTGATTCTTTCAGGATCACTCACTGTTGCCCCTAGTACTGACAACACTTTCCAGTCTCAAGATTCTAGGGCACTGCCAAGCCTCCAATGGCTTAGAACAACCTTATATTTAACATTGTCAGATTGTCATAAACTAGATAAAGCCTCAGTGGTAATAACCTTTCCTTTCCATTCATGTGGTTTTTTGCAATCAAAACACACGTTCATATCTGTTATCATTCTAAGATGAAATTCTTTACCTCAAGAGGTAAAGAAGGCAGGGATTGGAGTTGCTCATGGTCACACTGTTAACAAGAGGCAGAAACAGAGCTCAGATCGCAGGCCACTTTCTAGTATATTCCACTCCTTCACCATGTAATAGAGGAGTTTTCTTTTAAATTCCACATACATTGAAAAGAAAAATCAAATTACACTAATGTTTAATTTATCCACTTGAAGGTTGCGCAGAGAAGTCAAGTGTTGAGGTTTAGCATGAAAGCCATGATGGAGAATTCTAGTGTCAGAACCAGGGCTTGATTAGCAGTAGAAATGCCCAATCCTGTCCCTACCTCAAGGAGGCAGAACAATGGGATTAGACAGACCCCTGTGGGCAGAGCTGGCAGGAGCAATAGGAACAAAGACCAGATCACAGACTGGAAGGCCCATGGGTGAGCCCAGAGTTGGGAAAGAGGGGGCTGGTATCCCTGAGGATGTTGCCACCAAGCCACAGGGAAGATGGGGTGAATGGCCCCTCTTAGTCTTTCTGGAATCAAAACACTCTTTCCTCTAAGCACTGCTGGATATAGGAGGATACATTCTCACTCTTTGCTTCCTTGCCCCAGACTTTACAGAGAACACCTCCCTTTGTGATAATGACCATTAATGAGTACCACCCTGTGCCAGGTCAGGGCTAGGGATATTATTTTGCTCCTAACAAGCTTGAAGATTGTATTATTTTGCTCCTAACAAGCTTGAAGATTGTATTGCCTCCAACCTCCACCCAAGAAACTGTAACCCTTAGAGGTTAAGTAACTTGACCAAGGTCACTCACTAATATATGTTGGAAATGGATTCTAAGGCAGTTTGGTTTGATGTAAAACTCAAGCTTTTCCCATTGTGCCATGCTGACCCTCAATACATTCATGTCTCAGAATGAGCTGTTATAATTCAGGCCTTTTTTGTCCTCCAATCCTGCTGGTCAGAGTGTGAGAACAAGAGACAAGAGAAAGGCAGGAAAAGTGTTGCATTCATTACATGCTAGAACCAGACAGTCTGCGTTCAAATTCAGGTTCTACCACCTGCCAGCTGTGCCACCTGGGACAAGTCATACCCTCTCTGTGCCTTTTTTCCTCACTTGTAAAATGAGGAAAATAATAGTACTTACCTAAAAAAAAATGATAGTACTCACTTTATAGGATTGTTGTGAGACTCAAATACGTTAATATAACTAAAGTGCTTAGAAAAGTATCTGGCACATAGTAAATGCTCAATAAAATTAACCATTAATATCTTTTGATTAAATTGAGATCTTGACCTCAATCCAGTCTGACCCCTTCTTTGGATGTGGAAGACACTGCAGCCTCATTAATTCCATAATTCTAAGCCATCTGTTGAGGTGGGTTACTTTCTAGATGGGTCATCTGAACTATTTTAAGGGATCATCGTAACCATTTTAACAGATCCCTACTGATGTAAATATCAGACTTCATCTAGAATTCTAGGGTCATAACATGGATGGTCCCTACAGTTTGCCTCTGCTGTACCCTCCTCCCTCCTTTCCTAGAAATGCCTGTCTAAAGGGACTGGTGAGTTTACTGGAGATTTGCCCTGATGTGGTGCCAGCAGCCCACAGGTCATTAGTGCTCCCCAGAGAGCCCATTCCTTGCTTGCTTTGTAGCTCAGCAGACTCCTGAGTCTTCTCAGCCAGTGACATTCCAGATGCCTGAGCTGGCAGGAAAGGGTGGGGCAGCCCCAGCTGAGTCCAGAAAGGAAACTAGGTCTGTCCACACAGACAGCTACAGACCAATTAAAATGGTGCATAAGCTAATTAAGGACTGTGAATGAGGTGCCGCTTCCCTGAGGTGCCACGTACATGCCGGATAATGACAGCCTTGGGCCGGAACCTTCTATGACTTGAAACTGGATAACTTAGGTGACAGGATTAAAACAAAAAGGATAACAACCTGCAAGACATAACTTCATACTTTCAAATGGAATCTTTAATACAGTTCAATTTCAGAAATATTTGTGAAACAATTAGGGCAGGAAACGGTGCTGGACATTATGGGGACACAAATGGGTGACACTCAGTCCCTGACTCAAGGGTGTCAGTTCTCCATCTCTAATCCCACTTCTTATCAGCACCTACAGTTCCTCTCACATGCACTATTGTAATCATCTCTTAACTGGTCTCCCCATCTCCTGTGTTTCCTCAGCCACAATCCATACAAACAAACTTTGGTCGTATAACACTTCACTCAAAATGGATTCCCACTGCCTACACATTAAGTTCAAATATCTTACCGATATTAAAGGCCCTACAGATTGGCCCAGATTAACCCTTCCAGGTTTTCCTCTAACTTACTGCTCTGCTCCATGCCAGCCTTATTGGTCTACTACTGTTTCCTGAAACACACTGTCTTCGTTTTCTCCTCATCTTCCTGCTTTCCCTGAATTTGTTACAAGGCACAGCATGGCTTCCCTTCCCATCTCTGACTAGAGAGATCTTGCCCACCTTTCAAAACTCGTCTCCGGTGCCGCTTCTTCCCTAAAGCATCCCATGATGTTGGCTTCCTCTATTGCGATGTCATCAATCCCACGTTATCCTGCATTGCACTTGGTTTATCCTTCTCTCACGTCTGAGTTTTCCTCCAGCCAGTCTCCTGAGGAACTGGTCCTGGGATTGACTTTGTCATTTTCCTCTCCCACAGCATAGCCAGCACGATCCTCATGCAGAGTGAATTATACTGAATGGAATGGGGGAGATAAACCCAGCCCAAAGCGACTAACATAAGCCAAAATGCCACAAGGTTCTATGACAGAGCTCCAAAGTGGAATAAAATTCGCGTTGGAGTGGGGATGAATATATTCCAAGCAGGAAAGACTGGGAAAGTTTTCATTTTTTCATGTAAACCTTCCCTGATTTCTCCTCCTCTGTGACTTGTGTCCTTCCTGCACCTCCCACCCCCAGCCCCCATGGTGGTATTCACAACCCAGTATTGTAATTGTTTGCTTATATGTCTGATATATTTCCTAGACTAGAAGATCCTTGAGGGCAGGGACCAAGGTTTAATCCCTGTTATATTTTTGTACCAAGCCCAGAGCTTGGCACATAGTAGGTGCTCAATAAATATTTGTAGGGGGAGGAAAAAGAGGGTGGGAGAGAGGGAAGGGAGGGTTTATTCATGTAGAGATGGGGGAAGATGAAGGCTACAAAGAAGTTGAATTCAAAGGGATACAGTCATATATGGGGACCCTGCCAAATTGTCTTGGTGGATTAGCTTGATACTGTAATGAAGGTGCTCACTTCTCACATACTGCTTTTTGTAGGTGCTAATTGGCACTGAGTAAATAAGAAAAAAAAAAAAAACCAACCTGTATTCCAAGATCCTTTTGTCCCCCTCTTCCACCCACATGCTGGAATTGGCACTGTGATACTTTCCTCAATAGAAGATAATTAGGAGGCTGTTGGCAGCTGCAGTCCATGCCTGCTCTGTAACAGAGGGTCGCTGTGATTGCTGGAGCTTTCACTAACACAAAGACCAGTCAAATGGCCACTAAAGTTAAGGTAGCTCTTAAAAAAAAAATCAACCGCTTCCAGTTGATGCTGAAATTCCTTTCCCTTCACTTTTACACAAATAGGCAAAATTAGGAGTGGAACATTCACTTGTATGTGCCTCCAGTCAGAGGGCCACAGCATAGTGGAAGGAGCAGTGGCTCTGGCATTGCTGAGAGCCAGGCATGACTAGCAGTTTCACCACTTACAAGGCACACAGCTTAAGACAAGTGCCTTGGACTTCCCTGGCAGTCCAGTGGTTCACTCCGCACTTCAATGCAGGGGGCGTGGGTTCGAGTCGGGGAACTAAGATCCCACATGCCACTAGGCCAAAAAAAAATAAAACAAAAATAAATTAAAAAAAAAAAAAAGAATGTTCACTGTTATTTAAAAAAAAAAAAAAGACAAGTGCCTTAATCACTGAAGCTATTTCCCTCATCTATAAAATGGGAATAAATACTATCTTCTTTTGGGACTGTTGTGAGAATTAAATAACACGTACCATAAATACCTTAGTCCAGCACCTGCAATAGAGAAAGCCCGACGTAAATGTTAGCTATTGATCATCATGATTATTTTAAAAAGCTATTCGGGGTAAGGATTCAAGGGCTTAACGAAGTAGACAGCTGTTCTATATTTCAGAAATCCTGTTAGATGTTCTAGTTGTCTGGTGGGGTCGTTTTAGAACCCTTGGTATTCCTTTCACTCCCTGTTTTTATTTTATCCCGTTCCTGTGCCTGTATTTATATGCTACAGAAAGTATGGCACAGTTATGTTGTGTCTTTAGCAATAATTAAATTCCTTCCTGACCCCAGTTTATCCTCATCTTGTTTCCTACTACTCCAGGCCCTACTAGGAACACATGATAAAGCACCTTCTTTCTATAACATTTTAAAGAGTGGGTGTTTGCAAGAGCTTTGCAAGAACTTTGCAACTTGAACTTTGAAGAACTCCAATCCAAATTGACAACATTCTAGGCTTTGGGTTAAAAAAATTATTATGCTTGTAAGATAATCTGACATCCAGTATTTTCATTATTGCAGTTTTTCATTTTAATTTTTCTCCATTTGCTTGTTAACCATTTTGGTACAGAAAGTGAAAACATTTTCTCACGTGTATATACAGTGATAGCTGGAAATTTGTGGGGAGGGAAGAAGGGAGAAAGAGAATAATCGATATAACATCATAACACTTGATAGCAGGAAGGTGAAGGAGAATAAATGAAGAGGGAAAGAAGTAGGGAACAGCAGAGTCTACACTGGGGTAGACCTTCGACAATTGCTGGCTGGATACGTGAATGAATTGTAACAGAGCATTAGACTGAAGTTCCCACAGAGAAGCAAGACATAATAGCTATCAGATATCTAAAGTTGTGGGGCAGACCATCCAGAAGAACCAACAAAAAAATTTAGCAGAAAAGTGGTTACATGACTCTTGCACTGTCACTGCCATCGAGGGTCCAAAGATGCCACTCTAGGAAGCTTTTGAAGAGGATTTCTTTGGAGGGAGCAGTGAGTATAAGTGCCACTTGTGGCCCCAGGGGTTAAGGGATGTGGGTGCCCCCCTCACCTCACTGCAACAAGACCACTCAGAGCTTGAGCTGTGTTTCCTGCAGTTATGGGCCCCGGGGACTGGGTCTGACTCCCTCCCTATAAATTTACAGGAAAAGAGCAGGGCTGGCTGATGCTTTGGCAGCAGAGCAAAGGAGATTGCTGCTGCTTCTGGATTGGCCAACGCTCCCAGAATTGGTTCAGGCAAATAATGCTCCAAGGAGCAGATATGGGCCCCGCAGGGGAGAGCCAATGTGGGATGCCCCTTAGATCCATTTAGTAGGGAGTTCGAAGAGGCCCCAGCAGAGGAGAAGCTGGATGAGGGCTGCAGCATTTTCTAGGGCTGGGGGAAGAAACTCCTGCCTGAAAAGAATGTTTTTGCTCAGGTTAAGGGACCCTCTCAAGTGAGAGACCACCAGGGTTGGGGGAGGAGAGAAGGTCTCTGAGGAACTCACAATAATATCACATAAGAGAAAGTCAGTTTTAGACAACTGCCAGGCCTGAAGAGTATGACACCACCATCTCACCAGGGTCCCAATCAAGCAAGCCCTTTATGCCCACCTTCCCTCTCCACCTCTCTTTCTCCAGGAGGAGTCAGAAATCTCATTTAGCAAGATGCGAGTGTAACAGGAAGGGAAGAGAAGATTTAGATTCTGGTTTCCCACCTGAGAGCCCCCTGAATGAAGTTAGAAGTTTCTATTACTATTACATGGATGTGGATATTTTAATTTACTGAATTGAAGCTGTTTATAACTGTGACTTAAAGTGAAGCTAGGACTTGTGTCTACTTAGGAGTGGCCACCAAAGCCTAGGGGCATGCTTAAGTTTATATCTAGTGACAGAGGAAGCTCTGTCCCCATTCCATCCCTGATAAGTTTAAAGGGCGGTGGAAGATTTAAAATAGTGTTTTTGTTATATTCCATGAATTCTGGTTATTCAACGTACCAGCTACAGAATGAATAAATGAACAGATGAAAAAAATGAATGGATGAGTTTATATTAGGATGCACTATGATTCAAACTTAGGGGTTTTTAAAAATTGAATTCTTGTAACATTTTATCACCTTTGGAAGGTTGTAGGTGGAGATTACTGTAGCTCTTAGCTATACTAAGGTCCTGTATTGAAATTAACACCACCCTACCTGTTTCCTGTTACCTCAAAAGCTGTAGCAAGTGAAGTGGGTCACCAATGTCTGTCCCTCACCTCCTTTTACTCTCTTACTACATTCATTTCCTGCTCAAAACCTTAGCCAGCTGTTCTGCTGAGAAGGTGTGGAGAATTCATTCACACTCAGGTGTAGAAGAGTCAAGAGTTGGCTACATGCTTATTTCCAGGGACATTTTTGCTTTAGTAGTAGAAATGCCTGAGTTCAAAGCAGTGATGCCTTCATGGTGGCATGATTTGGGGCATTTGCAGAAGGCAAATGTTGACAGAGACTTCTTTGGGAAGGGGCTCCTCAGCATCCTGGGAACCTGGTCTCAGGACACATGGGCGGCTGCGCAGGTGCATACCATACTCCAGCTTAACTTGCCTGAGATGGTGAATGTGAAAGCGTGGTGTGAACTATAACGTACCATGCAAAAGTGAGCCAGCATTATCATTATTCTTTAATAGCTGCAGCTACTCACAACAGACCTGTAAGCTCTTCTTAAAAGATTAGTTACCCACAGAGATGTTTTTGCTGTCCTTACCAAATTATCTCCTTTTGACTGGAATTTCTTGAGCATCCCAAAGGGCCAGAAGCAACTCTCATACATCATGACGGACATAGTTCTGAAAACCAAAGATTTAGTCCCTCACGAGGCATTTTTTCCTTCTCCTTGTCTACTTCCACCTGTCCAGAAGCATTTCTGCTTCAGATCCTATCAGTCTCACCTTGCAACTGAGGCAAGGCCTCCTGCCTGGCCTGAGCTTTTTTTTGTGTTAGAAATGATAAGAAACAGCTGTCCTCGGATTAATGCCATCACCCCTGTTATGATTCAGCCATTCAGCTTGTGGCAGCAATTGCATGTTAGATGAATGTCTTTCTAAATTCAATCACCCCAAAATAAATACATTGCAGTAGCCTCATTAAACAAAATTGGATGCAAGGAGAGGATGGGGCTGACCGATAGGAAATGAGAAAGAAGTAGAATATTTCCAAGCTGCACGCATTCAGTTGCCCTTCAGAAACCTCTTCTAGGACCTTGTTCAGCTTTAGAACCTTTAGGATTTTTATTTTAAAGATGCTTATGTGTGTGGTACCACTTTCTCCAAAGAGAGATCCTTTTTAAAATGGCATATGATAAAATGTATATATCCATATTAAGAGATAGTCATATAAAATCGGCAAATGTGCAAATGTGTTTGTATACAGCATCTTATATAGGACATTTAGCATAAATTAGCCAGCTTATTCAGCTGATTATTCAAATATTTTAAAGGTTAACCACACAGGTGCTGAGCGGATGTTAAATTCAATCCGTTCATGCGTTCATTCATCCAACACATACTTGCTGAGACCTACTCTGTGCTGTGTCCCACGCTCTTCATTAGGGGACCACCATGAACCAGACAGCCTCTGCTGGGAAAGCTGCTTAGAATAGGGTGTGGGATCGGATAGACACTCATTACAATACTGAGAGGTTCAACATGCTAAGTGCCATAAGAAAGAAATGCCAAAAGACTCATGGGAGTTTAGAAGAGAAAGTGGTTGCTTATTAAGAAACAAAATCTTCAGGCAGGAGGCAGCATTTGGGCTGGACCTTGAGGTCAGTGAACAGTTTTAAAGTTGAGGCTTTTCTAGGCTAAGGGAACGGTGTAAGCAAAATGAAGATCGTACATTTTGGTGAGGGGTTGGGGGATGGAGGGCACAGACACACACAGGAGAGTACCACATGCTGGGCTAAAGGGTTTGAACTTTATGCCGTAGGCACTTGGGAAGCATGGTAGGAATGATATGATCAGAATTGTGCATCAGGAAATTTAATCCAGTAGCAGGCTCTGGTTAGAATTGATTGGAGGTGGGAGGTTTTAGAGACCATCGCAAAAGTTCATGCCAGAATAAAGAAGGACCCAAGGTAGGATTGTGACAAATAAGCACTGGAGAAACAAACATTAATTATTAAAAGGGAAAAATCCATGAGTTTGTGACTGTGGATGTTTTAGGCTCGCTGTGTTCCTCTGAGCATTAGATTTATCTGTACAGGTTAGGGCTATGTGGGAGAGAGGTATGTATAATTCAGGGTCCCGGGGGAAACAGTATCTAACTGAGGTGAGATTTTAATGAAGGCACTACTTGCAGAGGGGTGGGTGGGATTAAGGGAACCAACAAGAGGTGGTGAGGCACCCAGAGATCAGCAAGAGTAGGAAGATTTAACACCCGTAAGGGCAAGGGGAGGAAATAGTATTCCCAGTTTCCAATGAGAGCTGCAGCCATGGAGGAAGGAGAAACAAGGGAGCAGGAAAGAAATACCCTTACCTCTCCCCGTTGCTGCGCTTTGGTCTACTGGCTCCTTTCACTGGCCAAACTCAACTGAAAAGGTGCCTCGGTAATGCAGTTACAGGCGTGGACCTCTCAGGGCACAGAGCAGGGGGAAACATGGGCAGAAATAATGACAGGGGATAGTAGGGGGGACAAGTGGAGAATAACATACAGTGCTAAACTGTATTGTATGTTAGGTGATATTTAGTGTCCTGGAGCTTCTTAAATCCTAGGGATTTCAAACAGAGGGATTTCACCATGAAACCTGATTTCAATATGATCGTTACTACACACTTGATAATAAAAGCTGGTAATAAAATCTAAATAATGAAAGATGAGGGCCTGGGCATATAATTTAACTGTTGAATCTCAGTTTATCTGTAGAACGATGATAATTCCTGCTTTGCCTACTCTGTAAGGTAACTATGAAAATAAAATGAGATAAATGTTGTAAAAGTGTTTTTAAAATTAATTTTTGACATAAATCACTTGAAAGATGTGAAGGATTGTTCTTATCATCTGGGGTCGTTCCTTTTCAGTTTTGGTGCTCTCCACTCCATAGCACAGTGTCTGGCCCAGGGGGCTGCTCCATTGACATTTACAGCATTGAATTAACTTGAATTCTGAACACACATCCCTTTTCTCCCATGATTCGTGCACAACCTCTTTCAGTCAACCTTGTTACTGTGGGACTTTTTACCTTCTTCAACATATTCTATTCTGCTAATAAGCTGTCAAGAAAAAACTAAGGGGAATTCTCTGGTGGTCCAGTGGTTAGGACTCCACACTTCCACTGCAGGGGGTATGGATTCGATCCCTGGTCGGAGGACTAAGATCCCACATGCCACGCAGCTCAGCAAAAAAAAAGACCATTCAGAATTAAAATGATTAAAAAATATTTAACTTCACGCCACCAAGGGAAAGTTCCTTCACATGTTCTCAGAGTGAGTATTGTTAGTAGCTTTGACCAAGGATCCCAGGTCTGGACATAGGATTCCTTCCCTGAATTTACTAGTTTCCTTTCACAGCCTAAAACCGCTGCACACACTGTGATTTGGAGGAGGTACAGTCTGAAAGATGAAAAGCCCTTCAAAGCAGTATGAAATCTCTAAATCCCATGTGTGAAAAGACTCAGTTCTTGTACTGTAATTGCTTTTCTTAGTCTGGCCCTCAGGGATAGACCCTAGAGGAGATATTAGGCTGGTTCCATCTCCAGTACTTATGATTTTGCATTCAGAGCTCTGATTCTGCTGAAGTCTGTTAGATGAAATGCAGGCAGGCAACTGCCTGCCAAGAAGTCATTTAAGGGAAGGCCTGTGACTGCTGGCCCGGCAAGCATCGGGAGACTCCTGCACTTTTGGGAGTGCTCCCCATTGCTGGTCTCCAACATCAGCACGAATAAACCTCTCCTGAACCCTGGGCAGCTCCTAAATGCTTACGGGGTCTCCTGGCCACAGACCTGCCCCAGGGCCTATTGATATCATTGCTTCCAGAGCCAAAGGACCTGGAGAAAACGTGTAAGTAGCTAAAGGAACTGCAGGTGTGGAGAATGAAGACGAGATGTGTGCGGGAGATAACTAGGATGATGTGGTTTTCACCCTGCAGCCATCTCTGGGCATGAGGGGCGTGAGGGGGCTGTCTCCCTCAAAGAGGACACCTTCTTGTGCCTACAGCTTTGGCCCTCCAAGCCCAGAATGCTCCACCCCACTAAGTTGGCTGTATGAGCAGTGCTACTCAAAATGCAGTCCCTCCATCAGCACCATCAGCATCACCTTGGAGCTTGTTAAAAATGCAGATTTCGGGCCTCCACTGCAGACCTACTGAATCAGAATCCCTGGGAGACGAGGCCCTGAAATTTGTGTTTTAGCAAGGCCCCTAGGGGTTTTGTGTGCACTTTAAAGTTTGAGAAGCATGGGTTGAGGGTGTAGAGATTGCTTTGCCCAAGAGTGTGAAGATCTTGAGGGTAAAATCATATGCAGAGAGGTGACTGTAAGTTTATCTTCATTCCCTTTAACATAACAGAGATTCAGACAGAATTGGGCTTGTCATTGTCAGTTCTTCCATCTTCCAGGCCATCTTTGCTAATCCGGTTTTTCTTACCTTTGCCCAGAGTTGTTTATTTCAGCTCCGATGGTCCCAAAAAAGCATAGTTCTTTTACTCTCCACGCTTTCAACCCCAGTTTGAAACTGCAGTCTCAAGGTCCTCTGAATTCCAGCCCAATCCCTTTATCTCAATTCCCTGAGTTTCAGGATTTCCCTGGTCTTTCTCCTTCCTGGCTAAAGAGCTGCATTAAATCCGTGAGAAACTTTTAAGTTTTTCTTTTCTGTTTTCTGCCTTCCTCAATTTCTGAAATAATAATTCTCCTGACAAAATTTTATTTCTTACTTTTATATCAGTGGCATCTTCCCACATCACTGTCCATGAGAGTTTTAGCATTCAGAGTCCTCTCCTTTCATCTCCAGTCATCATTTCCATTTTTAAAAATTTATTTATTTATTTATTTTACACCTTTATTGGAGTATAATTGCTTTACAATGTTGTGTTAGGAATCAGCTATATCATTTCCATTTTAAACAACTCATTTTATTTCATCATGCCTTCCCCCAAAGTGGGTGACTTCTAATCTCTCCAGTTTTGGAATGCTGGGTGGAGGAGGATAAGTACTCGGGCATTATCACAAGGTTGACAGATTTTGGTTGGGAAAATATATAGCCTATCCTGCCTTCAAAATAATGGGAAGAATAGGAGGTTCCTAAGAGTTATCAGCAGAGTCCAACTAGGCTTAAGCTCAACTCAATTAAATAAACATTTATTGAGAGCCTAAACAACGAACAGGATGTATATTATTAGGTGCTCAGGAATAGGACCATGACATATGGCACAGTTAAAAGCAGCATAAGCTCAGACAAAAAGGAAAACCCAATACTGGTAGATCCTAATTACTAATGAGGCTTGCTCCTCTGCTCATAGTAGACACTTAAGAAAAATCTTTGTTAAACGAAGAAAATAACTTTCAGACTAACATGCCTTCAATTATATGTCTTTTTATCTGTTGCTGTGAATTTGGGTTTCACAGAACGGTTTTTGTAGTGCTTTATGTTGCAAGGCTGTGTGCACCATTACTTCCAGTCCTGGTTGTCTTCCTTCCGCTTCTGCGATAATGGATGGGGCAGCAGCAGGATGGAGTTTTACTGGAAAATGTGAAGGAGACACTTGGAATGTAGACAAAAGAGAATTTGTAAACATATTAGTCTTGGGGGAAATCTTACTGCAAAGTGCTCTGAAGAATGTATACAGAGAGAAAAAGGACGGAGAAAAAGAAAGGGCAAGGAAGGAGAAATGAAGTTTTAAAAGCAAACAGAAATAATAGCTTAGACTGGATGTGTTTGTTTCACTAATAAACCTAATGACACAGGAGTCTCATTTGATTATTAGAAATTATATTAAAACTTTAAATATAAAACAAATTTTGTAGATACAAAGTGCTTATCAGACCCGTTAATTCTCTGGGTTGGCAACCAATGCAGCTACGTGAGGGGCAGTCACATGGCGTTCGCATAATAAGGAGAAGGGGGTGAGGTCCAGGCCCGGCTTTACCATGGTTTAATGTGTGGTCTTCGGCAAACCTCTTCCCTTTTTAATGCTCCAGTTTATTCTATGTAAGATGAGTAGTTTAGACCATGTCAGTAGTTCTAAATGTGTGGTCCCTGAACCAGCAACCTTGGCATCATCTGAGAACTTGCTAGAAATGTGAATTCCTGCTTCATCAGAAACTCTGGGGTGGGCCCAGCTATGTCTTTTAAAAAGACCACCAGGAGATTCTGATGCATGCTCAAGTTTGAGACCCACTGGACTAGCTATTCTGTGTTTCTGTAAATGAAGTAATTGAAGCACACGCAAAGAAGATGCAGGCAACTGAGGCAGGTGTCGGTGCTCTAGGCCAATGCACAGCTGCTTGGTTGTGGAGTGTCGTGAGGTTGCTGTATATGAGTCACAGCCTCATCATTCCCTCCCTCCAGTGCCAGTGGCCCATCGTAGGCACACTAAGTGCATGCCCAGGGCACTAGCAAAGCACCCACCAATGTTATTTTTGTTTAGAAACATTTGATATCTCATGTTTTCCAAAAAACATTAAGTACATAGTCCTCATAGGAAAAAATCAGAACGCTGTTAAGACCTCTTTATATTTAGTTTGGTGCTTAGGGCTTTTTTTTTTTTTTTAATTTTGAAATTCTCAGGGTAGGGATGGGGACATGGTGGGCTCTGTATAACCTTTTCAAAGTTTAGGGTATTTAAAGTTCTCCATCCTGCCCTGCCTTTCTCCTTGCTTTTCCTTGAGGTTTGCAGTAAGTAACTTACCGTACTTCTCAGACTCTAAAAAGCATATCTTTTTACCTCTGAGATTGGGATGTGTCTTACGATTGATGGTGCCTTAGAGCCGATGAAATATAGTATATTGTTGGCACTGTTGATGTTCCTTAGAAGTCATTCTATGTCAGGCTTTCACCCCTATCCTTTTCTGAAGTCTAAAACTCTCTTATAACCCCTGTGTCTGGAATTAGAAATCATGTGCTGTGTGCACCATAGTTCAGGCATTCTGCACACTCAAGCAGAAGGTATCCAGTTGGTTCTTGGTAAAGCTCCCATGGCTGTGGTGGCCCCTAGGATATTCATTGCTGGGTGAGCAGCTTCCTCTGGGCAACTTGACTACTTCTGGGGAATGATTATTGTTCTGGAAGACAGTGTAATGGGTGGAAAAGGCCTTGACACACAGCCTGCCCTCAAGGAGCTCACATACTAGTGGACACAATATCAATGTCCACAAACAATAATAATGTCATAGGCTAAATGACATAATAGAGGCAAATATAAACTTCTACAGAAGGGAGAAATTTAGTCTGTCTGGGTTTGCTGGGTGTGACTTCACAGAGGAGGTGACACTGCCCAGGTCTTCAAGAAGAATGGGAGATGACTAAATGGAAAAGGAAGGAAAGAACAGCATGTTCAGAAGCACTTGGGTACATTGACAATGTGAATTTTATGGTATGTAAATTATAGCACGATAAAGCTGTTTAAAAATTTTTTTAAAGGAAAATGCTTAGAGCCTCAAGTGCAGGGTACATTTGAGAAATGACGAGAAAATCATGAAATGACAAGCAAAGAGGGTGCTTGCATGAGCGGTAAGAGATGAGGCAAAACGTTTGGTTGTTAATGAGATTGTAAAGTTTTATCTGTTTTACTAAGAAATTTAAGTGGACAGAAATTTAGGAGAGAGCTTTGAGTAGAAAACGGAGATTGGAAGTAGGCGGGATGGTCTGTGAAGCTGTGGGAGTTGTTGCTATTGGGCAGGAAAAGCTGCTGTCATTTAGCACTAAATGTAACTCTAACTTTCTTGGCAGCCCAGGCAGAAAGAAATGCATGGTGAGTTAGATAGCTTTCATTAACTGATAAAGGGAAGTATGTCAGTTTTTCAAAAGAGACAAATTGTTTTCCTAGTGCTAAACTCTAAGGAATTTCTAAAGTGTATCTTAATATCAGGGTCTTTGAACAACACAGTTTAAAATAATAATGTCACGGATTTTGCATTTCTTTATACTAACTCCTGAGTCCATGAGGACGGCGACTCTGTCACTCACCTCTGTAATTCTAGAAGTCCAGGCTCAGTAATACTCGTGGAATTACTGAGTGATTCTCAGAGGCAGTGGGAGACCTGGTGCTCAGGACCCTCTGCTTTCCGGAGAGGAGACTGATACAAACCCTAGCAACTGGGGCTGTGTTTAGTCATTTAGGACCTGCAGAGCAGGTGCATCATAGTGATAGTGGTGGAGAGAGGATACCCTGCAATTAACTCATCCTGGGATTTTGGATTAGGTTCATCTGTGTATAACAGACATTCCAAAATAATGGTGGCATTAACACACAATGGATTAATTTTCTCTTGTATTTTCACAAAATGATCTCACCCATGTGTCCAGCAACCAGATATAAAAGTAGAACATTACCCCTCTTATGCCTCTTTCCAGACACTAGCCCTGCACAAGGGTAGCAACTGTATTGACCTCTAACGTACATGAATTAGTTTTGTCTGGTTTTGAACTTTGTTAAATGAAATTATTAGTATGTGCTATTTTTGTCTGGCTTCTGTTTTAACCTCTTTATTGTAAAATCATACATAGCTCCAGAAAACTACATACAAATATGTAGTTCAATGAGTTCTTATGACCTAGGCCAAGAAATAGAATGCAAGCCAACCCAGAGGCCCTCCCTGTGCCCTGCTGCAGTTTGAACGCCATTCCTCCATAAATAATCACTCTCCTGATTTTAGAATGACCATGTCCTTGCACTTCCTATAGTTTTATCACCCAGCTCTGCATCCCTAGACACTATATTTTAATCTTGCCCATTAAAAGAAGTTGGTTATGTCATTTAAATCTCTTTTAATCTACCAGCCTCCCTTCCATTCCTTTCTTTTTCTAACAATTTATCTGTTAAAGAACCTAGACCATTTGACTCATCAAGTTTCCCACAGCTTAGATTTGCCTATTGCACACTCATGGTGCAGTTCAATGTATTCCCGTATGCAATGTTCTTTGCATTTCCTGCAAAACTGGCAGCTGGATCCAGAGGCTCTACAGACTTGGGTTTGTTCCCACTGGCAAGACCCTAAGCAGTGTAGGATTCTTTCATCAGGAGGCACGTAATGTTCAGTTGTGTCTCCTAGTGTGATGTTAGCAGCTGTGGGAGCCAAATGCCAAGATCCACTAATTCACTGGAAGTTGCAAAATGGTGATGTTCTAACTCCATCATTTCTTTTTCACTTATAGGGTGGAATATTTTTGATAAAGAGATGTTTTCCTTCACTGACTAGTATTTTGTTACTCAGAGATAGAGTCAGCCAGCTCATGAGACCTGATTGTACACATCTCTTCCCAACCCCATGCTCACCTGTCACATTGCTAGCTTGAAATTGGCCATGGTAGCCTTTACACCATGGAAATTGGCAAATGATGCAAATTAGGGCTTTTCACCCCTAGAGAGCTAGTTGTTAAACCTTCACCAGCATATAACTGGTACAGTTCATATAGGAAAGGCAGGATAAGTACTTGATTCTTCCTCTTTGTTTACTCCAACATCATCCAAAGGTGACCAAATAGGTTTTTAAAATATATCATTATGAATTCATGGATTTAAACATGTTGAGTGAGCTTCAACCCAGTGCTTTTATTATCCTTATTGAGGCTCAGATTATCCCATCTTACGTCTGTGTGTAGGTATGATAGCTCCAGCCATTTAGGCTTGTGATTTATTTGAGTTTATTGCCACCTTTTTACTATTCTTATGCCATTGGCCCCATCTGTTATATTCTTTTTCCTATTCTTCTTTGCCTTATTTTGGATTAATCAACTATTTTATTGTTCCATTTTTTTCCCTCTTTGAATTTCTTAATTATACATTCTTTCATTTTAGTGGCTACCCTAGAGATTATAATATATAACCTCGACTTCTTATAGATCCAGACTTCTTTTATCTTGTTGTTCCACAGTCTTTAGCATAGGTTTCCATCTTCAAGGTCACCTCATGGTCCCAATGGCTGTTAGAGTGCCGGCTATCATATCCACATCCCAAGCAATGGGAAGGAGAAAAGGGGAAGGGCAAAAGGGAGCATGCCATTAAAGATCTTTCCTAGGACTCTCTTCCCACGACTTCTTCTTCTTCTTTTTTTTTTTTGAACATCTTTATTGGAGTATAATTGCTTTACAATGGTGTGTTAGTTTCTGCTTTATAACAAAGTGAATCAGTTATACATATACATATGTTCCCATATCTCTTCGCTCTTGCATCTCCCTCCCTCCCACCCTCCCTATCCCACCCCTCTAGGTGATCACAAAGCACCGAGCTGATCTCCCTGTGCTATGCAGCTGCTTCCCACTAGCTATCTGTTTTACGTTTGGTAGTGTATATATGTCCATACCACTCTCTCACTTTGTCACAGCTTACCCTTCCCCCTCCCCATATCCTCAAGTCCATTCTCTAGTAGCTCTGTGTCTTTATTCCCGTCTTACCACTAGGTTCTTCATGACCTTTTTTTTTTTTTTTTTTTTTCCCTTAGATTCCCACGACTTCTTCTTAAATCCTAACGCGCACCTTTATCTGAGGTACAGGCTAGGAAATGTAAGGTTTTGGTTAGGCACACTACCCAGGACTCTGCTACTAAGGAGGAAGTACAGAATGGATACTGGGTAGGCAATGAGCAGTTTTTACCTTACTTTCCCTCTTTAGACCTCATCTGAAAAAGCAGAGGCAGTTGGACTAGACAACGTCTCAGGCAGTTTAAGAGTTCCAAGTATAGTCAAAGAAACTTTTATCTCTCTGCCTTCTTAATAATTTAAAGACAAACTAGCAAACTTTTTTCCTTAATGAAAATTCTCTGTTTCCTTTCTAAAACACATTTTTATGTTGTGAAGAAAATTCAGTGTTGAAATCTAATAGAAAAGTAAACAATTGAACAAAGCTCTCCATCTGGCTTTAGGAAAGAACAATGTTCTACACCTTCTCTCCCCATCTCCCATAATGATTTGGTTTTTGTCATCAAAAAATTTGAGGCAAGAGATTCTTTTAATAATTTGGACACAGATTATTAGAGTAGTATTGTTCAAGTGTTTCAGGAATGCAGCAGTATTAGAGTAATACAGTAATTTGTCTGTGGATGGGGATGGATGGTGTAGCTACAAGTACACAGAATTGTAGACTGAGAACTGTAGGGCTCAGAGGGACCTTGCACATCATCAGTTTTCCTTGTAAGAGAAGGAAATAGAGTCAGGGATTCCTGGGGACTCAGGTTTGAGTAGAGGTGGATGCCAATCAAATTGCTCCCCTCTACGGATAATACTCTGTTGTGTCTACCAACACTACAGTTGATGGGGCCCCATTTTGCTCTCGTTGGTTGAAAATTTGCCAGTCTATGAGAGGAGGAACCCTAGCACAGCCCTCATTCTCAGAGCATTGCTATTAGTGCCTGAGCTTGAGGCCCAGGAAGCAAGATGTGGCCTTCTCTATGTGCCCCATCAAGGAACAGGCTCTGGGGAACACAGAAGGCTGACTTAACTCCTGAAGTCTTCCATCCATTGATTCCAGCCCCACTTCCCAGCCTCCTCCCATTGGTTGTGGCTCTGCCCTGTGAGGCTCACAGAACACACATAATTTTGTTTTGTACCATATGGGCCTCCAAAGAGTTGAAAACAGCCATCATCTTCCCTCATATTTCTGACTTTTCCCCTCTGACTGAAATAATGCGTTTCCATAACGGAGGACATCTGCAGATGTTCACTGAAGATTGAAACAGCCTCTGCAGGGTTTGATACAATGCTGTCACTTTACATACCTCCTAGGAGCACATCCTCATGAATGGAGGGTGCTAATGTTGCAGCAGCCTCTGCAGAGGCTGAAGGCCCACGGAAGGAGAGCCCCCATACTTTTCTGGGTTTGCTGATCAGGCTTCCTTTGCTGATTTGGGTCCAGATTTTAAAGCTGCAGGGCAGTTTGTGAGCAATCTAAAAGTGCTCACCGTACACTGTGAGGGTGGCACACCATGAGACGAACAGAAACTTTCATGTGTTTTTCTGGTAATGGTGAGAAGCTATATCCAAACATACACAGGCTAGTTATATCCAAACATCCACAGGCTAGTTCCTCCAGAGACTTACAGTCTGTGAAATCTCTTATCCCAGATTGCGACTCAGCCCATGCACGGGACACAAAGATAACCTTCCCATAACTGACTCACAGAGTATCAGAGCTTAGAAGAAACCCCAGGGATCATCTGGGTGCTCTCTGGATGAGAAAATGATGCATAGTTACATCCATAGTTGTTCTAGTACACCAGCTGCTCTAACCAGTCATATAGACCAAATAACCCATTCTTTTCCCTTCTCAAAACAGTTGTTTCCCATGGAAAAGAAACTCATCACCTTGGCTGAGGGAGATGTTCTCAAGATACCCAGGACCTGTTTCAAGATCCAGGGCAAGTGAGACTAGAGTCAGAGATTGATGGAGGAATAGGATCCAGGCATTCCAACTCCCAGCCCAGGGCCAGGCATGTGCCTCTTGCCTCTTAGCTTGGTCTCACACGCACACAATGAAATAGAAAGAATCCTTCCTTGCCTTTGCAGAACCATGTATTATAAAACAATTATTCTGAACATGGGGATTCATTTTCTGTAATGCTGATATTCCATACCAGGATCCTTTTAGGCTCAATTAGTCTCATAAGATAATGGAGGGCAATGGAAGTCTGTAGTTTTAAATATAGGAGCAGTTGTTTAGACACCTTTTGTTTGTTTCACGCTGCTGCTCCATGGAGAAGCAAGTGCTGGGTGAAGTGCTTATATAAAAACACAATAATCAAAATGTTGCCGATTAACTTAAGTTCTAACAGCAATAATACTGAGCAGGTACTTGACACAACTCTCCTGAAATCTGAACAATATTCAAATAGGACCCAAGACCACAAACTTAAACTAATAACTATTGATTAAATATTGATAAATGCATGAAAACACATTTAAGCTTCACTTACAATCAAATAAATGCAAATGCATTTTTTTAAAAATTAAATTTCCATTTTGTTACCTACAAAATTAGCAGCCCACTACATTGCATGAAGAGCAGTGCTTGGTTTTGGGTAATGCTCTTTCCAAGAAACCCTAGGACTTGAGAGAGTCCAAAGATGGAGAGTAGGATGAGGAAGGACCTCTCGTATAACAAAGAGTTTGGGACTCTGAGGGTGCTTGGCTGGGGAAATGAAGACTCAGAGTGTCCAGATATCTCAAGAGAGTCTAGTAGGAGAGGGGTTAAAGCTGGTTTACATATGTCTGTAATGATAGAATCTGAATCAACAAGCAGAACCCACAGGGAGGCAAGATTCAACTCAATACAGACACTCCCCTATTTTTTTTTAATTTTTTATTTTATTTTATTTATTTTTTTATTTTTGGCTGTGTTGGGTCTTCGTTGCTGCATGTGGGCTTTCTCTAGTTGTGGCGAGCGGGGGCTACTCTTCGTTGTGGTGCGCGGGCTTCAGTAGTAGCACGCAGGCTGTAGAGCGCAGGCTCAGTAGTTGTGGCGTATGGGCTTAGTTGCTCTGCAGCATGTGAAATCTTCCCAGACCAGGGCTCGAACCCGTGTCCCCTGCATTGGCAGGTGGATTCTTAACCACTGTGCCACCAGGGAAGCCCCCCAGACACTCCCCTATTTTTTTTTTCACTCCCCTATTTTTGAACATAATATGCTTAAACATTTTTTGTTGATTAGGTCGTATTTGCCATATGGTAAAATATTCATAAGCTACGAAAGGATATACAGTGAAAAGAAAATTGTCTTCCCGTATCTGTCCTTCAGCCACTCAGTCCCCCTCCCTGTCAACCAAGATTAGCAATTTCTTGTATATTCTTCCATAAATAGTCTATGCATATGCAAGCATACCATAAGCAGATAATACAGACTATTCTACATACAGTCTTTTTTCATTCAAAGCTGTTTAAGATGATTCTCTATCAGCCCACATAGTGCTACCAAGTTATTTTTTTTTATTCTTTTTAAGGAACGCATGCAACTCTTTGTGTGACTGTACTATAATTTATTAAGCCCTCCTCTATTAGCGAACATTTAGGATGTCTCCAATCTTTGGCCATTATATAATATACTGCAGTGAATATCTTTGTACATATGGAACACATGTAAATACATCTATAGAATTAGCTCCTAGAATTGGAATTCCTGAGTTAAAAGATTTTTTTCAGCGTTAAAAGTTAAAAATATTGGGACTTCCCTGGTGGTGCAGTGGTTAAGACTCCGAGCTCCCAGTGCAGGGGGCCTGGGTTTGATCCCTGGTCAGGGAACTAGATCCCACATGCATGCCGCAACTAAGAGTTCACATGCCACAATTAAGGAGCAGGCGAGCCACACTAAGGAGCCCACCTGCTGCAACTAAGAACTGGTGCAACCAAAAAAAAACAAAACAAAAAAAAGGAAAACAAACAAAACTTTAAAATATTTAACACCATTACAGAGTTCAAGATTCATAAGATTCAAAGGGTATATGTGAAAAGTTTAACTTTCATTTCTGTCCTCAGCCTTCTAGTTCTATTCCCTGAGTCAACCAGTGTTATCAGTTTCATATCTATTCTTAAAGAACCATTTCCTTCCTTTTTCATATACATATGGTACCACATTATATTCATGATTCTGTGCCTTGCTTTCTGAAAAATTAAGAATATATCATGAAAACCATTCTCAATCAGTAGTACGAAAGAGCTTTCTTATTTATTTATTTTTCTTGGTTACACGGCATTCCATTAAATGGATGTACCATAACTCACCTGTCCTTTAATGATGGACATTTAGGTTGTTTAAAATGCACATTTTAAAAATTTTCAAAGATATTGCCAGATTGCTCTTCACAGAGATTGTAACAATTTATACTTCCACCAATAAAGTATAAGAGTTTGTTTCTTCACATTTCAACAACACAGTGTATTATGAACATTTTTGATCTTTGATATTATGATAGGTAACACATGACATCTCAATGTTACCTTTATTTGAATTTCTCTCACAAGTGAGATTGAGAATTTCTATCGATGTTAGAGCCATTTATAATTGCTTTACCATAAATTATCTATTCCTATCTTTTGCCTATTTTTCTACTGGGTTGTTGGTATTTTTATTATTGATTTTTAGAAACTTGATATATAATAAGGATATTATCCTCTTGTTTGGCACATGTATTGCAAATATTTTTCCTAATTTTTCTTTTTTAAATTTTTTTCTTTTATTTTTGGCTGTGTTGGGTCTTAGTTGCGCATGCGGGATCTTTCATAGTGGCACGAGGGCTCTTTGTTGCGGTGCACAGGCTTCTCTCTAGTAGAGGTGTGTGGGCTTAGTTGCCCCACGGCATGTGGGATCTTAGTTCCCCGACCAGGGATCCAACTGGTGTCCCCTGCATTGCAAGACGGATTCTTAACCACAGGACCACCAGGGAAGTCCTCTTAGTTTTTCATTTATTTTTGGAATGTTTATAGTGTTTTCCCCTCCATGTGGGATTTTTTATTTATGTAATAATACCTATTCATCTTCTATTTAATGCTTGCAACCTTTCCCATATTTTCATCTAGTACTTTTATGGTTTCACCAATTAAATATTTGATTCATTTGGCTTTTATTTAGGAATAAAGGGTAAGATATAGGAAGTAAGGGGTTCAGTTTTTTAATTTTTTCAGATGGTCATATAATTTATTTAAACTTTAGAGCCTTTTGAAGGTCAGGACCACATCTGATGCATCTCTCTATGCTCCAAACTGTCTCTCACTAATAATAACTAGCACTTAATGAGCACCTACTAGGGCCAGGATGTCCTTGTGCTGAATGATTCCAAAGCCCTTGCACTTGCCAGGACAATACTCCCCCTCATCTAGCACAGTGCCTTACCCAAAAGCTCCCAGTCAACGTTACTTGAATAAATGAATAAATTTGCATATACTTAATTTGGGCCATATATGATTCAGGAGAGCAATTCGTAGGATCCAGTCAGGCCAAGTTGATACGTCTGCACCTCCAGCATGGGGTTGGGCTATTACAGTGGCCTAAGCTTTAGCTCTGCCACTTACCTCTGACCTCTAGGCAAATAGTTTAACTGTTGTGAGCTTCTGTTTTCCTAGTTTGTGAAATGGGATAACAATACATAGCTCAGAGGAGTACTGTGAGGGTCAAATGAGAAATTGTCTGCATAAGGGCTCTGAAGGACATCAAGATGGTGTGCCTTAAGGGATTATGGTTCAAGTGTGGATAGGGCAGATCCCACTAGTGGCACACCCCTATTATACATCTTTTTCTGGTAGGACTGAAAGAAGAAGGGGAGGCTGATCAGAGGACAGAGTTGTGGGGAGGGCAGGGGCTATAAGTAGATATTTCTGTTCCCCAAGTGTTCATTCTCTGGGCATAAACTGAAATTCCCTCTGGAGCCACACTAATGGACACATTAGTATCAGTTGACAAAGTACCATATGCTCTGAAATGTTCTCCCATTAAGCTCCATGGGAAATAGCAGGAATTCATGGTCCATTATAGGAAACCTGCCATGACTTTAGACTCTAGTAAAACACACTCCTAGATCTCCTAGGCCCTGGGAGGTCAGGCCATGCCCCCAACTACATGATGATGCATAAGACAAGGTCTGTAAAGTCAGGTTAACCTTGTCTGTCACTTCTAGGCTCATAAAGTCATCTTTTACTTTAAAAAAAAATGTATGTTTTAATAATGGATTATTTTGTGAATGCTCTTGCTGTTTGGTTTCAAGCTAATTAGCATGTGTAACAGTCATTATTCAGGGTCTAGCTTATGAAAATACACATATCTTCAGTGTCATTAACAAGTACACAGTTTTTCATAATTCACCACCTTAAATTTGTTACCTCCAGTATTCCTTTGCAAAAAGTATCTCTTTTCATATCAAAATTTTTTCATGGGCTTCCCTGGTGGCGCAGTGGTTGAGAGTCTGCCTGCCAATGCAGGGGACACGGGTTCGAGCCCTGGTCTGGGAGGATCCCACATGCCGCGGAGCGACTAAGCCCGTGAGCCACAATTGCTGAGCCTGCGCGTCTGGAGCCTGTGCTCCGCAGCGGGAGGGGCCGCGATGGTGAGAGGCCCGCGCACCGCGATGAAGAGTGGCCCCCACTTGCCGCAGCTAGAGAAAGCCCTTGCTAAGAAACGAAGACCCAACACAGCAATCAATCAATCAATCAATCAATCAATAAATGGGGTGACTGTGTTCAGTCACATTTAAAAAAAAAAATTTTTTTTTCATAAAAAAGGAAAAAAGAAAGCAGACAGACCCACGCTCCACAGCAGACTTAAAGTATCAGGATCTGGGAGTTTCAACGTGCATAATAATACCTTCATTTTATCGAATGTCTACAACACCCCTAATCATATGCTACGTACTTTGTCCTTATTATTTAATTTAGTCTTCACAACACTCTTCAAGGTCAGTATTATCTCCTCCTTATGATGAGAAAACTGAAAGGTTATATTAGTTGTCCAAGGTCACAAAGCTAGCAAGGGACAGAATTGGGAATTCAAGCCTCTACCACACATCCTTCCCAGAACATCCCTGTGAACATCCCTGTCTGTTTCAAAACAGACTGAAATACAATGTTGCAGTACACAGTACATAGTAACAAAACATGAATAAAGCCTTGTTTTTAGGAAAATCTAGGTCATCCATCTCTCTCCCTAGCCTACACTAAAGATGGAAGAGAATGCCTCCAAGACTTTCCCCTGTGCCTGGAGCCTCTCCATGCACCATTTCCAGAAGTTAGGTTTGTAAGAGTGTTTTAACTGAAGAGGGTCCAGGCTAGCACTGCCCCTTCAATCAGGTTTGCTCTGCCTTTACCTGTCTTCCACACTGGGCTCCGTTTAATAAGATTTGCACTGAATGAAGGATTCCACTGTCTTCCCCTCCGCCAACGTTAGACGAACACTGATGTAGCCCGATTCTCTCTCTTATAGATGAAGACACTCAGACCCAGAGCAGCTTTGAACAAAATCACCCAGAAGTGTAGGACAGACTCTTTTCTCTTTAAGGTTTTAATTGCTGGGTTACTACAGGGTAACTATTGGGGTGACAAAGCCAATCACCATGGGAAGTATGTTACAAGAGCCTTTCCAGTTTGTTGACCTAATAGGGGATGGTGGCTGACCCAGATTTAAATTTTGGCTTCATTGCCTACTAGCTGGATTTTGAGCAAGTTACTTAACTTTGCTGAGTCTCTTCATCTGCATAACAGACACCCTAATATCTGCTTATTGGAGTTTTGTGATTATTAATATTATATTTTAAACACCTCTCATATAATAGGTTTTCCTTCCCATCCTCAGAACCTTCCTATAGGCTATTCTCTCTGCCTATGAGGTCTATCTTCTCTCTCCTCCCCAGGTAGCTAACTTGTACTTATTCTTTAGTTTCTTTCATTAGACTCCTTGGGTTAGAATCTAAGCTCTGCCACACATACTAATTAAGTGACCTTGGGAAAGTTAGCCTTGGTTTTCTCATCTATAAAATAAAGGTACTAATAATATATACCTCATAGAATTATGTTAAAATGAGATAACATAAATGCTTATGACTAACAAATATTAGGTCTCAATAAATCTTAACAAGGACAGTAGGGTCCACAAAATAATTTTGGAGAGCTCTCTTTCTGTCACAAGTAAGCTATTTACATTGTCTAGAAGCTTATGACATTTATACTTTATTCTTGGAGTTCAGAAAATTTACCAGGACGTGGCAAAATCCATTCTGTCAATCTCTGTCTTTTAATTAGTGTATTTAGACTACTTACTTCTAATGTAATTATTGAAATGTTAAGACTTAAGTCTGACATTTTATTACTTATTTTCTGTTTGTTCCCCCCTTTCCATTTCTCTTTTCTTTTTTCTGCCTCCCTGTGGATTACTTGGGCATTTTTAGGAATTCCAGTTTGATTTATCAGTGGTGTTTTTGAGTATATCTCTTTGTATAGTTTTTTAGTTGTTGGTCAAGTATTAAACTATACATACACAATTTGTCACAGTCTACTGGTGCTGACATTTTATCACTTCAAGTAAAACGTGCATTTAGGTCCCTTTATTTATTCTCTCTCCTTTTAAATATAATTGTCTTAAATATGACCTCTATATACACCAAGAACATATGACAATATTATAATTTTTGCTCCCACCAAACATAAATCTAAAAACTTAAGAGGAAAGTAATAATCTATTATATTACCCAATATTTTTACCTTTTCTGTTATTCTTTCTTCACAGTTGCTATTCCAAGTTTCCTTCTTTTATCGTTTCCTTTCTGTTTGAAGAATTTCCTGTAGTCATCCTTTTAGGGTAGGTCTATTGGTCACAAATTATATTAGTTTTTCTTCATCTTAGTTTTTCACCTTCATTCCTGAAGGATATTTTTACTGAATATAGAATTCTGAGTTGACATCAGTTTTCATTCAGCACTTGAAAACATCGCACCACTTCCTTCTGACCTCCATGGTTTCACATGAGAATTCTGTTGTCATTTGAATTGGTGTTCCCCTCTAAGTCATGTGTCATTTCTCTCTGCTATCAAGACTCTTTTTTGTCTTTAGCTTTTAGAAGTATAATTATGATGGCTATAATTATTGAAATGTTAGGACTTAAGTCTGTGGATTTCTTTAATTTTCTCTGAGCTTCTCCCTTCTGGAGTTTGTGCAGCTTCTTCAATCTAGGCTTATGCCTTTTGCCAAATTTGGGGGATTCTCAGAGACTGTTTCTTCAACTACTTTTTCAGTCCCTCTCTCCCCTTCTCTAGCTCTCTCTCCTCTCCTTCTGGGACTCTGATGATATGAATTTTAGCTTAACTTTGTTCTTAAAATTTTTCCCCCAGTCTGTTTTCACTCTGTTGTTCAGACTGGTTAAATTCTATTAATCTGTCCTAAGTTCATTGACTTTTATCCTCTGTTATCTCCACTCTACTATTGAGCCTGTCCAATGAGTTTTTCACTCCTTTTATTGCATTTTCCAGTTATGAAATATCTATTTTGGTTATTTTTTATAACTTCTATTTCTTTGCTGATAGTTTCTATAGTTTCATTTGTTTCAGGAGAATCAATAAGTGCTTCTTTAAGCATTTTTATTATGGCTGCTTTAAAAGCATTGTCAGGTAATTCCAAAATTTGTAGTTTCTCCATTTTGGCATCTGTCGATTGTCTTTTTCTCATTCAAGGTGCGATTTTTCTGGTTCTTGGTGTGATGAGTGATTTTTTTTTTTTTTCTAACATCTAATAAGATTCTGTGTTAGAGGCAGCATGGCCTGAGCTATGTAATTTGACCTGTTTAGAATGCACAAATGGAATGGAAGGGATTTAAGTTTTATATTTAGATGTTCATTTATAAATTTATTTATTTATTTTAGCTGTGTTGGGTCTTCGTCTCTGTGCGAGGGCTCTCTCTAGTTGCGGCGAGCGGGGGCCACTCTTCATCGCCGTGCGCGTGCCTCTCACTATCGCGGCCTCTCTTGTTGCGGAGCACAGGCTCCAGATGCGCAGGCTCAGTAGTTGTGGCTCACAGGCCCGGTTGCTCCGCGGCATGTGGGATCTTCCCAGACCAGGGCTCGAACCCGTGTCCCCTGCATTGGCAGGCAGATTCTCAACTACTGCGCCACCAGGGAAGCCCGATGAGTGATTTTTAAAATCTGTATCCTGGACATTTTAGGTATCATGTTATGGATTCTGGATCTTATTTGCATCTTCTATTTTAGCAAGCCTCAATTGACACTGTACTGGTGGGGAAAGGGAACACTGCCTCATTACCTCATGGGCAGCAGTGAAAGTCTAAGTTCCCCATTTAGCCTCTACTGACCAGGGGTAGGAGAGTAGGAGTGTTGTGTGTCATTTTTTTCTAGGGTGTTTGTCTGGAATAGGGTTGGTTTTATCACAAAGGCTTCTGTCTTATTAGGCTGCTCTTTCCCATTCCTTTGACAATGGAGATCAGACTTTTCTTGAGGCTGTTTTTGTCTGTACCTATTGGCATTTCTTAGCTGTGGGCTTCTCTAGTGCCCAGTCTGGGATGTATAGGAGGCAAAAAGAAAATCTAGGGAATTCATGGTCATGTTGTTCATTGAGTCCTGAGGTCCCTAACTAGTCTGCTTTCTCCATCATTCAGAGTTTTCTTACCTTTGTTTTATACGTTATGTCTAGGGATTCAGGAGGAATAGGGAGAAATGTATCTCCTGAATCTTGTCCAGAACTGGAATTCCTAGGTATGTATTTTTAAATTACTACTCTGTAGCATTTAATGAGTCTTTTCTATCTGAAAATTCAATTTTCTGGAAGTCTATACAATTCTCCTATTATTTCTTTGGTTGTTGCATTGCTCTCTTCTTATTTTTGCTCCATTTGGTACTCCTATTATTTGCATATCTCCTAAATACTTCATCCATGTTTTTTTAAAAATTTTTCCCTCATAATTTCCATTTCTTTGTATTTTTGGATTGGTACTGTGGGATTGTTCTCCTTTTTCATCTTTCAGACCATTAAATCAATTTTTGGTGGTGTTCATTCTATTCTTTGCTTCCACAATTGAAATGTTTAAATTTAGAAATTTTTTTTTTTTTACTTCCAAAAACCATTTTCCCTCATTCTTATCACTTTTCCCCCAATCTCTACTTGAATCTCCTTAAAACTCTTATTTTCAAAACTTACTTTTTCTTATTTTAAATCTATCTGAATATGAGTCCTCTCTTTTAGTTATCTAGCTTGGTCTTTCTCCTTTAAGCGATTGAGCCCCTTAACTGATCTCTGATCTGCTTTGGCTACTCATACCAGCACCTGGGCAAGTCAGGCTCTTGTGGCCTCTTGGATAGCAACAGCTGAGCAATTGTGAAAGGAAAGAAAGATGCCTTTTCTCCAGTGACCTAATGGTGAACAAAGCTGGTCAGCTGGGTCCCTCAGGCTGAGGTGACGTGGGAGAGGCTTCTAGGATCTTCAGACACTCCTGGTATGAATGGGAAAGGGTTGGGCTGCTGTGTGCCAATGTGTAAGTTGTTTGCCACACAGGGGTACCTGGTTGAGAGAATATTAAGAGCTAAAATCAACTTGCTGAGCTGTTTACCCTGGTGTGGAGCTACATCTGCCTGAAAGAAGGAAACATTACTTCCTCATTTGCACAAGAGCAGCTGAGGGGGATGACTTTTTCTAATCCACCTTAAGATGCTGTACAAGCTAGTAGTGGCCCTGGGAGGGGTAGTTTGGCCCACCTGTGGCATTCCCTTCTAGGGAGGTGAGCCCCAGTGGAATCGGGGCCTTCACTCAGGGCTATGTGCAGGAAGTGGGCAGGGACAGTTCCTCCTCACCTGCTAAGGGGTCCTATTCAGTTGGGGCCAGCTGGGCCCCTCAGGTAGCTTCAGAATTGAAAGCCTTTGCTGCAGGCTCACTAGTGAAGCAGGTACTTCCCAGGTTCCTGGGCCTTGGTCCTCCCTGCAATTTTAAACAGTGTGGCAGAGACACCATCCTTCACCAGTCCTGCACTGGCTCGGTCTCCCCAGGATGTGTGAGGTTTCCTTTAGGCTTCAGCTGTAGGCCCTAGCATCCTATCCTCTCTATTCACTGTATGTCTCACAGTTTGAGTCACTTCTACAGAGAGCTGAGTGAGAGAAACAGTGTCAGCTCTAGGTGCAAGCCCCCATCTTTAGAGAATCCCCTTGGATAGTCATCCTAAGATAATTTAGGAAATTTTTCCATATTACAATTCTGTTGCAGTCATCTTTTTTCCCCATAGGATAGAGCTGTATTACCCAGATAAACCTGAACTTGGATCCCATTTACCACCAGCTCTATGACCTCATGCAAATCATTTGACTTCTCTGAGCTTGTCTTAGTTTCTTTGTCTGTAAAACGAGGGTCATAATGTTTGTCTTCCATAACTCAAGGAGCTATTGAGAGAATAAAATGAGACGATTGCTCTGTCTACTGCTTTCCAAACGGTAAAGTGCAATGAAAAGGTAAAGGAGATGAATAAAGTGGTGATGGAGAGATGGTGGCATCCGCTCCTGGGGCCATGGGGAGCAGAGCAGTGGTGTGAAGTTGCAGTCATCCAGTAGGTTCAGAGCAGGATCAAGCCTGTGGGAATTGGAGCAGACATAGTTGGCAAGACCAGAGTAGGGCCATGCCAGACACTGGCCACAACCTCAAGGGCATGTCTTCTTCTTAGGAGCTGATCTTCCAAAAGCTGAACTAGCAGAAGAAAAGAGAATTTTAAAAAGAGGTAAAAAGGAAAGAGTAAAAGATGCTAAAGCCACTCATATAGTTTCAAAGCTGTCCCTCAGAACACTGAAAGAGTTATCATGTAAGGAATGAGATAAAAACATCTGACAGGAGACATAAAGATCTCTAATATATTTCTTTTAATTGTGATAACCATTCCCAACCCTATGCAAATATCCCATCCTTTCTCTCTGTTTCCAACCAAGTCATTAAGTCTATTGCATTAGCAATAGATTCAAATACCAGTTTTATCAAGGAGCAAAGAATGTAATTAGGAACAGGAAAAGAAATTAAGCAGGCAAGGCTTATATGAGAGCTAAGGAAGCAATCCAGAAGGAAGATGTGTCTTCCACACCTCCACCCTTCACCCCTCCCCCAAAAGGAAAAATAGGTCATCTTTGAGAGAATGACTGTGACAGGAGATCATGTAAGGTTTGGAAAGTACTGGAAGACTGATCTCTCTTCACTAACACACAGACAGTGGACTTTCTAGCCTAACTCCCTATTCTTAGTATTTTACAGTGAACTGGACAATTCATTTTTAAGACATGAGCAGTGAATGTCTGCCTCTGTGTCCTAGAGTCTTGGGAGTAAGAACATGTTGTTGTTATGCCATCGTTTCTCCCTGTAGGGCAACAAGAGGTAATATACTTGTTGTTAATTTACTTGTCCTCAAGAGGTAGTATAATCCTCCTGATAAGCACCCAGTCTCTTTTTCAGACAACAGCAGAACCTCTCTTTCTGACTTAATATTTAACTTCCTTAAGGTAGTTACAAGGTATCATTCCCTCCTTTTACAAAAGAGTAAACTGCATCCCAGAGAGGTCATGTGACTTTCCCATAGCCACGTGGCAAGGTTAAGGACAGAACTAAGTTCTAGAACTCCAGGGCACTGCTTTTCTACAAGCAGCTGGCCACGAATGCTGGCATGAATGTTCCTAGTGGTCTTGCTGCAATACTCCAACAGTCCATGAGTCTTGGCTCACCTAAATCTCAATGAAACTGTCTTCATTATAGTTCACTATTAACTAGAGCTTGAATATTAAAAACATGTCATCAGTTTATGTAGTATAATAATACTGCCTTAACCAAAACATTCCATTCTCTATCCAGTCTGGATTGATGTTTAAATCACTATACTTCAAAAAGCATAAGTTCATAGGAGGGCACTCAACAATGTTGAATGAATGACCACTTGGATTCTCATTAAGGAACCATGCCATTTTATATCTGAAAGAGACCTTGAAGGTCATACTGTCCCACTCCTCCTTTCCTTTCTTTTGCAGCCTGAAGAGTGAGGGGATTTGGAGGACAGCACTGGAACCCCCTCCCTTTTTTTTCTGTTTCCCAGACCAGCATTCTTTTTTCCACCTACACTGCTTTCAGTTAATTTGATACAAAGGCATTAAAATTGCCAGTTTACTTGTATTCTGGTATACAAAAGAAGTGCTTCTAACATCTAATTTTAAAACACTACTCCATACAAAATGACAGGGCAGGTTTGGGGTTTTGTTTGTTTGTTTGTTTGTTTTTATTGTATGGAATTTGATCATTCTGAGGAAGAGCAGAAACTTGTCCTAAATCACTGAAGACAGTAAAGCTGAAATTTGAAGCAGTAAACTATTCTATTTTGGGAACAATAGATATGAAGTCAGGAAGAGTTAGGCATTCTAAGAAGGAAATTGTATAGAAAAGCTTACTAATAAGTCAGCTCTCCAAAGTATTTGAATGCAAAGGAGATTAATACAGATAAAGGGAAGGTATGGGCACTTAGCAGATGACAAATAATAACACATTCATGCCATAGGGAAAGCAAACTTTTAGCTGAAATGGTACTTATGGGAAATAAATTCAAACCTCAGATGTTTTAGTCAGGAAGTCTCATTAGGATGCAACACAGCTTCTCATCATGGGTTATTACACAGTGTCACTAAAAAAAGGAGAGACATCTGAGAGGGACAAGACATGACCAAATAGCAATATGAGAAATTTCAGTCTTGCTGTGTCTTGCTCTATATGAATATTGGATCATTAGATGCTATCCTCTCACCAAAAATGACTTCAGAATGACAAAAACAGAGATTAAAAGTGATCTATATTGAAATGACAGCTGTTAGGGTAAAACTCTTTTGAGAATCTAATGTATATTTTCTTCATTCATGTATTCATTCATTTAACAAATATCTATGGGGTTCTACGAAGATGAAAATAAAGAAGATAATGTCTTTTACAAGGAGGTCTCAAAAAAGACAGACGTAAATAAACCATTGTGGTGAGGTGTGGTGTGAAGAATATACCAAGCACAGCCTTTGGTTCTGCTGATTTTATCTAAGCTTTTGAAATATATAAACGTTTTTCTTTTATAAAAAAAAAGAATATACCAAGCACAGCCCAGGCACAAAGGAGGGACTGGGGAGACCTCAGAGAGGGGAAGATATTTTTGACCAGGATTTAAAGGAGGAAGAAGAGTTTGTCTGGCAGGCTGTGGTAAACATGGGGAAATAGGGAAGGCTCCCAGAGCGAGTCAGTAGCTTATGCAAAGTATTTGGCAGTATGGGATTTAGAATCCCAGATGGATACCAGTGCAGCTACTTTAAAGCCGTGGATTTGTAGGTAAGTGGCATTACTTCTTGGAGCCTCAGTTTCCTTCTCTGTAAAAGGAGCATAGTAATCTTCACGGCATATACTGATTATAAGCATCACTAGTAGTGCTGGCTAGCAGGTAATGAATGCTGTTTCATCTCTAATAACTCTTTATAGAACACGCCTAGGTTGCAAGTCATCTTATTATGTTCCCTCTGCAGAGGAAGAAACCTAGAACTGAGAGCTTATGGAACTTTCCCAAGATTACATAGGTTAACAAGTGGCTGTGTTAGGATTTGAACCCAGGCAGTTTGGCTTGAGACTGTTTGTTTTAGCGCAGTGTTCTATGCCTTTTATTACATGAGATATTGTATGTAAAGCACTTAAAAAAGTGACCTGTAGCATAAGTTAATAAGTTATAGCTATTTTTACTATTATAAAGTACAATTGCCCTAGGAACATGAGGTTTTCGGTGTGCAGGTATGGGGTGAAGTGGAGATGGGGCTGCAGCAGTAATGCATTGGATGGCTGAGGGCTTCATGCCGTGCTAAGGAGTTAGAGCTTTATTGCCAGGCTAAGAAGGAACAATGGAGTTACCTTCAGCAGGAGAGTGACTTGTCAGATTTATGGATTAAAAAGGTTACAGGCAGCATGTGGCAGATGAATTGCTAATAGGCAAGACTGGAGGCTTTTACTACAGCTTCACCAAGAAATGGTGAGGCTCCAACTAAGGCAAGGGCAGCAGGATAAAGAGGAGGGGATGAGTATAAGAGATGTTATGGACACAGAGTTGACTGGATTTAGTGACCAGTAGGATATGAGGGCCAGGAAGAGGGAAGAGTCTAGAATGTTCCCTTGGTTTCTGGTTTAAGTCCCACTACCAGTTGAGATATGGAAGCAATGCAGAAGGGGTAGTTTAAGGAAGATGTGAGTTTGGTTTTGGCTCTGTTGAGACTGTGGCACCTGAGGGGCATTGAGGAGTTGCAGCAGCCAGTTGTGTCTCTGGGTTTGGAGCACAGAAGGTCTGAGCTGAAGAACAGAATTGCAGTGGATAGAACTGCTCAGTTAGGGTGAAGAGAGAAAAGAGACCAAGAGGGGACACGAGCAGCCTTGGTATTTAAGCAGCAGGCAGACAAGGAAGGCTGAAGGGGGATGAGGGATCAGAATGGCTGAGTGGGAACTCAGGGGCCAAAGGTGAAATTGTTGACACAAATATACATAAAGCACCTGAAGATGCAGACACTTCTGGCATGGGCAGCTAGGACATTGTGAAGGACAGGACAAAATTCCATGGGCGAAATTTGTACTCACTGGACAAGAGGGTTGAGTTTTTATTTTCCTTTTTGACAAGTGAACTCTTCGGTCTTTAATATGCATTTGGGAGAGTAATTTGATTATTAATCTTTATCTACAACACATAATTTTAAAACTTAATTTTATTTAGAGATAATTGTAGATTCACATGCAGTTTTATAAGCAACAATATGGAGAGGTACAACATTTAATTTTTTAGAAGCTTACTTTATTTCCTCATGGCTTCAGAATTTTCCATCTTTGTTCACTTTCCCTAATGGTGCTTATTGTGGGGGCAGAACTCTGTACACTCTAACTAGAGAGGAGACAGGTGACGGAAGCAGACCCCAAGGAGTGAAGGGCTATCTCAGCCCATAGATCTGGGTGCACAGGAGCTGGGGCACTGAGAGAAAAGGGAGTTTTGGGTGTAGGTACCTAGGAGGCCTTTTAAAAATGGAGACTCTCAGGAGACCGTTTTTGGATAGAGGCCTGGATTTGAGAATGAAGGATGAGAGGAGGTGGGTGCTGGAGGGCCTTTCTTCATCCAGGCCAGTTGGGCTCCAGCTCCAACTGCTGCAGTGCTGCTGGTTTGTTTTTTGGGGGTTTTTTTGGGTTAGGGCGGGAAAGGAGGACACACTTGTGAACTTATATTTGTGCTCCATTCCACCACCAAAATGATCTAACATTGATGGCACCCCTTCCCTACTCAAAAACTCCTCCCATGGTCCCTGCTGACTCTGCTGCTTCAGCTCTGGGCTCCTGACCCTCCCCACTGGGCTCTCTCTCACCTTGGGGGTCTTTGTGGCTGCGGTCTGTGCCTAGAAGGCTCTCTCCACACTGGTCCCTTTCATTGGCAACCCCGTTGGCCTTTCAGGTTTCTGTTTGGAGGGCATCTTCTCCAGGAGGCAGTCTTCCCTCAGCCAGTGTGGGCACCACCTGCCATGCCCCCCTTGGCCCCCTAGGATCACACTATGGTTACAGGAACTGCACTGTATTAGCAGTCTGCTGGACAGTACATTCTGTGAAGGTAGGAACTGTGTTTTATTCGAGGCTGTATCTCCAACGTCTAACACAGTACAGGGACCTAGCAGGTGTTGAGTAGCTATTTCGACAAGAAAGAATTCTTTGACAGAAGCATGCAAACGGGGTGGGGGGGGGGATGGATAGAGAGGTGGTAGCACAGGAGCCAGAGGGGTGGGTGGGTAGCCCAGGGAGTCAGAAAAGGTCTGAGTGCAGAGTCCTTAGGGCACCCCAACATTTTAGGGTTTTAGGGTTTGAGAAGCCCTCAAGAAGACTAGGAAGGAGTGGCTAGAGAGATCGGAGGAACCAGTGCCCCAGAGCAGAAGGAGTTTGCAGAGGCAGGGTAGGTGGACCATAGTGCCATATGTGGGCCCACCCCTTCCACCTCCCCTCAGCCCGAGTGGCTGTGTGTGTGTGTTTGTGTGTGTGTGTGTGTGTGTGTGTGTGTGTGTGTAGGGGGGGCAGTCGGGATCATCTTCGTCCCGCAGAGTCCCGTGTAGCTGGAGCTCTTCAAAACGCCTTGGAGTACAAGAGCCAGGGGAAGGGAGGTGTGAGAAAGGGGGGTCGTTCCTTGGCACTCTCCTGGGTTCCTGTTCTGGCGCCACCGCCGCCGGTCCGGGTGACCTTGAGGAGCCCCTTCCTCTCCCGGCCTCAGTCTCCCGGTGGGTAACCGGCGGACGCTGCGTGCCCACGCGGGAGCTGGGGAAGGCCGGCGGAGGCAGGGCCCGGGTGGGAGCGGGACCGCCCACTGCGGCGGGCCGGGACCTCCCGGGCCCGCGGAGGCGGCGCGCGGGGCTCCTCCCCCGGGGCGAGGGTCGCGGCGCCGGCAGCTGTCGGCCCCGCAGCTGCAGCCTCAGCACCTGCCGCGGCCAGACGGCGCGGGCGGGCGCGGCCTGGCCGTGCGCCCCCCCTCCGGCTGCAGCCGCGGCGCGGGAGGCGGAGCCCGAGCCGAACCCGAGCCGAGCCGCTGGCCGAGCCTTGCCCGCGTCCGTGCCCGCCGCCGGGCGGGGCCGCCCCTCGCCGAGAGCGTCAAGCCCGCCAGGTCCGCGTCCGCGCGGGTGGCGCCTCCTTGCAGGTAAGGGCGAGGTCCCGGCGCCGCAAAGTTTTGGGGGGACTGCCGGTCCCTACGCCCCGGGCCTGCGCCTCCGGGAACTGCAGACTGCTTGCCCCGCGGCTTCCTCCGCGCCGCCCTCCGCCGTGCGCTCCGCTTGCACCTCCGGCCCCCGATGACCCGCGCCCGCCTCCAGTCCTCGTGCCCCCACTCCCGGCGGGGGGCGCGTCCGCGGTCTCGCTCAGGGCCTGCAAAGGTTAAATCTTTACACAGCATCAACGTATTGCTTAAGATTTCGAGATCTGCATGGTATAGTGCAAAGAGCGGCAAACTGGCAGGTGGGAGACCAGGGTTCAGGTGCGGCCACGGCCAGAGCCAACTTTCTGAGTGACCTCGGACCAGCCTGCCCTGCTGGATCTCGACGGCTACACCTGGACCGGGAGGGGTTCGCCAGGGACGATCACCTGAACCGCCCTGCCTGTGTTGCCACTTTGTGAGTCGAGGGGCACCCCTGAGTGTCTCAGCTCCACAGCTCCTTGGGGGTGGAGAGGAATGTTGGGACCTACAGAAGTCAGTATCGGGGGTCACGTAGCTTATCTGCAGCAGCTTTGGCTGAGCTTCAGGAGGGGTTTTGAGTCAGCCTCTGGAAATAAAGGATGCTCCCAGGGCTTGGAGTTGGGGCCCTGGCTCCTGGTGGCTCCTCTGCCCTCCACTGACTAGGTAACCTTGGGCAAATACCCCTCCCGGTTTTGCCACCTATAAAATGGGGCGGGCGGGGAGGCATTGTGCACTAGATCATCATTGAGATACATCCGCGGTAAACGTGCAGAAGTGAAATGTCCGGGTCTCTGAATTTGGGGTCAGTTTGCACAGAGGCAATATTTCACCAAGAATCCACCCAGCACTTGCAAATGGGCGTTAAGAAAATAAAGGAGGTATTTGCAGTTTGCTTTGGGAATCCCGAAATAGACATGGTAAGGATTGGTGAATGCTCGCCTTCCCTCCTTCAGTGCTTTGGACCATCATAAAATATTCAACGGCATAATGATTTGTTTTCAAAGTGGCTTATAGATCAGGAAGCATTTCTGTTTGTGAGTCAGTTATTTTAGTAAAAACCTCAAAATACTTGTTTGGGGGAAAAGTAATGCACTGATCTAGAGGTCCTGACACAGAGGCCAGCATCTTCTCCTATCTAGTCTAAAGCCACGGCTGAGATGTTTTCCAATCAAGACGAATCAAAATAACTTACAGGTCAGGCATCCTTTGGTGGGTGTTCAACATAGCAGTGATTGGAGAGGCCAACAGTTCCGCAAGTGCATATTTTCTAGGACAGGTGAATTCTGGTGCAGCCACAGCAGAACAAACACAAGGTAGTTAACTGTGACATCCTAGAAGGTGAACTTTGTGCTTTTGTCCAATCTCTTATCCCCCTTGTGCTGCAGTTAGTTTCTACCCAGTGTGTGGATGAAATCCATTACTATGAAAGGATTCTTATGGAAGTGATTTTATTATTTTATTTCCTTCCTAGACTTCCTGGTTTTAAGTTTCAAGCTTTATGAAATCAGAGGACTAGTGAGAGTGTTTTGTGACTGGAGCAGGAAAATGGCAGAGTTGTGGCACATAAGTTTGCCTTTCCTGAACTATATAGTTGAAGCTAATTTGTCCAGAGCCTTTGATCTCTCAGATGCATTCAAATGCCACCAGTCTTTCTCCTCTTCATTCTTCAATGGTTCAGCAAGAATTTTCTCAACTTATTCAGGAGGAAACAAACAGGAAAAATACTGACAGGCTCTACCCTCAAGGAGCTCAGATTTTAGTGAGGAATAAAGAGGATTATACCACAGGGCATTCTGGGCGCTAAACCCTGGGACCTCTGGGAACACTGACGGGGGTGAATTCTAACTGGGGAGACTGGGGAAGTCTGCACCATGGAAGGTGGAAGGAAGAAGAGGATTCAACAGGTGGTGAAAAGCAGAAAGGCCACCTTAGGTCACGGAACTAGAATGAGCACAGGTACGGAGGCAGGAAAGCACAGGACCCAGATGGAGAAGAGCGAGTCTGGTGGAAGCACAAGACAAGGCAGAACACTTCAGAGGACAGTGGAAAGAGGTTCAGGAGGCTCTGACCCTGGGCTGGAATCCACACTGGTTTGGGGATGTTGGACCTCTGAGCCTCACTTTTCTCATTTGTAAAGTGGAAGTAATAATAATTCCAAACTCACAGAGTTAAATGAGATCACAGGGTGTAAAAGTGTCTAACAGAGTGTTTGCATACAATGGGTGTTTGATAAGTTAGTTCCTCTTATTAGCAAGTTCACAGGCAAGCTCCCTAAGTGTTGGAGTATATAAACAGTACTTTTGTTTTAGCAGTCTGTGTTGACTTAGAACCTCACCACCAGGATGGAGTTCCTGTGACAGTGTGATTTGTATTCAAGAGGCCTCCTGATTCAAGGGGCAGGGGCTTTTTGTTATATGGTGCGTGCTCAGACCAAACACTGACATTAACGGCAGCCAATGCCCTGTAAATACTGTTAAGTGGTGGGAGGCCACAGAGGGGTTAATTGGAAGATGGAATCCCTGCCTCCACAAGCTTATCATTAGTGCTCAAGGACCCCAGTCTGGGGGATTTGACAGACACAGTTATAAATAGATCAGCCTTATCCATGTATACTGGGAAACTGGGTGCCGCTCCCGTCTGCCTTAGTGTAGGCAGGGGCATTTGTAGTAGCCAAGGAAGGAGAATAGGACAGGGGGGTAAAGAACAACATTGCAATACCTTACGTCCCTGGGTAGCACCATGTAGCATCCACAGTACTGTCCTTCATTTGTTCATTCAACAGGTATTCATAGAACACCTACTCTGTGCCAGAGAATTATTCCAGGTACCCCAGGAATACACTGGAACAAAAGGCAAGATCCCTGCATTCCTGGAGTATAGATTCTAGTTGGGGAAACATAATAAACAAGTAAATACATAAATAATTACAGGTGGTGCAAAGGGCTGGGAAGGAAATAAGCAGCGTAATGTGAGAGAAGGTAAGGGGGGGGTGCTCCACTTGAGGGTGGGCGGGGAAGGCCTGAACCTTCAGACAGGAAGGCCTGTCTGAACCATGGAGAGGTAGAGAGAGGGAACCAGTCATGCCGAGAACTGAGGGAGGGTAGCCCAGCACTGGAAGAGGCTGGGTAACTTTGTGTATGAGTATGCAGACCGTGGGGCCATACCACCTGGATTTGAATCCTGGCCCCTCTGACAACTAAATATATTTCATGGTCAGGTTATTTAATCTTCTGGGCTTCAGTTTCTTCATCTGTAAACTGGGGATAATAACCCTACCTGATAGGGTTGCTATGAGGATTAAATGCGTTGCTGTATGTAAAGTACTTAGAATAGAGCCAGGTATGTAGCAAGCACCAAATGAAAGTTAAATTAAGGGGAATGAGCCGGGGGCTGGGGGAGGTCTGTTCCAGGCAGAGGGAACAGCAATGCAAAGGCCTGGAGGCCTGAAAGGGCTTGGTGTGTTCTAGGCCCAGGCAGGCTGTCTGTACAGGTGTCATCCCCACAGTTATTGAGGAGACTCTGGAGCAGGTACTCTGCCTCTTCAGTACAAAACTATGTTTCAGGAGTTTTGAAAAGAGGAATACCCAGCCACAGCACTCCCACCTGCAGGATCAGGCCCTGAGTGGTGTGGTGAGCTGCTGCTGCTTTGGGGACATCTCACTGTAGGCTCCGTTCTGCAGGCAAGGCAGGAACTGGTCCAAGAGAACTTTGGCCACACTGAACTACAGAAGCTGGAGCCCTCGGGGATTCCCCAAGTCGGTCTGCTTTGGTGGACACCATCCAAGTCTATTAAAGTTGTTGACAGTTCACCTCAAAAAAAAACACAAAACCCTCTCTTGCCTTCCCTTTCCTGGCCCCTCCTCCTTGACTCTCTGTTCCTCCCTCCCCTCTTCTCCTTTCCCCTCATCCCCTCTCTCTCACTGCAACCCTGAAGAGCAGTGCCCGTGGAGATGCTCATTGATGTGCCAAAGGGAAGCTTGAGTGAGGCTGAGCCCATGGTGCCACCAAAGCTAGCCTTGCCCGCTCACTGTGGGATACCCAATGGCCAGCATACCCCTCCCACTCCATGCTGGGAACGACACAGCAGGGGAGCATAGTCATTTGTGACCTACCAGCTCCCTTGATCCCTCCTCCTTGCAATCTAATCACTCATCAAGTCCTGTCATTTTTACTTCTAAAATCTCTCCCAAACATGTCCTTCTCTTTCCATTCTGTCTCTGAATGTTAGGCTTGTTTCTTCTAACATGTGGCCCAGAGGCCTTCAGTGGGTCCCTTGTGTATGGAGAATGAAGTCCAGGGTCCTCAGCCTGGCAGACACGATGGGCTGTCTCCATCCTGTCTCTCAGTCCCCCTCCTCCCTCACCTGGTCCTCCGCACTTAATCCCTCCCACCCCCCAGGTCTCTAGGGCTTTGCTCATCCATCTGGCCCCTCTGCCTAGCATATGCCTCAGCCCTGGTGGTTGTGCCCATGCCTGAAGGCCCAGCTCAAATCCTATTTGCCCTGGGAACTGTCTTCCAGAACCCTTTGTCCCAGGGTCTTCATCTTCACCTGACGTCCCACCTCTGCACTTGGTACCTCTCATGGAACAGCATCGCTGTCAACCTTGAAGGATTCTGTGTGCGGCCACTTGTGTATGTAGCCATGGCCTTGAGAAGTCCCTGGGAGCGTGGGCATAACACCCTTCTTACCTCTAGCCCACAGCCCTTCTCACAGAGCCCAGCCCTAGTGATATGCGTTTGCTGTACTGGAGTGACAGAAGCTGGGGATTTTCCTGAGTTCTGAAATGGTTTGAGTCAGGCCAGAAACATGCTGCTAATGCAGAGGGGGTGTGGTCCTCAGCTGAACTCACTTGCGGCATTCAGATGCCTCGAAATGTAGGCCCTTCATTTGATGAAGAGTTGATGTAACCTCAGAGATGAGTCTGAGTTTTGAGTTTAGCTATTCAAGATCGCCTATTTTAATAAATATGCTATGTAAAATTTGAACCTTCAAGCTAGACAGACTTGGCAGTAATTGTTCATATTGTAGAAGGATTCTGCCCTATACCAAAAAGATTTGGTATGGAAAGCTTTCAAATACCAAACATGCATGTATACTTAACACCAATCAGTATATAAAATTCTGATTTATGCACAGCTGTTGTAGCTGTACTTCTACCATAGTCAAAGATATACACCAGACTTACCACACATTCACGGAAGCAGGGTAACACAGTCTTAAGTTTGTTTTGGTAACTACAGATTACATTATGCAGCTCTGCAAATGGGAGGATTAAAAAAAAAAATTAACTATCTGCTTGAAGGACAATAGGAAGCTTGATTTAGTGCCTGGCCGATTGAAGTAAGGGTAGTAGCCATTTATGTTCACTGAAGTGAAACAGTAATTTCAGGGACTCACCTGGTGTTTGGAGACCTTTTTGCCAGTGGTTAGAAATGGTTCTGGCTTCCGATCATTTCACCAGCTGGCTGCTAAATGATGTGTGCGCTTAACACTGGTTCTTATGGAAAAAAAGAAGAAAACTCTAATTACAAGCTAGAAATGGGTACGGTGGTAAATCTGAAAGTATGAAAGTGTATTCTTTTGACCTTTCTTGACGAATGATCAGAGAAGCTCAGCCATTTCAGTAAAAGGGTAACATGGCAGACTTTCAAAATCCTGACTGGAAAGAGCTTCAGAGGAATTCAGATGCAACAGTGCTTAGTTCTCTGAGATTTTAAGAGAAGACAGATGTGCAGGCAGATGCAAAATGCTGCACTTCCTGTTCTCTGAGTATCCAGAATATAGGGTGTAGGTTAGAACTTGTTGCAACCAGTGGCAACAATGCCAACTGCCATCCCTGCAAATAACCTCTCCAAGGCTAACGTGTAAGCGTCATGTGGTTAAGCTTCTGAGTTACTGCTTTGTTGTTTACTTTGTTCCACATGTAGAATTCAGAAGGATGCAAAAGGAAAAGCAATTATCAAAATCAAGATAAGGGTGCCATTGATTTGTTCTTATAAAAGTAATTAAGTTGGTAGCTGGAGTGTGTGTTCTCTCTGGTTTTCCCTGGAGAAGGACATCAAGCCCAGGCTGTCCAGAGCTCCTCTGGTACCGGTGTGCTGTTGGCTCCTGGCCAGCTTAGAGGTGATGTCCATATGGAGGTATATGCTTTTCCTTTTCCTTTCCTCCCTGGGGATGAGGGACATTTTGAATATAGAAACAGGAAGAATTATTTCTTTTTGGAGCTCATTTCTGGGTAGTTGCAGTACTTAGTTCTTCACAAAAGCTGTGTCATAAGTTTCAGTGAGAGCATTCCCTGTCTATATGCTGAAAAGCTAGATTCACACAGGATATTTTAGCCAAAAGGCATAGACCTTCAAACAAAGTTGCCAACTCTGGAGAAGATCAAGTGCAGCCTTTGTCTGGTACAGGAATCTCCCTAGCACACCCAGCCTCTGTGCTCGGACCTGCCCATCCCCCAGGCATTCCTAGTCCCTTGTTAGTTGGCTCTGACTGTTAGAAAGTTCTTCTTTATGCTGAATCAAGCTCTTCCTCCAGGCAACGGCTGTCCCATCGGCCTTGATTTTGCCCTTTGAAGCCCCACACAAAAATCCATTTCTTCTTCCCCATGACAGCCTTTTTAGCCATTTGGACATTCAAACACAGGGATTAGGTCCCCGAGTCTTCACTTCTTCAGTCAGAATGCCCCCAATTGATCCAGTCCCCTGAAAAAGACAGAGCTAAGAATTGGACACAGCTGTGCAGGTGGGGTCTGAGGAGCCTGACTTCAGAGTCTGTCCTTATATCAGCACAGCCTGCAGACCAGTTAGGCCCCCTGGGGGGCCCCCTTAGAGTTTGCTCTCAGCTTCCTCTTCTGGGCTCTACACTGGGCAACTGGGGACCTGTGTGCATGTTGGTGTCACAGAGACCTAGTGGGCCGTGGAGGAGTGTCCCGGACCAGTGTCTGACGCAGAGTGGCTCTGGGTGAGTCGGCCCCCTCTCTGGGACTCAGATCCCTCATCAGTCCCATTGCTTGTAAGGTGCTTTGTTCGTTTCCTGTGGCTGCTGAAACAAATCGTCCCAACCTTGTCTTAAAGCAGCAGACATCTATTCTCTCACAGTTCTGGAGACCAGAAGCCTGAAATCAAGGTGTCAGCAGGGCCACACTCCCTCTGGAGGCTCTAAGGAAGAATTCTTTCTTTGCCTCTTCCAGCTCCTGGTAGCTCCTGGCATTTCTTGACTTGTGGCTGCATCACTCCAGTCTCTGCTTCCTTAGTCACATTGTCGCCTTCTCTTCTGTCAAATCTCCCTCTGCCTCACTTTTATAAGGACACTCATCATTAGATTCAAGGCCCACCTGACTAATCCAGGATAAGATCCTTAATTATATCTGCAAAGACCCTTTTTCCAAATCAGGTAACGTTTTCAGTTCCTGGGATTAGGGTGTGGACATATTTTTTTAGTGGGCCACCATTCAGCCTTTGGCTCTTTCCTTTTTCTACTTATGTGACTGTCTTTTCTTTCAATCATATTTGGACCCAGCTCTCCAGGGGCAGCTTTGGGTCTTCATTCTGCGTGTTTCACGTCTCTTCCTTCAGCATCATGGCTGCTACTCTGAGGGTGCTGAGGCTGCTGTAATCATCCCTGCCCCACAGATGTGGGAGGGGCTCAGGGATTAGGCTGCCCAGGCAAACGCAGGTGTTTCTGGTCCACACCCTCATCTTCACTAGCGTGCTCTGGCTGGTCAGTGGAGTTTTTATCAATGGGAAGGAGAAGCTGTGCCTATTAAAATATTCATTACCAGTTCTTAGACTTATGGGCGATCCCACAGTGAATGTGCTCTGTGTAGAGAAGGGACATATAGAGGAAGACTTAATGTCCTTGCATTTCCCTTCTAATTTAGTCCAAGATTGGTTCATTGAACTCGAGGGAAATTATTTATATTCTCAGTGCCCAAGTACATATCTCTTTCTGTAAGAGATGAGGAAATGCTGCTTTGCAGCCCTGAAAGTGCGTTGTAGTGTGATCTTCTTGCCCTTCAGCTAGCTGAAGTTCATGGTCCTTTAAGTGGGGTCTTCCATCTGCTGCTGGCTAATGAGCTCTCCAAATGCAATGCACAATAAAATATGCTTTTCTCCGAAAAGTGTGTGTACCACTTTGTTTTCACTTGACATTCCAGAGTGCCAGAGAGGCCTAGGGCAAATGGGCGTGTTGGGTCTGGTGAAGCAGGTGGTGGAGCTGAGAGGAAGCAGAGCGAAGAGAGTGACCTGAGAGGATCTGGCACCAAGCAGCTCCAGACTCTCTGCTCATGGCTGTCAGTGCTGCTCCAGGGTTACCGGCTCACAACCGCCCAGAGCATCCTCCTAGACCGCTCCTCCACTCAGGTCAATATGCTTTGCTAAGAAAGGCCTGCACAGGGATGGGGACAGGAGTGGGTGGGGAGGAGGGAAGAGACAGATGAATCCGATGGTCCCTGCCTGGCCTGCAGCAAGTCAGTGTGGCGCAGGGTGCTGCATGTTACAGAGACTAATGGGAGCCCAGCAGAGGGCTGGCCATGCCTCAGGTGAGATCCAGGAAGGCTTCCGGGAGGGATTGGCCTTTGAACTGAGTCCTAAGGGGACAGGCGGATAGAGCAGTCCACCCAAAGTTGCCCTCAGTTGTGTCCCCACCAGGGCCCCAGATTCCCCCTTCCTGGTCACCCCACCAGACCTGACCTGGAAGAACCTCAGGTTTGAAAGGGGCCTTAATATCTAGTAAAGCAGCTAGTCCACTGCACTGCTCGGAGCCCTAAGGGCAGGGGAGGGAGAGCAGTTCAGAGATTTCTGCTTCTCATTTTGCTTACTGGGTTTAAAGAACAAAGATTTCCCATTTTGACAAGGCTTGTTTAATGTAGCTGCTTGGAAATATCCCCACATCAAAATGTCCTGCTTTGTCTGGGAAATTTCTTCCAGGCTGGGAGAGCTCCCTTCCCCCATCCTGTCATCCCTCCACGATAACACTCCCCAGGCTATGTGGTCATGGGGTGTTTCCATGTAACCTGCCCCACTTGACCGTGAGCTTCTCCCAGGCAGGGACTAGGCCTGGTTCAATCCAGAACTGAGAAGAGGCGGGGTCCTGGGCAGAGGCTCGGCATACAGTATTGACTAATGAAATGAAGGACTGTGATTATGATGACTGCCTTACTTGCATCTGGCTCCCAGCTGCCCTCATTGCTTTTACAGTCGTCAGCGATATCCTAGCTAAGTCAAGGGCAAATGTGGGCCTCTTGTGTTTCTCCATCTTACACCTGTTTCTGCAGTGGGTCTAGCCTGTCAGCCAAGTGCTAGCGAGGGGTGGTGCCCGCTCTCTGCCCTTTCAGAGGGTGGGGAGGCTGCAGACCTAACATTTAGCCTCTGGAGCTGCTGCCTGTCACCCTGGGACATGGCCAAGGCCACCTGTGACCTCTCTCTGTCCAGCTGGCTCTTCCTTGGTACCCTGTAGCCTCAGGACTAGGGTCAGAGAGACAGTGGGGTGCAGGAGAAAGCACCTGGGCTTTTGACTCTGTCAGACCTGGGTTTACTAGCTATGTGACCTGAGGCACATTATTTACTTGTTTATGTAATTGATTATCTGTGAGTGTTAAACTTACACAGGGAGGACAGGATTGCTGTTTTCCACCTGCAAGAGGTAACTATTCAATACATGTTCATTTCCTTTTTATATTATCTGAAGGGCTGTCATGGAGAAGAGAGATAAAACTTGTTCTGTGTGTTAGAGGCTGTCCAAAACCAAACTTAGTTTTCCCCCATGTTGTCATCCTTCCCAAGTTCCATCAAACCCCTAAGCCTCCCAATTTCTCAAGCATTGCTAATATCTTTGATTTCTTTCTCTCTTCCACCTGCCAATTACCACCAGCTCTCGGTGTATTTGAGAGGCTGCGTCCCCTGTCTGGGCCTCCACTTCCTCTATGTGGACTGAGTTATTTCTACGGTCCTTTCCAGCCCTGGCATGACATTTAATTCCACAACATAGATTGATCATCCACTGTGTGGAGGGTGATGTTCTAGGCCTCAGGGCGCACAGGACTGGAAAAAAAGTCATCAGCCTTGTAGAGGTCATGGCCCAGCGTGGGGACAGACAAGCAAAGCAGTGTGGTGAATGCTGTAGATGAATTCAGAGCTGGGGGGGATACGAACTAGAACAGGGAGAGACCAGCCACTGGATGTATGGGCTCTTTGCCCTCAGGGAAGACTTATCTAGAAATGTTGCCTGCATGAATGATGGAGACTAGTTCCTCCCAGGTGGCATTAGGATTTTCACTTTGAATAGGAATTATCAGTATGGAAAATCCTAGCAGAGATGGCATATAGTAGGGGCCTTCTTTTCTCTCTTCTCCTCCTACCTCCCTGCAAAGAAAAAAATCCAAATCTCCAGAATATATTGACCTTTATGCACGGAAGCTTCTAAGATATGCAGCATAGTTTAACAAGTACTGTTTGTGTGCCAGCGAAATGTCTAGGTAGATGCAGAATTACAGGCCTGAAGAGAATTAATCCATCTTTTGCCACGATTGTGTTCAGAAGCTAATTTTCAAAGACAATTTCCATTTCCCAGCTGTCTGGATGATAGTTAGATGCATACATGTGCACTCTCATCCCTTCTCTTGTATTTATTCTGCCCAATTTAATTTGGTTAGATTCTATAGGCTTATATTGATTGCCAATTATAAGTTAAGCCCCATGTTGAAAAGCTAGGGGTACAAGAGAATATATTACTATCCAGAGGTTTCTTTCTGGCTGGACTGATAAGTCTTATACTCAGGAATCAGTGAACAGAGCCATCTATTCGTTGGTGGTTGCTGAGGAGATTGGTGTGAGGGCCAGGATTCCTGTCCCAAGCAGAGAGGTGTGGAGAAATGGATGGTGGGGATGCTTCTCAAGAAGGCTTTTGGAGGAGTCTGTCTGCATTGGAGATGGGCCAGGGAGTACAAGCAGAGTTGAGATGCAGGGAAGAGAGCAGTTCAGCAGGTGAATTCAGCAGGAGCTAACTTTTCTTTTCTTTTTTTTTTTTTAACATCTTTATTGGAGTATAATTGCTTTACAATGGTGTGTTAGTTTCTGCTTTATAACAAAGTGAATCAGCTATACATAAGGAGCTAACTTTTCAGTCTCATCCTTAGCCCCTCATTCTCATGCCTTAATAATGAAAATATTCCTTCAACACATGACGCTTTAGCATGCCTCAGGACCTTTGCTCATGCCGTTCCCTTTGCCTAGGCTGCTCTTTCCCCTCTCCTACCAGCAAAACTACGAGTTATCTTTCAATTCAAGTATACTTCTGCTTTCCGGGCCTCATTGACTTTCCCTCTCCTGGTTTCTCATAGTGTTCCATTTATACTTCGGTGCCTAGAGCATTGCAGAACCCCAAGAGATAGCAGGTGAATAGATGGATGAGTGAATAAATGATTATTGGGTTCTTAGTCTGACTTAATGCTGGAACTGTGAAATGTTTGTTGAGAAAGGAGTGAAGGGCACCAAGGTGAAAATGTGTGTGGCAGGTGCTGAGCAGGGAGACCCTGGGGCTGCCCTTGGAGGTGGAGTGGCGGAAAAAGTACTCTTTGGAGAGGGAATAGAACGTTGGCTTTCTGATGAATAGAAGCACACAGTTAAAAAAAAAACTCTGCAAAAATACTGTAGACACAAAAATTTGGAGAAAAATTTGCCTTTCAAAGGACCGCAAATAAAAGCAGCAACACCCCCTTCATAAATCTACTAAATTAGGGATCAGTGAGCAACTGGAGGAAGTAGCTCTCCTACTGCTGGGGAGTGAGCCTGGGATAACCTTTCTGGAGGGCAATCTGACTGCATCTAAAGCCTTACAAACTTGAGCAGGCTTTCACCCAGCAGTGCCACTCCTGGGAATTTATCCTAAGAGAATAACTGAAGATGTATTATGCAAAGATATTTATCTCAACATTATTTGTAATACAGACACTGACAAGATAAACCAAATGTCCAGCAGTAGAGGATTAGCTTTACAAATGACACTCCTCTCTATAGGACATAAAAAATAATGCCATAGAATAATAGAGACATGCAAATGTTTATAGCGTATTGTTCTAAGAGGAAAATCAGGCTATAAACCAGTATATACAGTAAGTTCCCAATTATGTCAAAAATGTGTATTTTCACACAAAAAGGCCAGAAGGGTAATTAGCAACTTGTAGATTATAGTGGACAATTTTTATTTTCTTCTTTCCAAACAAGAAAAATTTCAGAATTTTCTGCCAGACACACATATCACTTTAATTATCAGAGGGGGAAAATGAACGTTATTTAAGAAGAAGAGAGAAGCTTTTGGAGAGCATTGTTTGAACTTCAGTGGGTTGAAAGCAAGACGGGCACATCGTTTATTTTGCAAATTCCAGACAGGTAGTGTTTTCATAAGGAAGAGTGGTCTTAGGTCCATTTATGTGAGTGTATTTATAGAAGTGAAAGCTTTGGGGGAAGGAAATAGATTGATTTTTTTTCCCCTTGAACTTTTGAAATTATTGTTTCCACTCCATTTGTAATTGAGCCCAGGGAGCTATTCTTATTTCTTCCTTTCTTGGGCACTGCGTTAGATCTAAAAATGTTACCTGGCTTAGATATGGGTTTTGCTAAAATGATCCCCCTTGAAGTCTTCACTAGACTCTCTGTCATGCTTAAAAAATGGGGTCCCAAGAAAGACCGCCTTTTGAATGTTTTGCCCCCTTATCCTTGGATAACCCTGGATAACCCCAGATAACCAAGTCGGGAACCACCTTTGCCTTGTTGTGATCATGGGCGCCATCAGCCACATGCAAGGGACTCAGGAAGAGGCATCTGTGTTGGGTGCTGTCTGTTGGGAAGGTTTATTTAGAGGCCAATCTGGCATCACCTTATCCTGTGGACGTAACATTAGTCTGCAGAAAAAGAGATCAGAGCTGGGTAGAATCTCTTTAAATATTAATTATAGTGATGCCTTTTGCCACACATCTCCAAAGAGCTTGGAGCATTTCACAAACATTACCTCATCATTAATTTTCATAGTGTTCTTGAGTGAGAAGCTGATGGCAGGTACTGTGGGCTCCATTTGGGGCAGAATATAGCATATATTTTAGTTAAACTTAGGAGTTGTCCTGACTAGATATCCGTTGATTTAAAAAGTTGAGGCATCTTTTTTTGGCGTCTTCTTTCACAGTTATCCTGCATCTTCCATGGCTTAAATTGCCTTCCTGCATTTTGTTCCACCAACATTTGAGTGCCTACTGTGAGCAAGGTACAGTGCTGAGCACTACGGCTAGCAGTGAAATTTAACCTCCTTAATCCGACACTTAAGGCCTTTGGTGAGATGGCTTCTACCTGTCAATACTACCCTAAATCCCTCAACCCTACCTCGCATACCCTTTGTCCCCCACATCCCTCTTCCTGAGCTGGTCTCCAGGATAGCCCTGTGCCATTTCCCTTCTATGCACTCTCGTTGCCCTTCTCCAGCCACTGTCCCCAGTGCCCTTCTGGCCACCCCTGCAGGCCTCACTCTCCTATGCTTCACAGCCTGGTCACCTTGTCCACTAAGCCTGCCCTGATATCATCCTACTGTATCCACAGGTGGATGTTACCTCCCACCATCAAACCCAGGCATTCTACCAGCCTCTCTGTTGTGGTCCTTACTAATTTTTACTTTGCATTTTAGTAATTTATGTGCACTCCTTAATGACATTTCTAGCTTCTTGACTGCAGAGATGGTCCATTTCATCTTTCTGTCTCTCTCAGTGACTTGCCCATGTTAGACGTACAAGTACTTGTATAGAGGAACGAAATGGGCATAATTTCAGGCCAGAGTTCACCAGTTTGTGCAGGGCCCTGCGGGGTACAGAGGACAGAGGTCATTGATAGAACCCTGCTTGGCCTGACCCCTCCTTTGATCCTAACCACTGAGGCCCCTTGCTGCCTACAGGCCTGTTCTGTCCTCTTCCTGCACCCACACTCACACCATCTTTTAGCTAATACTTGTGTATTAAAAATCATTCTTCCCTCGTGGCCTTCTAGGGAGACACAGGAAGAGAGACAATTGGAGTGGTTTTAAGAAGGTTACCTCTGTGCTCATTTCTTTCTTGACCTCTGTTGTGCAAATCATCCACACTGCCAGGGACCCTAGAACTTCAAAGGGCTTCATCCAGAGCATCTCTGTTCATGAGCTGGCATGGGGGCTGGGATTGTCTCGTGCTCCACCTGTGGCAGGCTGTTGAGGCTGGGCAGGTTATTTAATCTTCCCGTGACGTCATTTCCCCGTCTGTTAAGGGGGGATAATGTGCTTGAGGGTGACCTGCCTCCCTGGGATGCTATGAGACTTATCGACTTAATGCTGTTGCTATTAAGTTGAACAGAAGACAGCTGGGCAGAAACAGTGAGAGACCAGGCACAGAATAAACTCTACAGCCATCCAATAGACGCCTCATGAGACCTCGGGCATCACCTTCTGTGTTGCCCTTGGCACAGAGGAGGCCAGTTTGCTATTCAAGAACCTCTAGGGTTTCCTCTCTCAGCCAGCTCAAGTGGCTTAAGGTCTTGAGGATGATGATGGCATCTGGAGGGCTTCTGGGCCTGTTGAGCTGAAAGGAGAGAGGCCAGACTCATGTTGAGGGCATAGCTGCAGCTGTGCAGTATCAGCGGATAAGTGGGACCCGTGCCACAGAGACCATCCAACTTTGCCCACATGGCCCAGCAATCGGTTTTACTCCGGCTCATTGACGAGCTTTGGGAAGGTCATTTGATATTCACATTCTTGTGGCCACAATCTTGGGAATGTGGCCTTTTATCTTTAAAAATAGCTGTGTTCTGGGAGGCCCAGGAGCAGTGTCCTGGGATGGGAGGGAGGTGCCAGCATTGGGAAGAGGGGCCGATTTCTTTCCTTGGAGGACTTGCTTTACCTCTGCTCGACTGGTGAGTTGATGTTTTCTCATTCTGTAACCTGTCCTATTTTCTCTAGACTGTTCTCAGAAAGGGAATGGTGTTTGTTTTTTTTTAATTGTAATATCTTTACTGTATATTTTTTATCTATTTTTATGGCATATTTGTTCTTGAGCACTTATTATTATACATGAAACCTATTTAAGTAAAAGTTCTTTCAGTCTTCATAATTGTACTTTATTATAGGTTCTTCTCAAATTTAATTGGTAATTATTTCTCATGTTTTATGTTTTGAAATTGCAGTGTCTTTAATCATTTTATATATAGATGGGATAATCATTAAATACTTTTGGAACTAAACTGCCAACAGTTTTTCAAAATTGTGAAATCATAGGATGTAAAACCTGACACTGGAGATTTTGGGGTGTTTCACATGGTGCAATGATGTCCTGAGAAGGTAATGAGTGGTCTTTGCTTACACAGCTAAGTGGTGACAGAGTCAGGACTTGAACCCAGGTCTCCCTTCTCCAAAACTCTCTAGTTTATCCTGTAGAATTTAACTTCTGAATTACAAGTGAGAAGGAAAAAAAATCACTCTCCAACTTGATTTTTCCGTGTGCTTTAATCTAGTTAAAGATGAATTTTCTAGCTTTAGGAATGCCTGTGTCATGTACCACAGCGGATCCTCCTCCCCTAAATCCTTTGATTCATTTTCCAGTCTGCATGGGTGATCCTTAGAGTGTGGTCCCTATCAGCATTACCTGGAGCTTGTTAGAAATGCGAAATCTCAGCCCCACCCCTCAGACCTACAGACACAGAAACTATGGGGGTGGGACCCATCTTTTAACAAGCCCTCCAGGTGATCCTATACTCAGCACTAAGTCAGAGAACCACTGCCTGACAGGACTTAAATCATACCTCACCCCCGCCCACCGCGTTTGACAGCCAGTGCAATGACACACTTTGGCTCTTTGGTAGATTTTGAGTTTTCTTCACCGAAGAAGGAGCTTCTCTGTTGCCAGTTTTTAATAATAATTCCCTTTCTTCATTCTGCTTCCTTTCATCATCACAAAACACACACACACACACACATCTAGCAGGAGTGAAATATCTGTGGGCAAATAATGAAAGTAAATAGGGGATTCAATAGAAGCAGGTTTGTAGATAGACAAAATGTCCCAACCACCGAGGTATATTTCTTAAGTTTCAAGACTTGCTGCCTCTCTAAGGACAGTGATAAACTAGACTACTGCTGACTGTATTGTGCTATGTTTTCTATCATTTGTTATTTTATTCATTCATTCAACAAATATCTTAGTACCTTCTATTTGCATGGCATGTGGTAAATGTGAGGGGAAAATTTATTTGAATTTATAGTTTATCAGGAAGTAGAGACTATGTTCAGATATAACTGTAATATGTCAGCCATTGATAAATACATGAGAATCATCTCCAGTAAAAGGGTTGTGGAAGCATAGAGGTGGTAGAGAGCATGTGTTATGGAGGAGGACATCACGGGGGACTTCATGGAGGAGGTAGCATTTGAGAGAGTCTTAAAGGGAGGTAGGCTTTTGACATGGGGAGTTTGGGGGTGGGTAAAGAACATTCTAGGCAGAGGTAGAAAAAAGATAAAGGCATGGCAAGGGCTCTCAGTGCATTTTTGTCTGCATCAGGGGTTATGTGAAGGTGACTAGGAGGAAATGAGGCTACATAAGTAGGTCAGTGCCAAAAGGAAGAGGATCTTCAAACACCCACTTAGGAGTTGTTCTTTATCCTGAAGGCAATGGGAAGCCATTGAAGGGTTTTGAATGAGGGCAAGGCATGACCGGAGCTGTGCTTTTAGTAAGTCTAATCTGCCATCAGTGCATGAAGTAGATTGAAATGTGTGAGGGGGAGTAGGGGAGGCTTTTGTTTTTATTCTGTAACTATTTTACAGCAGTATGGTGATATATTGGAAAAATCATCTCAATGTTTATTTAGGAAGTAATTGCTTTTCTTACGATAGTCACTGGATTTTGAAATAAGCTCCCAGGGCATAGATTATTGTCCAGGGGAACACAGCTCTAATTTTATAATGAGGAATCTGCAAGAAAATAGAAATTGCTTAACAGAGTAGCTTTATAGAAAACTTCCAGAACTCCTTTCTTACTTCTTTGTTTTCTTTCTTTCTTTTTAAAATTAATTTATTTATTTATTGGCTGCATTGGGTCTTTGTTGCTGCGCGCAGGCTTTCTCTAGTTGCAGCGAGTGGGGGCTACTCTTCGTTGTGGTGCGCGGGCTTCTCCTTGCAGTGGCTTCTCTTGTTGCGGAGCACGGGCTCTAGGTGCGCGGGTTTCAGTAGTTGTGGCACGTGGGCTCAGTAGTTGTGGCTTGTGGGCTCTAGGGTACAGGCTCAGTAGTTGTGGCACACAGGCTTGGTTGCTCTGCGGCACGTGGGATCTTCCCACACCAGAGCTTGAACCCGTGTCCCCTGCATTGGCAGGCGGATTCTTAACCACTGCACCACCAGGGAAGTCCTGTTTTCTTTCTTAACATTTTCTTTTTAACAAAAAGTATTTGTATTCATATTACTCAGTAATGACCCGGTAATGCCAGGTCACATAAAATCTATAAATACTGGACTTCCCTGGTGGCGCAGTGGTTAAGAATCCGCCTGCCAATGCAGGGGACACGGGTTCAAGCCCTGGTCTGGGGAGATACCACATGCCGCAGAGCAACTAAGCCTGTGAGCCACAGCTACTGAGCCCACGCGCCACAACTACTGAAGTCTGCGTGCCTAAGCCCATGCTCTGCAACAAGGGAAGCCACTGCAATGAGAAGCCCACGCACTGCAATGAAGAGCAGCCCCCGCTCGCCGCAACTAGAGAAAGCCCTTGCACAGCAACAAAGACACAACGCAGCCAAATAAATAAATTAATAAATTAATAAATTAATTAATTTGTAAAAAAATCTATAAATACCGAATTCCTAAAATGTGGATCTTTCTTGCTTCTTCTTACTCAGCCTCTAAAGCAGTTTTCCCTCTCATTCATGGCCTTACTTTGTTAACGCACCTGAATCAAACTCATTTTACAAGGATCTGCCTTATTCCAATGGTGGCTCTAGTAGGAATAGTTGTAGGAAACTTGAATGTCATAAATTTTTTAATGTGCTTTTACTTCTAGTATCTGTAGTGTTGAGAAGACTCTGTTGTTGATTTTTTCAGTAGGGCTATCTTTATAGGGCTTGGGCTTTGGCTAGTCAGTACCATTGGTTTCAGTCATTCAACCAATATTTACTGAACATCTCTTAAGCACTGAAGAATCACAGTGACTCAGACAACCATGGTCATTGCTGACATGGAGCTTATAGTCTAGCAGGGGACATATATATACATGGTTCTGAGAGAGGGAAACTATGGAGTGGCCCACGGTGCTTTGTAACCACCTAGAGGGGTGGGATAGGGAGGGTGGGAGGGAGGGAGATTCAAGAGGGAAGAGATATGGGGATATATGTATATGTATAACTGATTCACTTTGTTATAAAGCAGAAACTAACACACCATTGTAAAGCAATTATACTCCAATAAAGATGTTAAAAAATAAATAAATAAATAATAAAATAAAGTGGAGTGGCCCATACTGGACCCTTTTCTATGCTGAGGTCAGGGACAGAAGGCAGAAGGCTTAATCAGGGCTGAGTTTCTGGGTTTCTGGACCCTGCCGTCTTCACTGATCTCTGGCTCGAGTTGGCATCTGTTCACAGTTGTCGGCACCGCTCCTAATGGCTGCCATCTCCGAACAGCTGACCCGATTCCCTGAATCGTTTGCTATAAACCGGGCAATTCTACAGGAGGGAGAGGAGGTTTATGGGCAGAATGCTTAATCAAGGCTTAATTAAGACGGCCAGAGTGGCCTGTTGGCTTGAACCCTTGTACAGGGTCCTGATTGGCAGGCGGCACCTGGCATTCTTGGCTGTCTGACAGCTATCAGCTGTTCCCAAGCCCCATGCAGAAATGAGCAAGACACACACTGCCACTCTGGTTGGTAGGAGCCCTTTTGTAGACTCCCTGGAGCGTTTTAGACATCCCTTTCTCATGGGCCCCAGGCTCTGCCTCACATTGTTATGTGAGTTGTTTATCTAGGTGTCTTATCCTTTCCATAACACAATGAACTCTCCAAGGGCAGGGGCTGTGTCTGGCTAACCTCAGCCTCCTCTACCACACCCAGCACTGGGCCCAGCAGAAAAGAGGGTGCTAGATATGAATTGAATGAAAAGCATTGATTTTTGGACCAAATCCCTTGGCTTGAGATGGTTGCAGAGACTAGACTTGAGAAATGCAGGGACATGGGGGCCCACAAGCCCCCAGTGCCAAGTCTATGGGAAGGGTGAAGACTTTTAAAGAAGACCTCAAGATCTCTCTGGCCAGGACAGAGCCTGATGTAACAGGTCATGCGGCAGGCATGTCTTAGGCCCAGCTTTGGAAGCCATTCTTAGTTTTTTGTGCTATAGTTGTGGTTGTTATTGTTTTTTTTAGCTTGATAGATTTGGAATCCTGCCTTCCTTCTCTGGACCCAGACACATAGAGTCACATCTCAGTCCACCAGGCTGGCAAGCTGCTTCATTTGAGCCACGCTGGGAGTCTTCAGTCTGAACTTCCCAAGTACTCTTCTTGCTGTGGTTTTGTTTTTGGTGCCTGTGGTACCAAACGTGCCCAGAGAATATTGAAATGAGTTGGCATGTAATGACATTTGATGACTCATTTGATAGTAAGAAAAACAAATCTAGCCTTTGAGTCTACATTCCACAATTTTGTTGAATTATACCCAAATGGTTGTCAAGAGAATTTTTCTTCACAGTTCAGAGCATTTGTAATAACCAACAAGTCTATGGAGAGGGAAAAAACTTCGCGTTGAATGTAAAGGGGGTACTAAAAGCTTCAGGATCTTATGACCTCTGAGATGGAAAGGCCCTAATGGGCTTCTGGTCCAGCACCTGGATACTTTGTGCACCTGTGTAGCAGCAGGTAGCCCTAGGGAAAACGTATTATCATGAAGGTCCCAATCCCCAAGGTCCCTTTTCAGGATGGATCTTTTGGCTGTCTTGACTGTATTTGAAATGGTTGGTCACATATTCTTTTGTGCGTGTGTGGCAAAATACACGGAACATAAAATTTACCTTTAAAAAATCATTTTAAAGTGCACAATTCAGTGTCATTAAGTATATTCACAATGTTGTGCTACCATTACCACTATCTAGTTTCTGAATTTTTTCATCACCTCAAAAGGAAATCCTGTACCCATCAAACAAACATACCCTATTCCCTCCTCCCCCAAGCCCCTGTACTATATAATTAGATAATTATCTAATTTACTGTGAGGTAGGTGAAGTCAGTTCACTTCACAGATGACAGGTTCAGGGAGGCTAAGGTACTTGTCCAAAGATGCACAAGTTAGTGAGAGTTGGGATTGGAACCCAGGTCATGTCCAGGCCTGTGCACTTGACATGAGAGGTCTCTGGGGAAGAGCCTTGAGCCCAGCAGCACTGTCAAAGCACAGAAGGAGAGGATGAGGATGTGACCACCACATGAGATCTCCATGCCCATGAGACTGCTTTGAAAACTGCAGAAGATGTTGCAAAACACTCACAAACTTTGCTCATGTCTCTCCAGCAGATCACTACTTCCATTCTGCTCTGAATTACAATTAGGTGTTTATAGCTCTGATTCCCCCAGTGAATTACAAACTCCCTGAGGGTGAGAACTGTGCTCACTTGTCTCAGTGTCCCCCTCAGCCCCTGTACCTGGCACATTGCTGCTGATCAGTGAGTGTTTCCTGAATGAATGTGTGGATGCTAGCCTTGACTCGGGAGGAAAGGGAAACAGGAGCCAAGATGATGTCTGTCCAGGTATGTCACAGCTAAGGGCTTGACTAGAGATTCGACTTAGAGAATTGGAAAGAAAGAGAGGAACTCTGTGGCCTTCTGGAGATATGAATGGGAGAACCCATAAGGGGATCTCAAAAAGTGAACAAACTTTGGCCTGACCCCTGGCTTCCAGCTCCACGACACTGATCATCTAATTCTCTTTTTTCTCCCTAGCACTTACCAGTTTTTAACATCCTTAATTAATTTCCTTTATTATGTTTGTCATTTCTTGTCTAGTGGGAGCCTCCACTAGAACATAAGCTTCATGAGGGTAGTCAGTTTTGTCTATTTTGCTACACTCTTTCCCCAAGTCCCCTGACCTAAGCAAGCACTAATTCCTTTCTGTCACTCTAGATTTGCCTCTTCTGGACTTTCATATGAATGGAATCATATAACATGTATGTCCTCGGTGACTGGCTCCTTTCACTTAGTACAGTGTTTTCAAGGTACATCCATGCTTGACCCTTAACTTTACAGGTAGGAAAATTGAAACTCAGAGAGGGAATGTACTTGACTTGGGTCATGTGTCCTGCTGATAGGGCTGATTGCAGGTGTTCTGTCTCCCTGAAGTGCTTCTGTTCCTGCCCAGGGTGGACCAAGAGCCTTGGCAGCTACAGCCAACTCAGCAATGTCATTTTGCCATCCACCTTTGGGGCTGCCTACAGGGCCCCTTCAAGCATAGCTGTGGTGAGGTAAGGCCTTGCAGATAGTGTTATTGTTGGTGGCAGCTTTTTCCCACGTTCTCTCCAGGGCTCACTGTCCATCTGATAAAGTAGATGACTTGTGTGACGAGTTTCCAGTCTCCTGGGTCCTAGGCCCCTTAGATCACTAGCAAGAGAAACGCACAGGCTGGGGCCCCATCGTGCTGACTGTTCCTGCTGCCACCCTGTTGCTCCCAGAGGGCCATGCAGAGGCCATCTGCACTGAGGTAGATAAGAGGCTATGCCCTTCCTGAGAGACGTCTAATCCTGTTAGGCAAATGTGAAATCTGGGTGGCATGGTGATGCCTTGAACCCATGTTTTCCAAAGGCTTGTTTTTGTACCACATGGAACCCAAGATGGTTTTAGGTGATACAGGAACAAACATTTTTCTTTAAATAGTTGTATATTTACTTTAATGTGTATCGGGAAGAAACCCATATCTAGCATGATCAGACCTGTGATTTGATGAATATTATTGTTTAGGCTGAAGGTAAAGTAAGAGGCGCTGTACTATAGAATCTTTTTATGCAGACTGTGCATGTTACAGGTGTGGTAGTCTGGCAGTTGCTGACATGATCCCCTTGCCTTTCACACTTTCTCAGACCTGTCATTTTTCTGATAAAGCATCATCTTAATCCGAATTCCTTTTAGAAAATTTTATTTATTTATTTTGGCTGCACTGGATCTTAATTGTGGCACGCGGGATCTTTGTTGTGGCATGTGAACTCCTTAGTTGCGGCATGCATGTGGGATCTAGTTCCCCGACCAGGGATCGAACCTGGGCCCTCTGCGTTGGGAGTGCAGAGTCTTACCCACTGACCCACCAGGGAAGTCCCCGCCTTTTAGAAAATTAATGCAGGTGTGAGAAGCAGCCCATTCTCTCTCACTGAGCTAGGATCACTGTAATGAACCAAGGCAACGTCAAATCATTGACATAGAAACGTAAATATGCGTTTCCCTAAAATCTTTGCAAATAACTTTTTCTTTTGGCCTGGAACTTCAAGAATTGAAACTGCCTATTGTTCTAGTGTTCTGAGCTTACCGTAGCATTTCAGACATCTATAACCTGCATTATTAATTTAACAAATGTTGGTTGAGCTCAAGGCATTCTGCTGGACCCTGCAGGGATTGTGAAGAAATAGGATGCCTTTCTCCTGCTCTCAAGGAGTTCACTATGTAGGGGGCAAAAATCAAGATCTGAATCCATATGAAGTTAGGAAGCACAAGACAAGAGCATAGACAAGGAGGTCAGGGACTAATGGCGGGTAAGACACAACACAATAGCTCTGCGATTGGGGAACCACGTGGTTCATGGTAGACCGGTAGGCAGGAACCCACCCTGGATGTGGTGGAGCTGGAGCTGGGTTTTGAAGGTTAGATAGGATTTGAATAAGTCTCAGAAAGTGAGGATATCATGAACAAATGCACAGGAGTGGCCACCTAGGGCTGTTTTGAGGGACAGAGAAGCATTGGAACAGAAATAACGTGATAGGAGGAGGATGGGGCCTTGGGTCCCCTTGGCCACTTGGAGGAAGTTTTTTTTTTAATAATTTTTTTAAAATAAATTATTTATTTATTATTTATTTTTTGGCTGCGTTGGGTCTCTGTCGCTGAGCGCAGCTTTCTCTAGTTGTGGCACACAGGGGCTACTCTTCGCTGCGGTGCGCGGGCTTCTCATTGTGGTGGCTTCTCTTGTTGCGGAGCTCGGGCTCTAGGTGCGTGGGCTTCAGTAGTTGTGGCTCAAGGCCTCTAGAGCGCAGGCTCAGTAGTTGTGGCACACGGGCTTAGTTGCTGTGCGACATGTGGGATCTTCCTGGACCAGGGCTTGAACCCGTGTCCCCTGCATTGGCAGGCGGATTCTTAACCACTGTGCCACCAGGGAAGCCCCGGAGGATGTTCTTTAACCTCTAGAATACTCAGCTTCCTGGTCCTCAAAATGCAGTTATGGATTCCCACCATGCGGGACAGTCATGAGAAGTAAATAACATGCTATCAGTTATACATATGTTAGTTCCCTTCCTTTTCCAAACTTGTCAGGTGAGAAATTGAGTTGGACATCTGGGCAGAGGTTGGATATTAGAGATGGGAAGCACTGGAGGACATAAGAAGGGAACTGATGAGATGATACAATTTTAGAATTGGCAGATTCTTAGAGAAATTCAATGTTAAGATAAAAGAGATAACCAGAGGTTTGGAGACTTGTACAATTCCAGGCTTAATTAGAGTCAAAGTCAGGAAGAGAATCCAGGTCTCCTGACTTTCAGCTCAGTGGTCTTTTCAGATTCCTTAGCTTTGGAACTTCCCGGGTGGTCCAGTGGTAAAGAATCTGCCTTCAATGCAAGGGACACGGGTTCGATTCCTGGTCAGGGAACTGAGATTCCACAGGCCGTGGGGCTACTGAGCTCGCGCACCTCAACGAGAGAGCCTGCATGCCGCAAACTACAGAGCCCACATGCCCTGGAGCCTGTGCGCCACAACTAGAGAGAAACCTGAGCGCCGCAACGAAGGTCCTGTGTGCCGCAACTAAGACTGGACGCAGCCAAAAAAATAAAGAAAATAAATAAATAAAAATAAATAAATGTTAAAAAAGAAAAACGATTCCCTAGCTTTTATCTAGAGGTATGTTAGAAATGCAAATTCTTGGGCCCTCTAAACCTACTGAATTAGAAACTCTGGGGCCCCAGCAATTTGTGTTTTAACCAGCCCTCCAGATGCTTCTAATGCTTTTAGGGAACCAGTGTTCTGGGTTTTACTAAGAAAGAATGGGGGGAAGGATATGAGGAAAAGCAGGTTCTTATTGGAGTTGGATATTACTTACCACCAAGGGAAAGGGGGCAGAAGGGTTAAGCTAGGTGCCAGAGAGAAACTTCTTTTTTTCAAATTGAGTCATAATTCACATACCATAAAATTCACTCTTTTAAAGTATACAATTCAGTGGTTTTTAATATATTCACAAGGTTATACAGCCATCACCACTGTCTAATTCCAGAACATTTATCACCCCCAAAATACACCCCTTACCCATTAGCAGTCAATCCTCATTTCCCCTTTCCCACAGCCCCTGGCAACCACTAATCAATGTTCTGTCCCTATGGATTTGTCCATACTGCACATTTCGTACAAATGGAATCATACAATGTGTGGCCTTTTGTGACTGGCTGCTTCTACTTTGTGTAATGTTTTCAAGGTTTATCCATGCTGTAGCACGTATCAGGACTTCATTCCTTTTTATGGCAGAGATAAACTTCTTACACTTCAAACTTTTGTCTCAGATTTGGTCATACAACTTAGCTTTACACTACCTCAGAAAAAGAGGTTTCTCATGGGCACATCTGCATAGAACTTTATAGTTTTCAAAGAATTGTCACAACATAATGGAATGTAAACCTTTCACCAACCCTGGAACATAGCTGGGCAGGGATCATTGTAATTGTTCTTACAGATGAGAAAACAAGCCAGAGAGGGAAGTGTTGGTGCTCGACCAGTGTACTACTGTGCCCGCTCACTGAAGTGCAAGTAGGAATTTGGTGGGTGACAGGCAGGGCATGTGGACTAGGCAGAGGAAACAGCGTCTACAGAGGCATGACAGTGTGAGAAATCAGGGCGTGTTTGGGGAACAGTGGATAATTCAGATCTGATGGTGTGTGCACTGTGAGGGAGATGAGACAGACAGGTAGGCAGGGGCCAGATCACAAAAGGCTTTGACTGCTGCTCCAAGGCTGGGAGGGAGGCAGTGGGAGGGAGTGGTTGAGTCTAGCTCCAGAGACAAGCAAGCTAATTGGATTGGGAATTCCAGTTCTGCCACTTCCTTGCTATGTACTTTTGGCCAAATTTCTTAACTTCTTCATGCCTCAGTTTCCTTTTTGTAAGTGAGGATTGTAATAAGCATTAAATAAGAAAACACATATAAATTACTTAGCCCAGTGTCTGGCACATAGTAAATGATAGCATGTTAATGTAGTTGGGTTTTTAATATTATTGTAATTCTTGAGCTCAGATGTTATCCTAAAGATGAAGGGAAACCACTAAAGGATTTTAAAAATAAAAGTGACATGATTAGAATTACATTATATCATTTTGGCAGTCATATGAAGGATAGATTGATGGAGGGTAAGTCTAGAAGCATAGAGACTGACTAGGAGATTATCGTAGTATTTCAGACAGGATCAAAGTTTGAACAATGGCTGTAGCACTAAGAAAAGAGAGTTGGTGAGAGATTAAGGTAATTGGTAGCAAAGTCAATAGAACGTGGTGACTGGCTCAATGTGGGGCATGAAACAGGGGGAAAGAGTCAAGAATGATTTTTGACTTGGGCAGTTAGAAAATTAAATGGTGGTCTCCTTCAACAAGATGTTCCACCTTGGAGGAGAGGACTTGAGGAGCAGAGCAAAGAAAGATGGTGAATTCTATTTTAGATATGACTGACTCAAGTGCTTATGGGACATCTTGGTAGAGATCCTAAAGAGGCAGATGATTCTCAAAGCAGCTGAAACTGGGGGAGTAAATGACATCGCCCGTGGAGAGTGTTTAGAGCAGTGAACCTCAAACTTTGTTATACGTTGGAATCACCAGGCAGGGTTGTGGGGGGTCTTTAAAAACTACCAGTGTCTGGCTTGCACCTTCAGACATTCTGATTTAATTGGTCTCGGGTGTGATCTGGGATTGTTAAAAGCTCCCCAGGTGATTCTAATGTGCCATGAAGTTTGGGAACTACTGGTTTAGAAATAATAGGTGTCACATTTAATTAGATAAGAAGGGAGCTGAGAACTAGAACCTAGAATTAGATGATGGAGGGAAGAGGAGTAGCTGAGTAGGTGTAGTCTGAGAGGCTGGAGGAGAGTGAGAAGACAGATGTCACAGGAGCCAAGGGAGGAAGGTCAAGAGATTTTAACAATTATTTATGTTAGTTTAAGAGAAAATGCTAGTTTGGTAATTTATTTTCTCTCATTATTCGAAAGGCTGGATGTTTGCCATGCATTTTGGTTTTTTGTTCGTGGTTTTTTCCTTGTGTCATCAGTTGGTTTATATCCTCAGACCTTGGGTATATTGGAGATTAAATGTTATAAGAAGATATATAGAGGGAGAGAGAGAGTTTGTTTATTACTGGTGTGTAGAAGTTCCACCATTGCATTTTGTGTTCCATTCATTCATTTGTCATTTATTCATTTAACAAACACTAAGTTTATTGAATATCTATTTATGTTGGGAACTGGAGATACAAAGATGACTAAGAGAAGAAACTCTGCTTTCAAGTTGTTTATTATCTGGTCCAGGCCAGCACACAATTTGGATTCATTTCACCTCCTAAATCATAGACTCCCAGGCTTGGAAGGCACATATTGATCTAGTCCCCAGCCAATTTTGACTGCCCCTTATAGGATCCCTGACCTGCTAATATCTTTTATATTTCTTGCACACCTCAGTGATGAAAAGCTCTCTCTTCACCTGGGTAGCCCAGTGCCATTTTGATAGCTCTGATTTATGAAAAGTCTTTTACAAGATGGACAAAATGGTTAAATGTTAAAGCTAACTCCCTGGGTGCATGGAGATTCGTGATTCTATTCTGTCTGATTTGTGTATGCTTTAAAATTTCCCTTAAGAAAAACTAAAGAGAAAAGTTGTTTACATTGAATTAAATTTGTCTTCTTGAACTTAGATAAATTTTTACTTTAGGTTTCATTCAGAGCAAGTCCAGACTCCTTTTACACATACAGTCCTTTTCAATACTTGTGATTGTCTGTAAAGTCTCCTAAGTCTTCACAACTTTACAATTTTGCCCAGGTTAGTTATTATCTCCGATATGTTGAAATTGAGGCCCATATGCAATCATGTCACCTGTAGGCACTGGTGGTTTGAGTTCCTTTGCTGTATTTATCTCTCATTTCTCTTTCATGTTGTATCACACTTGCTGGCTACTATAGTGTTGTGATGAACACTGTAATTTTATTTTCCCTTTAAGTGGAATGCTTTTATATTTCATTCTAAAATGATATTGAACTGCCTGGTATTTCTATTTTTTTAAATCAAAACAAGGAGACTAAACTACATAGAACGAATGATTTTCCAGCATCTTATGATATGCTCACCTATTTTATTATTTTTTCTATTTGTAAGCTAAAACATATTAATAGTTTTCCTTAAATTGAACTTTTCATTCTTAGGATAAATCCAACTTGATTATGGTGTATTATCCTTGTAATGTGTTGTTGCTGGATTTTGCTGGAGGTAATTTTTTTAATTAAAAAATGAGTTTATTAAGAAGAATTTTTATAGTACACAAAAGTCAAGAGAATAGTAAAATGAAGTTTAAATACCCATCTCCTAGCTTCAAGAATTATTAACATTTTCTGGCCAGGATCTTGTTTAGGAATTTTGTATTTAGTGAGTGAGATTGGCCTCTATGCTACTTTTTAGTGTAAGCTTTGTAAGATTTTAAATTCAGGGCTACCTTTGCATTATTAGAATAACTTGGTAGCATGCTATCATTTTTCTTTGTTGAAGAATACTGTCTATTAATTTTTGAGAGAGAGTTTGAAATAATTCTCTGATAAACACAACAACCTTCAAGTTCTGTGTGGATTTTTTAATAGATTTTTGAAAAATTCGCTTTCAAAATTTCTTCTGCAGTTACAGATTTACTCAAATTTTTAATTTTAGTTCTGGTTCTTTGCTTTGGGGGGTAAAGGTGTTGAAGTACCTCAGTTTCCTGGAGCTGATCGGCCTTAGGATAGCTGCAGATAGAAGTAGTTTGTGGAAACCATAGAATAAATGAGCCAAATACACTGACCACCTTGCCAAGCATCTCGTACCAGCAGGCAGAGAACAGAAAGGGGGTTGACCCTTTCCTGAGGTAGGGGCTGCATCTTACTCATCGCTCATTCTTGGTCACCTGCACTGAGTGTTTTTTCTTTTTTTTTTTTTGACATCTTTATTGGAGTATAATTGCTTTACAATGGTGTGTTAGTTTCTGCTTTATAACAAAGTGAATCCACTATACATATACATATATCTGCATATCTCCTCCCTCTTGCATCTCCCTCCCACCCTCCCCATCCCACCCCTCTAGGTGGTCACAAAGCACCAAGCTGACCTCCCTGTGAGTGTTTTTTCAATGAATGTGTGTTTAGTGAATTAGATTTATTTCTAAATAAATGGAATCTTCAGCACATCCAGGAAAGATCAACATCTTGGATTTCCAGAGGCTACAACCAGGGTGTTTCATTGGTGAGAATCCTATTTTCATCTTTCAATATGGGTCTTAGAATCTTCTCCTTTTAACACCCTACGTGGAAAGTATTTCTTCCACTATTCCCAAGGAACTGGTCTAGGAAAATCCCTTCACAGGTACAAATGCACTTATATACCAAAGGGTTGATATGGAAATCTTGGGAGACACCATTCTATGAGGCTGACCTTGTTACCCAGGAGTCTGCCCCTCAGGAAAATTGAAGGACTTAACAGGAAGACTCTAGAAAGATGCATTCCAAATATATCTTCCAAAACCACCCATATTACTTAGCTTATCTAAATTGTGTACAACATGTATGACACTCTAATGTTTTTTCCCTAATGTTTGTCTTTGCTTATTTCTCATTTTGTTAATAATAACTTGTGTCAGAGTGGTTTACTGTTTTTGTCAATCTTTAAGAACCCACTGAATGAATAAGCATTTTCAGAACTCTAATGAAGAACTGATGAACTCATAAAAGTGCTAACAAAAGATCAAGATGAAAAAAAAATTAATTACATGGGGCTGAGTGAACTGATGAGGATGAGTATAATTTTTGTGACTTTCTGTTTGAATTAAAAAAAAAAATCCCACAAGGACTCAGAGGCAAAGAATATAGAAATCAATTTTCACTGCAAAGTAAAGGAGCTGTTACAGTGGAGGATTACTGGACTGAATGTCAATATTATGACATAGTATGAGTGTGTTTCATGTTTGGTAATTGCAATCATTGTTGCTTTTGTTGTGGTCATCCATGTACAATGCTTGGTGTCAGTCTATTTATCTCTTGTAAAAATAAAATACAGTGTGTGTGTGTGAAAAAAAAAAAGTCTTCTTTTAAAAATCAAAAAAAAAAGAACCCACATTAATTTTGTCTTTATTAAGTGAAACTTTATTCTAATTTTCCAGTTTATTTCTGCTTTTATTTTAATTTTGTTCATTCAGTCATTCAACAAACATTTATTGAGCCTATGTGACAGGTCCTGAGAGAGAATTAAAAGGGATAAGACATGTTCTCTATGCTCAAGTTTATGACAGTATAATAAGAGGAAAAATAGTGAAAGAAAAAAACCACTAAACTGACAAAAGACCTTCACTAGTAGGTTAAAAACATCACAGAATGACTCCCAGGGATATCTTTCAAGAACAGACTCTTGTAAAGCTTTTACATTCCCCAGAGAGAGAAATAATAAACGGAGTCTACATCTGTACCTAAATAATATGCTACAAAGCATATGAACCTAATCTTTTTCAAATTATCATATTCTTTTCCTCTTTTACTTTTTTAAAAAAATTTATTTTATTTTTATTTATTTTTGGCTGCATTGGGTCTTCGTTGTTGCACGCGGTCTTTCTCTAGTTGCGGGGGGCTACTCTTCGTTGCGGTGCGCGGGCTTCTCGTTGCGGTGGCTTGTCTTGTTGCGGAGCACTGGGCTCTAGGTGCGTGGGCTTCAGTAGTTGTGGCACGTGGGCTCAGTAATTGTGGCTCATGGTCTCTAGAGCGCAGTCTCAGTAGTTGTGGCGCACGGGCTTAGTTGCTCCGCAGATCTTCCCGGACCAGAGCTTGAACCCGTGTTTCCGGCGTTGGCAGGCAGTTGCTTAACCACTGCACCACCAGGGAAGCCGTTTTTTCCCTTGTAAAACTGATTTCAAGGCTGATTCCTTAGTCTTTACATTTAAGAACTTGAGCTGATGTGTAAGGAACCTTCCTTGAGGCATATACCTGAGAGCTGCTTTTTGTGCTCTTTATATTTGAAACATATTTTCCAGCTCAAGAAATTTACCTTTAACTCTTTCTTTGATTACAATTTTGTGCATTCCTTTTCTCTTTTCTCTACTAGCTCCTATTATTTGTAAATTGAATATCCTCAATCTGATTGTAGCTCTGACAGTTTCACTTAAATTGCTATCTGGTTTTTTTTTTTTTAATTTCAATTTAGTGTAAGTGATTTTTAACTCTTCACTTTCTCTTCTATCCATTGCTGCCTCCTTTGATGTTTTTCATTTCTCATTAGCAGTTAATGGTTTCCTGAAGTTCTTTGTTATCACCTCTTGTATCCCTTTTGAAGGGTTTATATCCTTAATTGTCTATTTGTAAGATAGCTATCACCCTTATGTATTTGGTCTTCTTCTCCATTTGCAAAATATTTTGAGTTTGTTTCTTCTTAGTACTTTGTTCCAGACAACCAGAAGTGTGTTCCATTTGAGGATTCACGCTCTTTAAGGGATTTTGCCAAATTGGTGTGTGCCCACAGGAGGGTGATGTAAAGTGGTCCTGTCTTATGAAGACCTGCTGAAGGAACTGAGGATGTTTAGTCCAGGGCAGAGGAGGCAAGATTGCTATGTTCAGGTCCAGAAAGACTGATGTATAGAAGAGGGAGATGATTTATTCTGGAGGGTGCGCTGGTGGTGGGGCGAGGAAGAGTGCTCGGAAGGCAACATTACTGTGGAGGACTGAAGCTGCGGAGACAGAGGTGTGGAATTTAGCTTTCTGTAAAGCAGCTGGTCTAACAATGAATGACAGAACAATTAGAGGCCGGATGACTTCTTGGCAATGGGATTGTAGAGAAGATTCAAATGTTTGGGAATTATCTAGGCTCTTATTTTCTTCCATTGGCTCAGCAATCCAGAGGCAAATATTAAAACCATTAGCAGGTCATTTTCTTGACTTTAAACTGTCCTGCTCAGGCTTTGCTGAGTCAGGGAGCACTTATAATGGCTTGGATGATGTCATTTGTTTGGTCTTCGGGGATTCCTAGATGAAGGCATGTACCTACCCACAGTCCAGATATATAATGCAAATTAATTCTTTTAATTAGAGCCATATATGTTTACAGAAATCAATTAGCTAAGCTGTATTTGTGTTTGTAATAATCCTCTGTAAGTAACCACTGCAGTTTGATGACCTTCGAAAGGAATGGAAAATCATTATGGATGAGTCTGAGATCCTTGGCAACACTGCGGTCATTTGGAGATTGAAACAACATAGTGGTCAGAGATTTTGTATCTTACAGAGATGTGGTGACTTCAGGAGTTCCAGCTACGCCAGGGGATGTGGGTCTTTGAATTTTGAGACAGAGCACAACAAATATCATCTTGTCTGCTTTTTAGATCTAGTAGAGACCTCAAGTCACATGGATGGAAAAACTGCAGAAGTCATCTGGTCCCTGAACTCCACTGTAAGGTCCCTTCTACATCCATGCAGAGTTAGTTATCCAGCCTCTGCTTGACTGCCTTCAGTGACCAGGATCATGCTAATTCTTGAGAAAACTCATCCTGTTCTTGGATCACTAGGAACACTAGAGAGGTCTAGCCTTAGCCTGAGCTGGAGTCTCCCTCTCTGTGGCATTCCCCCATTAATCTTCGCTCTGCACCCCAGAAACATATGGCATATGTCTCTTCTACCTGGTGGTCTTTTGGCCACTTGGGAACCATGATCATATAGGCCACCTCCAAATCTTTGCTGAATAAACATTCTCTGATTTTTCAGTGAGTCTTTATATGACTTGGTTTTAAGTCTCCTTAGCATCCCAGACCCCTACAGGAAGGTGCTGAAAGTGTGATGCTGAGACATAAGGCAAACCAAGTTAACCTCCATATCCTATAATTGCTAGCTGACTCAACTCCTGTTAAGGGCCTGACTGAGGCAATTGATACTTGAAAACAATATGCTGTAGGCTTTACTGGACATTTATTTTTGTATCCTTTGTGATTAGTCTCTGTGTTGTCAGGACACTAGAACCTACATTCTTGACCCTCCCTAGTAAGTCTGACAGAAATATGATGTGGTTTTGTGTCCTTGGCAAAAGGACATTAAATAATCCTTATTATAAAAGAGCTTTTGCGATAACAAGAAGGCAGACATTCTAGTAGAAAGATAAGGAAAAACCAGAAATAAAAAAGTAACAAAAAAGAACCATAAATGGCCATAGTGCATAAAAAATGTCCAGATATACAAGTAATCAAATAACTTCAAATCAAAACTATTGATATAATGAGCTCTGATCTGGAAATATGTCCGTGATATATTCACCAGTTAAAAAATGCAAGATGCAGACCACTGAGCATAGCATGATTGTATTTTTGTGGCCTATATATTTTAATATACGTAATATAGGTCTCTATAGATTTAGGGCAAAGTTAGAGTGAATACCCACCAAATTGTTAACAGTGATAATCTCTGGGAACTGGATTGGATGTTTGAAGAAAGATACTCAATTTATATAATTTTTAATGTGATGGAATTATATGTGACATTGACTTTTGTTTTCTATATTTCTCAAGAAATATATATTTAAACTAATAATTAGATGCTACTTTCCATCCCATTAACAAATATTTTAAAAATAATATCCAGGGCTTCCCTGGTGGCGCAGTGGTTAAGAATCTGCCTGCCAATGCAGGGCACACGGGTTCGAGCCCTGGTCTGGGAAGATCCCACGTGCCTCGGAACAACTAAGCCCGTGAGCCACAACTACTGAGCCTGCGCGTCTGGAGCCTGTGCTCCGCAACAAGAGAGGCCGCGACAGTGAGAGGCCCGCGCACCGCGATGAAGAGTGGCCCCCGCTCGCCGCAACTGGAGAAAGCCCTCGCACAGAAACGAAGACCGAACACAGCCAAAAATAAATATAAATAAATTAATTAATTAAAGAAACGTTTAAAAAAAAATAATATCCAATATATATGAGAATGTGGATTGTATTTACTTTTGTCTTCTGTATTTTTCAAAATATAAACATTTAAATCATACGTAGGCACTATTTTCCATCCTGTTAGCAAATATTTTTAAAATGATAGTATTCAGTATTTACAAAGGTCTGTCCTGGCAGGAGTGCAAATTGGTACCTTCTTGGAAGCAACTTGACAGTACACATTCCAAATTCTTAAAAATGAACATATGCTTAAATCCAGTAATTTCATTTCTCGGAATTATCCCAAGAAAATACCTGGGAAGTAGCCATTTACCATGAATAAGGATATTCATTGTAAAGCTTTCATAATAGTGAAAAATTGGAAACAGCACAAACATCCAATGATAGACTTATTGAATAAATTATGATATGGCCGAAGAAAATAATACTATGTAGCAATTTAAAATGATATAAATGCTTAAATTAATATGGAATTATGTTCATGAAATATTAAGTGGGAAATCTATAATATCTCATTTTAATAAAAATATATAGCATGTATAAATGTAGAAAAAGAATGAAAATTAACAATTGATAACTCTGGGAGGTAGAATTACAGGAGAGTTTATTTTTATAGTTTTCTGTGTGTTTTACTACAAGCATATATTCACTTTTTAAAATTAAATTAAATAATTAAAAGTAGTTAAATAGTTCTAAAAAATAGTACTAAGGGCTTACAATAGAAATCAGCAGTCCCTTCCCCACTCCTCTTCAGCTTCTAATTTCTTATTTTAGAAGCAACCTCTTACAGCTCTTCTAGCTGTTTCCTGTTTTATTCTTCCATATATCTGAGAAATATGCTTGAATTACTGTTTCCTAATTTATTAATTTTATATATTATCTAATTTTTATGGTAGATGAGAATTTAACTCTTATACCACTATACTAGCTTTCCTTTACCATGTTCTCCCAGCATCATTATGTCACTGTTTTTGAGAAATCATTTTTCAGTGTTTACATTATTATGGCAATGTAAATATTATTCAGTGCTGAGCCAAGTAGTGAACTGTAATTTTGTTTCCTTTCTTGTACAACTTTTTGTTTTGGATTTCATAATTCTCTGGTTTTGATTTGCTTAGTTTTCCACATACTTATTGCTAATACTTTTTCACACCTTCCAACAGCCTCTCAGTGAAATTTTCTGCAGAAACACATTAGATAACCTATCCATTCTTATTTCTTTTCCCTAAGACCTGTGTCTTCATGCACCAGTCTATACAAGTTGCTCTCTAGGTCTTATATACAGGCATTACCATAGTACATCCCTTCACGGTCATCTTGGGTGCTCCTTTTGCCTCTTGTCTGTATTTCTTCCCCAGTTTCCTGGATCCCATTCCTTCGTTCTTTATTTACTTCCTTGTTTTGCTGGAATACATCCTCTAGTAGCATCCTGAGAAAGTGTATATGAGAGGTAAATTTTTTGAGACCTGAACATTTTTAAATGTCTTTACTATTTGATTGGTAGTTTGGCTTGGTATAGAATTCTAGATTGAAAATTATTTTCCTTCAGGAATTTGAAGGCATGGCTTCCATGTGTTCAGGCCTCCATTGTTGTTACTAAGAAATCTAATGCCGTTTTTATTCTCAATTATTTGTATGTGATCTATTTTTTTCTCTCAAAGCTTTGAAGATATTCTCTGTTTATTCTAGTTTCTGAATTTTTACAACGTTATTTCTTGATGTGGGTATTTTTTCATTCATTATGCTGGGCAATTAGTAGATGTTCTTAATCTGGAAACAGGCTTCTCAGGGAAACTTTACTGACTTATTTAACAATTTCCTTACCTCCATTTCCTTTACTCTCTCCTTACAGAGCTCATGTTGGATGAATATTGGACCTTCTGGATTGATAACTATACATTTCTAATTTTTTCTTTTTTCCCTGTCTTTGGCTTTTGGTTACTTTTTCTATAATATTTCATTGACTACATTTCTCAACTTTTCAACTGAATTTTTATTCCAGCTATCTTACTTTTAGTTTCCAAATTCAGGTTCTCTGGTTGTGCTATTTCAAAGAAAATTCTCTTCTTGTTTCATGGATGTAATACCTTATCTTTCTGAGGATCTGAATTGTAGATTAACATTTTTTCTTCTGTTTCCTGCATTGTCTCTGTTCCTTCTGTTTGTTTTGATCTGATTTTTATAATACAAGTTTCCTCAAATATCCATTCATGTGTAAGAGTGAAGCATTAAAAACAAATGACTGGAAGCTTTGCATGACTGGTGGGGCTCACTGACAGGTCACTGACAGATTTCAAGGCAGGGTGATCTGACAGCAAGTTGCCATAAGCATCAATATCTGAAGGTCTTTTCTCTGGTGCTGTTTAGTTCTCCACAAAAGGATTCTCTAGTCTCTTACTTTAGATGTAAATTCCTAGCTGCCAGTATTCTGGGAACTGGGCAAAGGAGGTCTTGTCGTTTAGTAAGAAGAATTTTTCTTAATCCTTCTGTTTTCACTCCTGTATTCTGTGTTGTGCCTGGTCTCCCCAAATGTGCAGCCTCTCTTGAGGATTCTCTAAAGAATAAGTCTTTTGCCCCCAGAAGGCTAGGGAAGGAATGGTTGTCTAGGTGGGGAAGTGCAGTGGGCCTTTGGGGCCTGTGAATATAATTGCTGCTTTATGCAGACCTGTTTCCACGTTTTCAGCCCTATGCCTCATCCCTGCTTTCTCCTATAGCTGCTGCCTCTAATTCCTGAGCCATCATAGGGCAAATGAGCACATTTTCCATCAGAATCCCTTTCTGCAAGCACATTGGTTTCTGTTTCCTTTGCTCTGCTCAGTTATATCTCCTCCAAACAATTTCTATCTTCCAGACATTGTTGACATCTCTCATCTATGGTCTTCTCTCTTGTTCTCTTTATTCTGTTGGTTTATCCCCTTTTTATTCCTTTAATTTATAAGATTAGGAAAAAAAAGAGATTAAGACATTGTTTCAATTCACCATGTTTAGCCAGAAATCTACTCTCATTTTTATAATTTTAAAAAGTGAGCTGTACAGAACTGAAGACAGTATTCAGGTCTGCTGTCCCCATTGGAGAAAAAAGCTAGACTGACACATCCCTTGATCTAAATAGAATTTATTTTTGGTTGCAGCCTATGTTTTACACCCATTAATTTGTATTTGGCTGCCATTTGATAAAAAGTGTAAGTCTCCGTGTTTCTAAAGTGATGAGTTTGGGTGTCCTGCTTTCATTTTTATATGAAAATTGTTAGTGCACTCCTAGTATAGACCCCACTATTATTCTGCTGATTACTGATAGATTCTAGTTGCTAATATTTTATTTGGGATATTTACTTTAATATTTATAAGGGAGATTGTATTTTTGCCTTATTGTAGTGTTTTTATCAGAATTGGTATCAATGTTATACTGACTGATTAAAAAGAATTTGGAAGATTTCCTTCTTTATGCTCTAGAATAGCTAACATAGCATTGGGGAAGATAAACTAAGCTGGCTAAAAGCAGCATGATATCCTGGATTGGATCCTGGAACAGAAAAGGAGCATAAATGGAAAAACTGATGAAATCTGAATAAAATTTATAGCTTAGCTAATATTAGTGTACCCATGTTAATTTCTTAGTTTTGACAAAGTTACAATGATTATGTAAGATGCTAACATTAGGGAAAGCTGAATGAAGGGTATATTGGAACTCACTGTATTATCTTTGCAACATTTTTACACATCTAAAATTATTCCAAAATTAAAAGTATCTATTTAAAATAAAACAAAAAAATTGTCAGGGTGAGCTACGTCTTATAGATTTGTAGGAATTCACCTTTGAACCTGTCTGCCTGGAATTTTTTGGAGTGTGCTCTTTAACAACTTTCTCTTCTATGGTAATTGTCTTTTTAGATTTTCTATCTCTTCTAGGGTCATCTTATATCATTTATATTTTCCTTGAAAACCATCCGTGTTATTAAGGTTTCCAAATGTGTTTGTGTAGTGTTAAGCAACATAATCTCTTATAATTCTTTTTTATTTTCTCTCTATCCATGGTTATTTCACAATGTCATATCTTATTTTGTGTGGATATTTATTGGGTTGTGAAATTAATTGGGTGAGTTGAGACCAGTATTTTAAAAAGTAAATAGAAAAATATAAATATATATTGTTTTAGGAAAATTTAATCTCAAGCATATATACTATTTTTCTTGGTAACCTGATAATATCTATCAAAGCACAAATGCTTCTAAATTTTGACCTCGCAATTCAGAATCTGGAAACTTATCCAAATATATAATTGCATATATGCAGAAATGATATTTGTACAACATAACTCACTGCAGTATTATTTAGAATAGCAAAAGATTGGCAATAACCCAAATGTCTATCAAGGGAAGACTACTTTTTAAATTACAGTACATTCATACAATGTAATGCTCAGTAGCTGTCAAAAAGAATGAAGAGGCATTCTTTGTATTAATGTGGAAAGATATCAAGGAAGAAAGCCTGGTGCAGAACAATGTGTATGGTGTACTATCCTTTGTGTTAAGAAGAGGACACATAAAATCTATATTTGTATTTGCTTGTATAGGCATACAGAAACTCTGGAAAGACAAATATCTCAAGTAGGAGAGGAGTGATTATTGTATGGGTGTGGGAACTGAGTGGCTGGGGGCAGGGAAGGATAGAGAGGAGAAAGTTCACTGTACAAAAATCTTTTTTTTATTATTATGGTAAGAACACACTTAACGTGAGATCTACCCTCTTAACAAATTTTTAAGTGCACAATACAGTAACTGTGTATCCTTTTTTTTTTTTTTTTTTTTTTACAATCTGGGGTTTGAATTATACAAATTCAAAATTTCCTATTCAAAAATTAGATATAAAATATTGAGCAAAAGAAGCAGCACTCAGAAGAGTTGGCACAATGTGATTAGAATGCTTCCATGTCCATGCAGTTCCTGATGCAGGCAAAATGGAGCTGTGCCGTCCAGGGATGCACACTTAGTTGAGGTGGGAGGGGCAGTGTCACACAGAAGGTGTGTCTCTGACAATGGGTCACAGTCACAGCTTGAGAAGGCTTATCTATTTTATTCCCTAATCCTTATGTTGAACCGTTTAAGATGTAAAGCCTATCTGTGTACCACAAGACTGTGGACTCCTTAGGGCAGAGGGCTGCTAACGTTGTTCTCTCTGTAGACACTGAGCATCTGTGTATGTTAATTTCAGATAGAAAGAGAGCCCTAGTTATTTGATCAGCATGTCTTAAAATTGGCAAATACAGGAAGCATCATAGTGATTTGTCAGAATCCTCTTCCAAATATTTTGATTAGCTTCTTAAGAAAACTCTTCTTCCTTTTAGGTAAATGGAAGTGCTGGAGACCAGTTTATTCCAGACACGGAAAGCACACAGAATAGAACAAATGGTGGCAAGATGGCTCCGGCGCTCCCGGGACAGCTCGGCCCGGTAAGACTCCTGGGCTGACAGAGATTTCTGTCTGTAAGGGTTCGGTGTCCCCGTGGGAGGAAGTTTTGCAGTCTTGGCAGCGTCTGGGGATCACTGTCTCCGGCTTGCTTTGCTCTTAACACCCTGTGATGGAAGAAGTGTAAATGGGTCAGCAATTTCGCTGGAGTGCCTTTCTCTCTGTCCCTCCCTCTGCATCCTTCAAGGGGCACCCACAGACACACAGAGATACTCACACATGCATTTACAGAGACACGCACATTCACACACAGATGGACTTATACACACTGACACACTCGCACACATGTGCCTACACTCTGGAACACACACTGTTTTGAATCCACACTCACACATGATCACTGTCCCAGTCTCTGGCTGTATCACACACGCCCCTTGTCATAGTACTTGATGTCAGGCAATCTGCTGTTTATACTCTTGCCCTGTCTTTGTTTACAGCAGCTGTTCCTTCCTTGCAGTCCCTATTTCATTCTAAACAAAATGAAATGAAATCAAATACAGATTTGATTTGACTGCTACAAGAGAACTTAAAATATGTTCTGTTTCAAAGCACTCATTTTCAGTCTCAGATTTCCCATCTGGCGCTGACACGGAGATGAAATATCACGTGTCAGGTGTTTCTGAGACACATATTCTTCCAAAGGAACTGGAAACAGCTGTTGTGCTGCTGAGCAATAAACCTTGCTCAGGGCTGCACTGCCCTCTGGCCAAGTGCTCAGATCCTCAGACGCTAGGATGGGATAAGGCTGGGAGAATTAGCCCTATTTTACAGGTGAAACCCCGAGGCTCAGAGAGTGACTAGTTTATGACCATCCCCACCCCCTGCTCTGAAACCTTTGATGGGTCCTCATCTCCTATAGTATGAATTTAAACATTTTTTGGTTAGACATTCAAGGCGCTCCATGGTTGACCCACAGTCCATTACAGCTATTTGTCTTACTGTTCTGCTTCATTAACATCATACTCCAGCTGAAATGATCTACTTGCTATTCCCCTACTACAAGCACCCAACTTCCCCTTCCACCCCTTAGACCTGGGTTTCTGTGCCACATCCCTTCCTCCCATCTCCGTGTGTCGAGAACCCACTCACAGTTCAAGGTCTAGCTGAAATGCTGGGTCTCCCATGAAGTGTTCCCCAGCCCACAGTCAGAATTAATCTCTCCCAAGGGGCCCCATAGTATTTGGTTTGTAGCATCAGCATTGTGCTTCTTCTGGTGTGTTCAACTTAAATTTGAGCACATCCCTTTTCTTTCTTCTAGACCACAAGCTCTATGGAGGGCAGGGAAAGTACCGGCCACATCTCATAGCCCAGAGATGATTGAGTTCCAGGAGATTGCAAGTAGTCAAGTAGTGCTTGGTGAATGAATGGGAAAACTCCTAGGTACATTGTTTTCTAAAGTGGATTCTGCAAAACCTAGTCCTGTGTGATGCTCTCTACTAAAAAAATGTTCCATGGCCAGATATATTTAGGAAGTGGTGCAGCCTATATCCCACTCCTACCCACCCACTCTTGGTGATTCATAGTGCATTTTAGCACATTAAAGGCTCTGAGAAGTTCTGCAGAAAAAGACCTGTGTAACTTTAACTTGATGTTGCCTGAATATTTGACCTTGGAACTCTCTAATATCTAGCTTCTCTCACAGAATGTAAACAAAAGGCAACATTGGCCTCTAGGAAGCTTTTTTTTTTTCACATCTATTTTGAGATATGTTTTACATACCATAAAATTCACCCACTTAAAATGTACAGATTTATTTAGTGTATATACAGTTTATATTTAGTATATATACAAAATTATGCAACAATCACCACAGTCTAATTTTAGAACACTTTCAGTACTCCAAAAAGAAACCCCATAACTGTTAACAGTCATTCCCCATTTGCCCCTCCCCCAGCCCTAGGCAACCACTCATCTACTTTCTGTCTCTATAGATTTGCTTATTCTGGACATTTCACATAAATAGAACCATACAATATGTGGTCTTTGTGCCTGGCTCCTTCACTTAGCATAATGTTCAAGGTTCACTCATGTTATAGCATGTTTGGCATGTAACATTATTGCCAAATAATATTCCATTATGGAATATTTTCTATGTCCATCAGTTAATGTACACTTGGGTTGTTTCCATTTGGGGCTATTATGAATAATGCTGCTATGAACATTTGTGTAAAAGTTTTCCTTTGAACGTATGTTTTCATTTCTCTTGGGTTTGTACTTAGGAGTGGAGTAGCTGGGTAATTTAGCAACTTGATGTTTAACCTTTTGAGAAACTGTCAGACTGTTTTCCAAAGTGGCTGCACCATTTTACATTTCCATCAGCAGGGTATGAGGGTTCCAATGTCTGCACATCTTTGTCAGCACTTGTTATTATCTGTTTTTTTTTAATAGACATCCTAGTGGGTGTGAAGTGGTACTGTATCTCATTGTGGTTTTGATCTGTATTTTCCTGATGGCTAATGATGTTGAGCATCTTTCCATGAGTCTAGTAGGAAGTTTGTTTTCCAAGTGCTTGAGAAAGAGCAGAAAAAGAGGGAAAGCTTCCTGGCAGTGTCCATGGAAGACATTATTTCTGTGTTTCTAGGATAAATCACATGTAACCTTATTTAAATTGTTTCTCATCTCTAATCCTGCAACCTTGATTCAGGCTGGGTTCTTGGTGTCCTCAGATTACTTGAAAATGATCAAGAACTGGAAAGCATAAATAATTGCAGTTTCCCTGAAGTAGAGTAAATGGTACCACCTGCCACCCGGTTGCTTAATCAAGAGACCCGTGAGTCAAACTGAATTTTCCTCTCTTCCTCACACTCTGTTTCCACCCCATCAGCAACTCTTGTCAGTTCACCTTCAAACATATCTCCGATCTGTCCACCTCTCTGTCCCTGGAGGGCACTGCCGTGGTCACTCACTCTTTCTCTGCTCCACCCTGAAGCCATAGTGGACTCTTCGGGATACAAACTGCTCGTGTCCCACATTCTCGCCCCAGGCTCTACCCCACCCCAAACCATTCAGTGGCCCACCTGCCATTGCGCCACGGCCTGCAAGTCCCTTTATGATCTGTTCCTGGTCTAACTCTCCAACTTCATCTTGTTCCTCCTGCTTCCTTGGCAGAGTGCTTACCCCCCTCACCACACTTTATAATAACATGTCCATTTATTTACTTGTTCTTTGTTTACCCTCCCCCACCTGTTTATTATATGACTCTTCTCCTCCAACCCTCCTGCCACATATGAGACCAAAGACCATGACTGCCTTGTCTTACAAAGTATCTTCAGCCCTAGAAGAGTGCATACATAGTATGTAGTAGATGTTCAATGAATTTTTATTGATTAAGGGCTTTCATAGTAAGGGACTATATTATTTATTTATATTTATTTAAATATATTTAAATTTTACATCCTTTCTTCTTCCAAGAGGAATTTTTGATGGCTTATAGTTTTAAAACACATAAAAACTTTTAAATAAAGACTGGAAATTTTGTAAATAGATTGCAAACCAATTAGATGTAGGATTTAGCATTTGAGTACTAACATTGGCTCTGAGTTTCCTGATAGCCAGGTCAAGAAATGAAAGAAGTACATTGAAGTGTTTTTTATAGTCCAGAAAAAAGGCAACATAGGGACTTCCCTGGTGGCGCAGTGGTTAAGAATCCGCCTGCCAGTGCAGGGGACATGGGTTCGAGCCCTGGTCCGGGAAGATCCCACATGCGGTGGAGCAACTAAGCCTGTGCGCCACAGCTACTGAGCCTGCGCTCTAGAGCCTGTGAGCCACAACTACTGAGCCCGCGCGCTTAGAGCCTGTGCTCCACAACAAGAGAAGCCACTGCAATAAAAAGCCCATGCACTGCAATGAAGAGTAGCCCCGGCTCTCAGCAACTAGAGGAAGGCCATGCACAGCAACGAAGACCCAACGCAGCCAAAAATAAAAAAATAATAATAAATAAAATAAATTTTAAATAAAAGGAAACAGAAGTTAATCTGCAGTCATATAATTTTACATGCATCTTTTAGCAATCCTGTTTTTTTTTCAGACTTTTAAAAGCTTCCACTCATTTCAGCCAGTTGTACTTGCTTACTCATAATTGCCATTTTTTCCATAAAAGTTAAACTTTATCTCTGACACTAATTGAATTGTCTAGGAGGAAATTAGTCAAAAATAACAATTTCCATTTCCAAACATTATTAAACAAATTGTTAACTTTTATGAACCTTGGTAATGTTAGAGCTTTATAATGCATCTTAAAATGGATGTTTTTCTGGGGAAGAGTGTCAACTTTTAAAGTTGCTTTGATTTCTTCAATTTTAAATTAATTTTCAGTGGGTGGTTATTGTTAAAATCACTAGTCAAATTCGGATAGTGGCACTCAGTTTGAATGTATGTGTGTGCTTGTGTAGATTGGAAGCCTAGTGATACCTATAATTGTAGAAACACAGAATTACTCAGATATTATTAAGATGACTACTCTCTTACCACTTAATTTCACATTCGAATATAAAAATAACATTTACAGTATCAATGCTTTTTTAGAAATAACTAACCCCCCAAGTGGTCTCTGTGACATGTTTTGAATTTCTGTAAAAATAGTGTAATACAAACTACTTAATAAAAGCTGCAACATAGTGACATTACATTATAAACTAATTTTTAACCATTTTGCTTTGAACTAAATTGTAATCTTCTTAACAGCTTTGTTAACTAGGGAGGTGATAAACTGAGAATGACATGTTATAGAATACTTTTCTACTTAATTATGCCATTTTTTTGTCTCCTACAATTTTCAATTTTTATATAAATGATATTCTCTTGGTGATTTCTTTGATTGCTTCTAAGCTTAGAAAATCCTCACCCAATAAGTAATTTAATTAATTAATTTTCAATTTGATAGTTTAAGATATTTTATTTTCAATTTTTAAATTTGGAGTTTATTTTCATATAGGTTGTGAGATGTAGATCTAACTTGGTTTTTTCCAAAATAAGTAATGTTTGCATCACCATTAACTGTGAGTGATCTTTCCTTTCTTCACTTTATTATATATGAAATTCTTGTGTCTGTGAGTGGGAAATTGTATCTCTTCCTGGACTAGCTGTTCTGTTCCATTGATCTAACGGCCTGTTTTCACACACCTGTATTAAAACTATTTACATTTATTATCTATTAAACTAGACTTTTATTACCCTTCATTTTCCACTTTTTTACTCTTACCTACCTATTCTTCCATGTGAACTTTAGAATAATTTTATTGTATTATTAAAACAATTTTGCATAAGATTGACTGAATTCTCTTATGCTTAATCAGAAATAGTTTTATAGAGCAAGACTTAAAAAAAATAAAGAGCTTGATGAATTTGATGCCTTCTTCTTGGTGCTTGGTTTTATCCTCAGGGTTTAAAAAGATTTCTTTCCTTCAATTTATCTTGAATCTTAATACTAGTGAACACACATGCACATGTTTACGCACATGTGCACACACCCACATGTACACACAGGCATACATATTCACACATATGCACACACGCACACACACATGCATCATGGCATCATTGTATCAGAGCCCTGGCTATTGGTTTTGCACTCTTTACAAATTTACTTGTTCATTATAACCATAGTCTGTTTACTAACTATAGGGATGGTATCTTTGACCTTTATAATGCTCCTAATGATGTAGAAAGACCATTTCAGGTACCAATTTTTTATTGCTTTTTGACCCATGGGCAAAAGTGGAAAGATTCGAACAGAACAGGTTAGAAGGCTCCTGTGCTGCATCTGCAGGGTTGCCATTGTCTCCTGAACCTCCTTTTTAGAGTAACAGTGGAATAATTTCTCCTCCTCTCAACTGTAGGCCTTTGCACTGTACTTACAATATGTACATTCAGTGGTCCCCTAGAAACTTTCACAGCCACAAGCATAGTCCTATGATTATGACTACATGATAAATTTCTTTCTGGTACAGGCTGCTACTTCTATTTCTTCTTTCTTTGAATAAACTTTAGATTAAAAAGCCAGCTTATACCAGACATTAGCTTTTAAAATCACTCAAGCTGAACATAATACAGTGTTTAACCATAGATTCAAAGTAGTTTCTCCACATCCTGCTGGAACTCAAAGGTGAATTCTTTGTTGTTACAAGATAGAGGCAAAATACATTTTCCAACGTATTAGAGAGCAGATAAAAAGCCAGAGAATATTTGAAACCTAATCTATCTCTATCTGTTATTTTTTCTTCTCAGCATTATTGATCAGCTCAGTATGAACTTATGACCCATAAAATACAGAATTAGTCTACACGAGGCTATTTTCATGATAAATTTTACATGTTTTTTCTAGTTCTACCTTAGGCTTGATCCAGTTATCTGACAGGAATTCTATTAGTGTCGCCAGGTCTTATGCTGTTCCAAAGTAAAATCACAGCAATGACCTCAGATTTATGATTTGAAACCATTACAGAGGCATCAGACAGGTTTTTGGATTGTCGGCGCTTAGTTTGATATTTATAAGGTTCTTCGGAGGAGGAAATTTTGCTACAGAGATCATTTCCTTCAGCTCTCTGTCAAATATTGAACATTCTTTGTGAGGAGAGGCCACGGTTTGGTCCTGTTCTTAAGCAATCCCTTTCCAAACAAAAGCTGAAATGTGGCCTTTGGGGAAAATGTCAAAAAACAGACTTTGGGCCAAAGTTCCTGATACCATCCAGGGATTAGTCAACACAGCAGGGCTTCATTTGTCTACCATTGTTGAGGAGCACACCATTCCAAATGGAAAAGTCAGATAAATGAAGCCTACCCACTTGAAAAGCATCAAAATGGATTCTGTTCTAAACATGGTAAGGTCTGTGTTTTTCTTTTGGTCTCCAAACATTTATTAAGCCGTGCTCTATGCCTAGCATTGAGTTCAGCACATGGGGCAAGAAAGACACGGTTTTGCCATATGAGCTGTTGTCTAGAAAGGACAAGAGACTTCACACTGGTCATTTCAAATATGATGTGTGTTTCAAAAAGGGATGTACAGGTTCTGTGTACAGGTTCAGCAGAGGGAGAGGAATATTTCTGCCAAAATCAGAAGATTGAGTAGGAGCTGGGCAGATAGTGTATGGTTGGGTGTTTTGGGAAATTTCTAAAGAGTGTTATGTTAGGGGTTGGGCGGTATTCTAGGCAGAGGGAAGCCCTTGTGTATTTGAGGAGCTCCAAGGATATTAGTTTGGCTGGAACAAAAATATCGAGAGAACAAATGGCTTCATTGTAGAGGCTTCAGTGGTGGGCAGGCACTGTATTAAGCCATATTAAGGATTTTGGATTAGGCCATTTAGTCAGGGCAGATATATGAGCAGGTTTGCATTTATAATATCAGTCTGGTTGCTGGATGGAGAATCATTCAGGTGAGACAAGAATGAAAAGTGGGGAGACCAGCTAGGAGACTGTTACAGAAATCTTCAGGACAGGTAACAGGGTCCTGAAATAGAATGGTGGTCATGGAGACAGAGATAAGTGGACATCTTGGAGATCTTTTGTAGTACTGACGGATAGGATATTAGGGGTGAGAGCAGGGTAAAGTCAAAGATGACTCCCAGGAGTCTGGCTTGAGCAACTGAGCCTCGTCCTGATACCATTTACTGAGCTCTGGGACATGGAAAAGATGGGTCTTGATTAGGACGATTGTCATAAGGCTGAGCTATATTTCAAATTAAGCAAACAAAGGACAAATGACAAACATTGAACTCTGTCACTTACATTCAAATTGTCTGCTATTTATTAGTGGTTAAATATACATTTCCACCTTTGCTAATCATATTAGAGGTACTATTTTGCATCATGCTCTCTATATATAGTGTTTTGCTCATGTATTCACCTAATAAGCACAGATGCTTTCTGTGGGCAAAGTTCTTCACTCGGTATGGTGAGAAATACAGAGGTGGGTAAAAAGTGGTTCCTGCATTCCGAGAATTTACAGTCTATTCGGGGTGATGATATATGGAATCAGTTATCACTGAAGTTGAGGTGCTCTAGGCCAGAAGAGCTCAGAGCTGAGAGAACTTGTGTCTAGCTAGGAAATCAGAGAAGGCATTTTGGAAGGGGCAGCATTTGAGCTGGGCTTTGATTGGCCTCACATTTTCCTGAGAGGTAGCTGCATGAACTGAGGCCCAGATGCAAAACTGGTGCAGCAGGTAAGATTAGGCTGGAGTGACAGCCTGGGAAGGAGAGTGGGTAGGGAATGTTGGCCAGGGCCTGAGACTTAAAGACAAAGAAACATGAGGGTAAGGTTGAGGAGTTTAACTTTTATCCTGTGGGTGATGGGGAGCTGTGGGGACAGAATAATTGATCTCTCCCTTAGGAAGGGGGTTTGAACCACAGTTTAGAAGATACTCTGGAAGGGTATTTTCTAAGCTGTGTTTCCATGTATGTCTAAGATTCACAGGCTTGTGGTACTTCATTGATGTAGAGTCTTGGGGCAATTCCTTACTGTGCTTGATTTATCTGTTCTCTGTTGAGTGGTTTCAAGTTTTTCCACTATTCTAAATAAAGCTATGGTAAATATTTTTGAATATTCAAGAGCTAGGGTCTTTTGAGTTCATACTCTGTTCTAGGACTTTATGGCACAGGGAACACAGAGATGAATAAAAGTCACCCTTATCTTCTAGGAATTCATAGTCTAGTGCAAATAATATTTTATTTTGGGGGAGGGCAGTTATTTGAGGAATGTCAGTCAAAATGGTAACAGAAGGTCAAAGAAAATGATCAAATTTTAAATTCATATTATAATTTCCCTGATTATTTTCCAGAGAGATTGAATAGCCAATTTATACAGTTAGCCTTAAATACCAGGGCCCACACATGTTGGGCTTTATTATTTTTATTCATATTTGGTGCTTTAGTAGATATGTAATAGTTCTCTGTAGTCCTTTCAGTTATGCTTCTTCAGTGACTAGGGTTGTGCATTTTCTGTTATTTACCAGCTTTATTTCTTCATGTGCAAGTTGTCAATTCACTTGCTTTGAGCATGTGAAATCTGGGTATTTACTGCATGTATTTATGCCCATTCTGCATATATTTTTATTGTAAGCTTTTTCCCTCTAGGATTTTATTTTTTTAATTGATTTACTTATTTTCAACAGTTCTATTTAGATATAATTTACATGCCATGCAGTTCACCCACTTAAAATGTACAAGTCACTGGTTTTTAGTGTATTCACAAGGATGTACAGCCATCACCACAATGAATTTTAGAAGATTTCCATCACCCCAAAAAGAAACTCCATATGTATTAGTAGTCACTCTCCATTTCCTTTCAAAACCCTCCTTCCCCAGCCCTAGGCAATCACTAATCTACTTTCTGTCTCTATAGATTTACCTATTCTGGACATATCACATGAATGGAATCATACAATTTGTAGTCTTTTGTGGCTGACTTCCTTCACTTAGCATAATGTGTTCAAGGTTTATCCATGTTATAGTATATATCAGTATTTCATTCCTTTTTATTGCTGAATAATAGTCTACTATGGAATATTGTCTTTGTCATTTCATTAGTTGATGTATACTTGGGTTGTTTCCACTTTGGAGCTATTATGAATAATGTTGCTGTGACCATTTGCATGCAAGTTTTGTGTGGACATATGCTTTCAGTTTTCTTGGGTATGTACCTAGGAGTGGAATTGCTAGGTCATATGGTACTCAATGTTTAGTCTTTTGAGGAACTGCAAGACTGTATGAGGGTTTCATTTTCTCCACCTTAGCCAACACTTGACCTATCTTTTTGATTATAGCCATCCTAGTGGGTGTAAAGTGTTATGTCACTGTGGTTTTGATTTGTATTACCATAATGGCTAATGATCTCTTCTTGTGCTCCTTGGCTGTTTGTATATTTTCTTTGGAGAAATGTCTATTCAAATTATTTGCCCAGTTTTTATTTGGGTTATTTGTCTTTTTTGTTTAAGTGTATTATAAGAATTCTTTATGTATTCTAGATGCAAGGTCCTTATTAGATATATGATTTGCAAGTATTTTCTCCCATTTTGTGGGTTGTCTTTTCACTTTCTCAGTGGTGTCCTTTTTTTTTTTAATAAAATTATTTATTTATTTATTTATGGCTGTGTTGGGTCTTTGTTGCTGAGTGTGGGCTTTCTCTAGTCGTGGCGGGGGGGGGCTACTCTTCATTGCGGTGGCTTCTCTTGTTGTGGAGCACGGGCTCTAGGCATGCGAGCTTCAGTAGTTGTGGTACGCGGGCTCAGTAGTTGTGGCTCATGGGCTCTAGAGCACAGGGTCAGTAGTTGTGGCGCACGGGCTTAGTTGCTCCACGGCATGTGGGAATCTTCCCGGACCAGGGCTCGAACCCGTGTCCCCTGCATTGGCAGGCGGATTCTAAACCACTGCACCACCAGGGAAGTCCACAGTGATGTCCTTTTAAGCAGAAAAGTTTTTAATTTTGAAGAAGTTCAGTTTATCTATGTTTTCATTTGTTGCTTGTGCATATCTAATATGACACCAAGGTCACAAAGATTTATTCCTATATTTTCTCCTAAGAGTTGTATAGTTTTAGCTCTTGTATTTAGGTCTGTGATTCATTTTGAGTTAATTTTTGTGTACAAGATGAAGTTATAAACTTTTATCACTTAACATTTCTCCTTGTGTCCTATTCTGTTATCTAATCTTTTATTTATTTGTATTTATGTATTAGCTATTGAAATTCACATTCAAACCATCCATCTTATATCTTATGCCTGTCTCTAATTTTCTAATCCTTAAAAATGTGCCTCCTCTCCGGAGGCTGGCATAAAGGGTCCATATTTAGTTCTAGCTTTTATAATTCTCTTTTGACCTTTTTGAAATATAATACTTTGTATGGTGTTTAGTACTGCAGTGTGGTGATTATGTCACCATGTTGAGTTATTTCTGGCTAGCCACCTAATATTTTAAAAGATTTTCTAAAGTTTCTATTCTGTTTCATTGGTGAAGACCACGCCATGCAGTTTTGATCATCGCCTCTGTCTGATAGGAGCAGATTAAGACTGTGATCTATAGAAGAGAGGAAGATGGGTGTATGCACACACAAGTGTACCCACACATGAGTGTGTGCTTGCACATCTTGTTTACCCTCATTCTTGCAGCAGTATTTAGTGTTCAAGAGCCCAGGCTCCCAGGTCAAATAATCTAGGTTCAAGCACAACTCTTTTAAGTCTTCTAGGCTTCAAGTTTTCTCATATTTTGGAGACCCACTCTACATTAAAATGTACCCACATCTCACAACAAATATTTTATATAACTATGTAAGATTTGACAAATTGACATAAAGTACCTTTTTTTTTTTTTTAATTATTTATTTATTTATTTTATTTATGGCTGTGTTGGGTCTTCGTTTCTGTGCGAGGGCTTTCTCTCGTTGTGGCAAGCGGGGGCCACTCTTCATCGCGGTGCGCGGGCCTCTCACTATCGCGGCCTCTCTTGTTGTGGAGCGCAGGCTCCAGACGCGCAGGCTCAGTAATTGTGGCTCACGGGTCTAGTTGCTCCGCGGCATGTGGGATCTTCCCAGACCAGGGCTCGAACCCGTGTGCCCTGCATTGGCAGGCAGATTCTCAACCACTGCGCCACCAGGGAAGCCCATAAAGTACCTTTTAAGGTATTTGCTCTAACATCTGTTAAGACAATTTTGAAGTTAGAAATTTTCTTTTTGTATATGAGAGTCTCGTATATTTTTCATACATTGTCATAGGCTCTAGATCTGTGCTGTCCAATATGGTTGCCACTATCCAGAGATGGCTGTTAAGCCCTTAAAATGTGGCTAGTATGACTGAGAGATTAAATACTTAATTTTATTTGATTTTAATTAGTTTAGATGTAAAGACTGATCATTCAGTTATTGGAAAATTTTAAGTATGTTCGGAAGGACTTGGGCCTGAAAATTTACTTTTTAACTGTAAATTTTATGAAATCTGAGAATTTCTGCTGAAAATATAGCATCCAAGTTGATATGCTTTGTAAGTATAAAATACACGCTGAATTTTGAAGACATAATATGAAAAAAAGGATGCAGAATAGCTCATCAATAATTTTTTTATTGATTACATGTTGAAATGATAGTATTTTGGATATATTAGGTTAAATAAAAATATATTAAAAACCACTTGTTTCTTTTTCATTTCTTCCCCCCTTTTCAGGTGCCTATTAGAAAAGTTACATTTACAAATGTGACTTGCATTATACAGCTGTGCTGCAGTGCCTTTGAAGAAAGTAGCCCCAGTTTGAAACTCCCTCCCCAGCTATGTGACTTTAAGCAGGTTAAAGTCTCTCAAAGCAAGATTCAGTCTTCTTATCTATAAAATAGGGATAATAATCATACCTACCTCACAAGTGTGTTGTAAGGGTCAAATGAGCCATGAAAACAACTTAGATCACTCCTTGGTACATAGTTAGTGCTCAATAAATGTTACAAATGATTATCGTTGTTGTTGTTACTGCTACTATTACTGTCACCAATTTATCAAGTTTTTTTTTTTTAATTTGGAAGGATTTTTAACCAGTATTCCATCAAATTTATATTTTCGTTCAGTACTTACTTTCATTTTTCAATATGTAATCTTCCCAACCAGGAATCCAGCCTCAGTTTTACTTGTGTCTTCCTTTATTGCATCAGCTTATTAAGAATGCCTAGCACCTAATACACATTCAGCTACTCTGTTTTTAATGAATTGTTGGATGCTTTTTGTGGCTGTGTTTTATGTGTTTATCCTGCAACTCCACTAAGCTTATTTTTCAAGCACTAGCAATTCTCTTTGTGAATTCATTTTCTAGGTGTAGATCATCAGCTGTTTGGGAAAAAGAAGGTATGCTTATTATTCCTCTTATCATTTTTCCTTCTCTGATAAGTATTCCAGGCATTTCTCCTGCCACATTAAATAGGAGTAGTGTCTAGGGTGTCCCTCCTGTTGCTTTTTCAAAGGACCACAGATGTTGATTTTTGCCTTTCAGTGCACTATATTATTTATTTTACTTAGAAAGGCCCTTTCAGAGCTTTAAAGTTTTCTTTTTTTTTTTTTAATCAGGAATAACTATGGGTTTTATTCAGTATAAATTATCAGAGATTTCTGTTTCTTCCCTCTTGTTAAGTCTGTCTTCTAACACTTCTCAGTATTACCCATATGCTCACCTAGGAGAAATCCTCTCCTTACTCCTAAGAGAACTCCTTGATGGATAATGTGCATAATAAGGCTGGGACTTGTCACCGCATTTTGGTTCCACGAAGCAGTTTTTTAATATTTCCTGGTCCTTGTTGAAACTTGAGATTATTATAAATGACAGAGAGGTGATTTTCAGATAACCGAGGTCCTATTGCATTGGGCAGAGTTCCTGACAGTGTTTGGTAAATAGATGAGAATAAATGATAAACCTTAGCTGCAGAGCCCCGAGGGAGCTGTTACTCCTCCACATTTCAGTTGTTTATAATGACAGTAAATACCTTACCCCATCACTATTTGACCTTCTTCAGAAAGAACCACTGATTCTTAGAAGGAAAAAAATCATTTGCCACAGACAAATGAAAAATAGCTCATAAATTCGCTTTGTGGTATTGAGAGATAGAAAATACAACTTTCAACTTACCTGCTTTTAGATATATAGAGAACATACATGTTTTTAACAATTAATATAGAGGGAGTCTGCAGTATCTGAGATTTTATATTGGAATCCTCACAGTTACAAAGTTGAAGGGGAAGCAACGTTCATTATAAAGAAAAAAAGAAAAAAATCACCAAAGAAACAATTCACCTATAAAAATTAGTCATCATTAGACATCTAAACTGAGCAATTCCTTGTTCCTATTCACAGTCCATGTTTTTCCTCTTCTGTACCTCTGCTGAAGCAGTGCCCCCTGCCTGGAATGCCTGTCCATCCATCCATCCATTCATCCATCCATCCATCCATCCATGCACCCATCCATCCATCCGTTCATCCATCCATCCATCCATCCATGCATCTATGCATCCATCCACTCAGCCGCAGTTACTGAATATCTTCTGTGTGCCAGGATTTGGGCTGTGTAGATATACCCTCGACATCTCTCAGATGCCACCTCTTCTAGGTAGCAAATGCTTCCCTGATTCCTTCTCCTCTAGCCCACAAAGTTAAAACTGCTCTACCTCTTCTCTGAGTACCCACAGCACTTCACGACCTCTCTTTCAGAGCACGGTGCTATGTCCTGCTGCCTCATCTACTGGCGTTTGTGTCGTCTCTCTCTCTCAAGAGGAGAGTTGGTGTCCACTCAGCTCTGCATCTTCCTCCTCCAGAATGCCTAGGGCTGACCTAGTTTGTGGCCACCAACTAGACTCCCCTCTCTGTCTTTTTGACACACTCCTTCTCTTCCAGGGCTAAAGATGCTGCAGCTGATGGACCCCCTGGGATCCCAACCCAGACCATCATCCCTGTGAAACACACAGTAAAAATAGACAAAGACGATCTCCTCCAGGACTATGGATTTCACATTTCTGAGACCCTTCCCCTCACAGTGGTGGCCGTCACAGCAGGTAGGGGCTGACTGGGAAACAAGAAAGGATTTTGGCTTCTTGGGGGGAAATATCCCTTGTTCTCTTCCCATCTCTCTGTGCTATAACATAATGTAGAAAATGCTACCCCAGAAAGCTAGACAGGGCACATCTAATTTCGACCTAATTCTGTCTAGGGCTTTGTGCCTTCCTGTGGTGCTGGGAGGGAGGAGCTCCAAGTGCACTTGCTGATCTGCACCCCAGGTCCACTGGCCTCAGCCAGGGATTTGCCCACCCGTGGCCCCCGGCCAGTCTCAGGGACAGTGACAGTACTGGGACCAGCAGGCCCTCCTCTCTGAACCCTGCATGCTCTGAGCTGGGGAGAGTTTCTGGGCAGACAGTAATAGAAATTATTGATTTGTTTTCACTTGAGTCTCTGTAAAATATAGGCTGTATCAGGGTGAAGATGAGCAGGCTGGGAATATGTAGTGTTTTTTGTCATACTTCAGCTATGTATTGATGTGAGATCTGGGACTAGTTAAAATCTATTAATTTGAATTTACACACACACACACACACACACACACACACCAGAGTTCTTTAGCAATGAATGTAGTAGATTCACTGGCCAGCTCTGTTGATTCAGGGAGTTTCTGCTAGTCTTCTTTCACTGGACACTCTCCTAACATCCCTTGAAGGTGATGGATGGTAGGTACGTTATCCATGCTTTGTAAACAGGAAAACTGAAATCCACGTGAGCCCAAGTCTGGCCAGGGGTGGGGGTGAGCCGGTGCCCTGGGGACTGGATCAGGCTGCCATTCAGGTGAGCTGCTGTGACACATGGGGTCTGGGCCCTTCTGGCATGAACACCCGTTACTTCTTTTCTCTTCAACAGGAGGCTCCGCTCATGGCAAGCTTCTCCCTGGTGATCAGATCCTCCAGATGAACAACGAGCCTGCTGAAGACCTTTCCTGTGAACGAGCGGTCGATATTCTGAGGTACTAAATTGTCTTCCGTCATCCACAGAATTATATATATTATTATATATATTGCACAGATTATTATAGAGCAAGGATGGGAGACAGAAAGGGCATAACTGATATCCCTGGGATTTAAGTAAAGTCCAGGCTCCTTTAAAGCAGCAATAACAGCCTTGTTTTAGAATTCCATCTCTGTTACTATCTGCCGTCTTTCACCTGCCTACAGAAGTGATGGGGAGGCACAGGGTGCTATATTTATCACCCCCCTGCAATGCCCAAAACACTGTGCTAGGTGCTGCGGGGAATGTAATTATGAATAATACATAGGCCCTACCCCTTAAGGATGTATAGGGTTGTTGTAACATATGCCAAAAATTAGACACTAAGTCTGCTTATTGTTCTTTAACCCTTTTAATATCTCTTCCTAAATGTTCTTGGTGCAGCCTGGTAGGCATATATGTAGTTCCATTGGTATGGCACCTACAAACTTCTACCTGGTGTCATGGTGATTTTTGTAAATGTCTCACTTTCTGCTTTGACCATGATCTCCTTAAGACCAGGCACACAGTGGGTGCTCAGTGGAATGAGTGAATGTGGTCGGCACTGACAGTTGGTGACCCTGGTTTTAAGACAGAGGAAATGAGTGACAGGAGTGAGGAGGCCTGGCAGATGTTCTATAGGCACGTGCAGCCTTTGTCTTTTAAAACTTTCACCCAACACTGTTTTAATGACTTTAATATAAATAAAGGGAAACGAGAAATAGAGTTAGAGGAAAGCCAGCTTGAAGATACTTCAAGTTTGTACTTTAGTCTGTGCCTTTTTGTGAGTGGTGGTTTTCATTTCTGAGGGCCTATCGTGTGCAGCACACACTGAATAACAGGCAACAATAACAAAGTCTGAGAAGGAGAAAATGAAAATGCAGGATGCAGTCTCCAACCTCAGGAAGTCCACAGTCTCGCTGCGGAGAGACATAAGATTTACAGAGAATCCATCATAGTGTAGAAAATAGAATCCTCTCAACCACGCCCAATATTGCTTCAAGATTGCCAGGGAATAAGGTGAGTGGGTGGGGCAGCCAGGAAAGGATTTGATTATTTCATTTTAAAAAATGAAATATGGTTACGGAAATCATGAAGTTTGCTTTCCCAATTGCCGGGTGGTTTTCTCAAAGAATTTCTCAATTCCAGCAAATGAATTTTAGATTTTCACTGCTACTAATATCTCTGCCAGGCTAGATAGATCAAACTCTGACTAATAAACAAAAGTATTCACAATTTAAAACAGTAGACCAAAATTTGGATGTTTAGGTAACATTGAACCCTGATCTGTTCAATGGGCAAGGAACCCTGGGGGGCAAAGGGACTCCACTCCCCAGACACTTACAGGGTGGTAGTGCAGAGACAGCTCGTGTATACCCCGCTAAGGTTGAGGGCAGACAGTGCCTCAAGAGAAGCAGGGGAAAGGGGCTGTAAATGCTGGAGATTCCTCCAACTTGTGGGGAAGTTGTGGTTTGACGAAACAGAGAAGAGTACAGAAGTATTTCAGCTGGCCAAGTTCTACCTTTAATGCTGGGTAGAATTTGGGCCACAAAGATGGAGGTGAAGGATAATCCATGCAAAGTGATAAGGAGGAGTGACTGGCTGGGGAGTAGGGGACACTGAGCGGTTCAATTTGTCTAAGGCACTGGATACCTAGAGAAAAGTTCTGGGAAGTGAGGCCCAGATGATGGAGGGTCTTGGTGCTGACACAGCGAGTTCAGGGGTTATTCTCCTCCTGGAAGACTGAGCCACTGAAGACTCGTGAGCGGGGATGTGACCTGATGTATGCTTGCATCTGCACTCTCAGCTACGTGCCTTGTGTGGGAATCCCGGAACTGCTTACTTTTTTAGCTTAGTTCCCAGTGTCATTGCCATTTATAAAAGTAAAAAACCAAGCAAACAAAAAACCAACAAAATCTCTCTAATTCCTCCGATTATCTATCTGTGAGGCCAAACTGTCCTTTTGAGAGTACTTGGACGTTGGTTTGTTGTGAATTCTCTTGAAAAAGACCTGTTCTTATATAAAATGGAAAAGAGGCAATCCCCAGGCACTTAGAAACCTCAGGTTGAGTTTATCTATTAGAGGAAGTAACACACTGGCAGCAGCTGGCCTAAATGTTCATATTGCAAGAAATCAAATGAAATTATTTTGCAAACTGCTTCTCTAGCAATGGCAGAGATAAAGGAAAATATGAATCGATTTTTCAGTTCTGTCCTCTAATGCAAAGTGGAAGTTTGGCACTTATCTGGTTGATTTGATCACTTTTGGAACCTAAGAGATTATATAACAAAACAAAAATGTCTAGTATTTGATTAAGTGATTGGGCCCGCCAACCTTGTGTGCCCAAACTCCGTAAACTTGTTGGCTTTTATCTGATCATGGTTATCCACATTCATTTATTTTATTTCATGAATGTTTAGCCAGTTTTCTGAAATAGCAACCTAAGTTATCTGTGTTATTGCTCTGTTTTCTCTTAAAATTTTTTTCTTTTTTTTTTTTTTGGACATAAACCTAGCAAGTGGTCATAGCAACCGGATGAGTTTTCCATCATATAGACTAAATGAAAGATAAGTGGGGACTTCCCTGGTGGTGCAGTGGTTAAGAATCCGCCTGCCAATGCAGGGGACACGGGTTTGATCCCTGGTCAAGGAAGATCCCACATGCCGTGGAACAACTAAGCCCCTGTGCCACAACCACTGAGCCCGCATGCCACAACCACTGAGCCCGTGTGCCACAACTACTTAAGCCTGCACACCTAGAGCCTCTGCTCTGCAACAAGAGAAGCCACCGCAATGAGAAGCCCGCGCACCGCAACGAAGAGTAGCCCCCGCTCACCGCAACTAGAGAAAGCCCTCACGCAGCAACAAAGACCCAGTGCAGCCAAAAATAAAATGAAATTTAAAAAAAGAAAGAAAGATAAGTGACTTAATTTAGTGGCTGTAGGTATGGACCAGATGGTAGAGGCAAGTATCTGAAGATTTTCTTAAGGTAGCAGTGGCATCTGGGACAGCTTAAGTTCCTTCACAGATCACTGCTTTCTCAGTGTCCTTCTCAATTTTGCTGAGCCAAAGAAACTGAGGCAAGAGAGGCTGCTTTGTAATTCTACCAGTCTTTTTTTTTAAATTTATTATTTATTTATTTATTTATTTATTTATTTATTTATTTATGGCTGTGTTGGGTCTTCGTTTCTGTGCGAGGGCCTTCTCTAGTTGCGGCAAGTGGGGGCCACTCTTCCTCGCGGTGCGCGGGCCTCTCACTATCGCGGCCTCTCTTGTTGCGGAGCACAGGCTCCAGACGCGCAGGCTCAGTAATTGTGGCTCACGGGCCTAGTTGCTCCGCGGCATGTGGGATCTTCCCAGACCAGGGCTCGAACCCGTGTCCCCTGCATTGGCAGGCAGATTCTTAATCACTGAAACACCAGGGAAGCCCTCTACCAGTCTTTTTGACCCTAACACACACACACACATGCACACACACACGTGTATCACCCAGAATGATGACTTTTTTTACCTTTATTCTTTTTTTTCAGGGAAGCTGAAGATTCTCTTTCAATCACAGTTGTTCGCTGCACATCGGTATATCTCTTTTTATGTCTTGTGTGTTAGTTTCACCCTTCTTGGCCCCAACACCCTGTACCCCCAGCAGAATATCCCCTGTAGAATAAACAGCCTGTGTACCAGTATTGTGGAGGACACAGATGTGGGTCCAGGCTTCAAGAACTCATGGTCCAGCTAAGGAGACAGACCTGTGATTATGCAGAGTGGGATGACAAGGGTACCAAACTAGGAGTTTCAAGACAGGTCTGAGTGATATCACTGTGGAGCAGTCATTTAGTTTCAGTTTTGACTTTTGTAAAACAGAGATGAGGACAATAACTGCCTTGTCTATCTAATGGGTTGTTCTGAGGACCCAACAACGTGTTGAGTGTGAAGGCACCTTGCCGCAAGGCAAGGTGTGGCACAGATGATGCACAGAAAGGCGCCAGCCATCCTAAACCACTGTAGGCCTAGGAGTCCTTTATATGTGATACAGGGGAAAGTATATAATCAGATTGTAAGAGAAAACTACCAAGGAGGAAAAGTTGACAGAAAATTCTCATTCTGAGAGACTTTAGTACATACCCCTTAGCCTTGGCCACAAATAGACAAGAAAATAAATAGGGGCATAGAGAATTTTAATAATGCATTTAATAATCTAATCCAACTGACCACATACCAGACCACCAAAAAAAACTAAATTCCCCAAAGAAACAACTGTATAAGTCTCTTTTCCAGAATATAATAAAACACAAATTGATAGCTATCAAAAACTTAATTAAAACCACCCAGTCATTTGGAATAAAAATGCAATCTCCTAAGTAAAGACAGAATCAAATGGAAAAGCAAAAATTACCATTATAGACTAGATAGAAAATAATTAAAATTTAGAACTCTACTTCTTAGAACTTATTATATACAGTTGAAGCTATACTCAGAGAAAAATTCATAACCTTAAAAGTGATTTTATTATTTAACAAGAAAACAGGTTAAGTAAATATTCAGTGCAAGAAGGAGGAAGAAAAGACTAATAAAACAAGCATAAAGCAGATTAAAGAAAATGATAAAAATTTAAATCTAAATGATGCTTTGGAAAACAGAAAAAATTGGAAAGTTGATAAATAAATCCAAGGGCTAGTTCTTTACAGGAAAAAATTAAAAAATAAGAGAACTTTAGGGAAAAGAAATATGTGGGCCTTACATGAAGGAAACTAGAATAATACTGAAGAAAGTAAAATTTTTCTTTAATATAAAAGGAGTTACATATTATGTTCCTTGATGGGAAGACTACTGATATGTCGGATTTTCTCATGTTAATGTATATGCTTAAGGAAAATTCAGACTCCCTGTGGGACTTTTATTTGGATTTTGACAAAGTATATCAAGGTGAGACTTATCAAGAAAATCTTTTTTAAAAGGAATAATGAGGATGGCCTTGAAATACTAGATTTTAAAACTAATAAAGCTGCAGTAATTAAAATAGTGTGATATTGATGAAATGTTGGCTATATCAATCTAATCAAATAGAAAGTCCAAGAATAGATACCAGTATAGGAATTTAGTATATGATAAATATGGCATTCCATATCAGTGGGAGAAAAGATGATTATTCAAGAAATTGTACTGGGACATATCTCACACCATTTGATGTTAAAGACTTAAATATAAAAAACAAACCATAAAAATGTCAACAATATGGATGGGTGTCTATCCAGTCGTAAGTTGCAGAAAGAATTCCTAAGCATTTAGGGAGTGGGAGAAGGTACAGTGGAACAAACAGCTGTTTGATTATGTGGAAAAAATTAAATTTCTGTGGTCCAAAAACTTCATAACACTAAAAAGCAAAGAAATTGTTGCCTCCTCTCCTTATTTGAAGTGTTATTTTTTGTTTGTTTGTTTCTTAGAAGTAGAACAGGAAAAAAACCCCACCTAAATAGGACTAGGATGTTTGCCATAAATATGACAGACCAAGTGTTTTATGCACAGATAAATGGAGATTCTTCTATTCTAAATAGAAGAACTTATCTATGAAATAATGTGAAACCAATACGTAAAATAACAGTATACTGAAAGCTAATCGCTATAAATGATCATGCAGGTGTTGAGAGATTGTTTTCATTTAGCTGATTATCATCTCAGTGGAGAACATCTTAATCTTAATTAGGTAGTTCTTTTCCTACTCTATTTCCGAGAAATGATAGCAAAAGCTAGCACTTGTTAAGTAAGGAGAGAGGGAAACAGCATATAGCTGCCTCCTTTTAAAAAATAAAAAGTATAGGGAGAGGAAAATTAACATGTTCCAGTACCATTCCTAAGATTCCTATGAGGTTCCCAAGAAAAGAGGAGTATGAATACTGTACTTTGGAGGTCCTGCAGGGAAAGCTGATATTAGCCCAGGTGATGGCCCCTGCGCCCCTGAGAAACGCCCTGAATATTGTCTAGCCCACTCGGGCCTCTCACCAGAAGTTATATGATTGTAAGACAAATGATCATACATATTTTACTTCAGCAAGAATGCTCATCTTTGTCCGAGTGGATTCTTAGAGTCCTCAAATGATTTGAAATTGATTAGGAATTATAAAATCCTAAGTTGGAATATTAATTACTGCTTCTCTAGGACATAGAATTTTATGATTAAAATATGTTTTGGTTTAATTGTATAGATCTGTATTTCTATTAATTATTTATAATACATTATTTATTATAATATTAATACTAATATTTAATGTCTTATTTAATTTGTGCCAAAAGAAGATCCTACAAGGTAGATATATTGGTTATCCCCCTTTTACAGATGAGGACACTATAGCCTCACAGACACGTGGTCTCACATGCAGAAATCAGTAGAGCTGGGCTTTTTTCAGGTAGTTAGACTCCAGAACCCATGCTCGTTAGCATGATGCTGTTTCTGCCTCCTGGTCCAGTTCCCATATTGTGCAGAAGAGAAGACTGAAGGCCAAAGAAAGGAGTGTGTATACACACACACACACACACACAAACACACAACTGGTTTTCTTCCATAACAATTTGTGTTTGAGGTAGTTCTCAGAACTGTTAAGTAGCTGAAGTTGGGTTGGAATTCAGGTCTCTTTGCTCACAGGCCAGTTCTCTTTGTCTTCATCATACCACAGCCTTTGGCCACTGTATTGAATCTTGAGCTGTTCTCAGACGCATAAGAACATTGGGTTGAGATCCCTAAATTTTATGAAAAGAGATCTTTAATGGGATGTCGTCCTTCTCTGTGGGTTTTAATTGAATTCTCAACAGCTGTCAAGCTTTTGCTTTTGTTTTTAAGAAATGAGAAGATGTACATGGCTTTTATGAAAGTCCCACATTTTTCTAAAGTGTGTCGTGTTAATGTTTTGCAGGGAGTCCCCAAGTCCTCCTTCCTAACGGAGGAGAAGCGAGCCAGGCTGAAGACTAACCCCGTGAAGGTGCACTTTGCAGAGGAAGTGCTCGTCAGTGGACACAGCCAGGTGCGTCACTGCTCAGGGGGTTGAAATGACTCTTCATGAAGTGGGTGAGCTGCCTCCTGGCATGTATCTCCTGAAGACTCTGGAATCTGCAGCACAGAGGGGATGCAGAGGGAGTGCAGCGGGCTTGCTGGAGGCTCTGTGCCCCCTTAGTGAGGCACCTGCAAACAGTGGACAGGGAGAGACGCACTGGGTGTGGCTCTGTCATTCTGTGACTCCATTTTTCTGCCCTTGAAATTTCAACAGATTCCGATTGTTCATTTCTCATTCTAAATCTTCAAACTTAGTATTTCCTCTGAAGGTGATATATTGATAGTAGTGATGGTGGCCGGGTTGTGTGGGGGGGGGGGGCTTTGGTTTTTTTAAAGAGTCCATCATCTGTTGAACCTCTATTGCGTGAATTTTGGGTACATAATCCTTAGTCATCACCATATCCTGCATGGGAGGTATTTTAACAAAAGAGGAAGCAGAGGCTTAGAGAGGTTAAGAGAATTAACCTCTGAGATCCCATAGCTAGAAATACAGGAGCACAGGTCTGTGTGACTTCAGTTCTTCTGTTTTCCACTGTGATATGCTGTCTAGTTCTTTTTGATATGGGAATACCCAGGATTGGTGTGGTTGGATATGAGGGTTCAGAAGACAAGTTTGCAAAGGGAAAATATTGGCTAGAGTTTGATGTTTTCAATGTGCACTGTTAAAGACTCATATATTCATAATTTAAATATTTTCCACCCGATGGTCTGTAACTATTACCATTCTGAATTCAGTGATCAATAATAGATTTTGAAACTTTCAAATCAGAGCTTGTCCTTATCTGATTTTCTTAGCATAGAGACCAGTGAATGGGGAGTCACGGCCATTTTAACACAGGATTCAGGTGATCTGGTTCACATCTGGAGAGCCCTTATTTTCTTCTTGTCCTGTTGCTTAACAGACTCCACCTTCCGTTAGACCTCAGAGTAAAAGGTGGATTTGTTCAGGAAGGTCTAGTGGGAGGCCTAGTGTATTAATCAGAAAAGACCTGAGATCCTGTCAGTCTGAAGTATTTGAGTCTCTGTGTGTCCATGTTTGTGAAGATGGATCAGACCTCTTCAGCAAATTAAATTTTGATTCAACTTGTGTTTTTAAGAGTAGTACATAGTAAAGAGAAGTAGAAGCTAGAACCAACTAACAGAACAGGTAGAGAATAAGGGTTCTGCAGATGTGAACCAGATCCCCTGGGGAGACTTGCAGCTCAGGGTACCGAGTCTGTATCAGCCACGTGAGGCAGAGACAGCCAAACCAGCGAGAGTTCATCATTGCGACCTACTTTTTCATCCTCTCAAGTATTTAAAAGATGATAAAATCAGCTGCTAAACTTTCTCCCTTGAAACATACTAAGGCCCTAGAAGAATCTGAAATAGGAAAACAACATTTGGGGGTTTGGGGGTTTTTTATTATTGAGGTATAGTTGATACACAATATAAGTTTCAAGTTTCAACACTGTGATTCACAATCTTTAAAGGTTATATACTCCATTTATAGTTATTATAAAATTTGGGCTATATTCCCTGTGCTGTTCAATATATCTTTGTAGCTTATTCATTTTATACATAGTAGTTGGTACCTCTTAATTCCCTACCCCTACCTTGCCCCTCCACCCCCTCCCTAGTGGTAACATCTAGTTTATTCTCTATATCTGTGAGTCTGTTTCTTTTTTGTTATATTCACTAGTTTGTTTTACTTTTTAGATTCCACATATAAGTGATATCATACAGTATTATCTTTCTCTGTCTGACTTAAGGAAACCAACACTTCAAATATGCTTAACTTTGCTAACCGTTAAATAAATGCAAAGGAAAATATTAAGAACTGCTACTTTATACTTAGTAAATGAGCACAAATAAAGAAAAATGTAAACCCTGATGCCAAGAAAGTAGCTACACTCATGTACTAATTGATGGCTTTGTAAATTGATTTAATCTCTGGGAGTAGAAGAAAACAAAACTTAATGAATGCCATAAAAGTGGGCCAAGGATCACATTCTCATTAATTTAAGTCTATAAAATAATTTAAATGCAAAAATCCATGTAGTTAAAGATATCTGTTTTACTGATAGATAAATTGCAAAAAATTTGAAAAAATGTTAAATGTCTAGGGCAGAGGAATGGTTAAAGAAATTCTGATATTTCAGCTCAACAGACTATTTATAAGTCCATTAAAATTATAAACATTAAACCCACGTGAAGAAGTGTATATGTGTTGAGTAAAAATGCACATAGAGTAGTGCATGTTCTATTAGTGCGGCTCTCTAAAAGCTATTTACAGGTATAGATAAAAATTGGAAGAAGCCTTAGAGAAAAGCCTTAGTTATGTGATGATGTTATGGATGTATTTTTTGGTAAATCACAAATAATAAAGTATCAAGGAAAGCATGTCATACTTGGGAATTCCAAAGATTAAGATTTCTAAATACCCTAAACCAGAGTAGTGAGATGACAGCATGAGCGGTGTGAAATCCCTCATCCCTGACTGAGTGTGAAATGGCACTGGGATATGACCATATTCCTTTTTCTTCCATAAAAGTACTGTGGTTTAAAAAAAAAAAAGTTATGTAGAGTGATGAATGTGAGTCTTGCTTAAACGATACAAGTGGCCTTATATTTAGAAGATACAAAATTCTCATCTGAAAAAGGCTGTCAGGTTTTTGAAAAAAGATGGTAAGCTTCTAACCCAGGTGGGCTTTGTACCCAAACTCTTTGCAGAGATTAGAGATGGGGGCAGTTGATCGCATAAATCCGGAGTGATGGTTGGGATGAGTAGAGGCGGAGAGCAGCCCTCTGCCCTTTGGTGTTGCTTTACTGTAGGGAATGAAGCAGTAAAATGTTGAGGGGGCTCTGAGGGAGCTTCCTACCCCCCATTTCACCCAACCCCACAAGGCACAGTGCAAGAATCTCAGAAAGGCCCATCTGGGACGATGTGCCTGCTTGTCACCTGACTTGCCAAATTGCATCCCATAAGGGAGGCAGCCAGCAGTGAAGTGTCAGCTGATGGCCGCATGACATTGTACAGGCTCGCACAGTGCTGTCAGTATGCTCGTGGCAGGGCTCACTCTTCACCGTCTTCCAGTTCTAGTGGCTATCCCTGGAACAAAGCACGCCTGTATCTGTGTGGCATAGACCTCATCCATTGGAGAAATCTCCAAATGTCAAGAATCAATCTACAATGTGGTGAGGAGGTTGGGGAGAATTCTGCTCTCCGCACCAGGCAGGGCCAGGGAAGCTGAGGATCTGTCACACCCAGGGACAGGAAGGGACAGTTTCAACACTACTCTTGTGTTTTCCAGGGTAATTCTCTGCTGTGTATGCCCAACGTGCTCAAGGTGTACTTGGAGAATGGACAGACCAAAGCTTTCAAGTTTGAGGCACACACGACTGTGAAGGTATTCGGAATAAACTTGAATCTCTTTCCCAGTGAGAATTTGCTGGCTCCCAGGACCCCGGGGGCATCTTGCCAGGCAGCTACCTTGGTGATCTCACAACCACCATGGTCTGAGCACCTGCAGTAAGCCAAGCACTGTGTTATCTCATTTAGTTGCACAAACACCCAGCAAGCTGGTATTTTAATCACCATCTTGCAGGGGAGGAAATCAGGGCTCAGAGAGATGAAGTACCCAATACAACTCAAAAGCATTCACCCTTAACCACTGGACTTCCCTGCCTCTTGTATGGGACTCCACCTGCTACCCAAAAGACTAGAGTCACTAAAATTCCAGGCAAGGTGTGCGGGCAGGTCCAGGCCCCTGTGAATTCTGTTCTGGATGGAAGTCAGTTTGACTTACATTTAACAAGTTCCCCCAAAGGAGATACTCTGAGGCAGGTGGTACAGAATGAGGTAGAAAGTGGTCTCTGTTTCCCAAGAGCTTGCAGTCTAGTTGAGGGAAGATGGACATTCTTGGAGCTCCCAGTAGTCCAGGGCAGGACGAAGTAAGGGCTGTAAAGAGAGGGACAAGGAAGTACTCAGCACGCAAGGGAAAGAGCACCATCTTTCCTTCTGACCATGTTCTGTCCTGTCAGGACGTCAGAGAAGGCTTTGCAAAGAAGCTGGACCTGAGCTGAGCTTTGAAGGGTTTCTCAGACTTCAACAAGCACAGGTGGGGACGGGGTTTTTGAGGGGTTAGAGGATGCACATCAATCTGAAGAAGTCCCATGAACTAAGGCAGAGAGCCTGTAAGACCGACATAGCTAAGGAAGTAGTAAACCATCCCACAGGACTGGAACACAGGCCATTTTCTCGTGGGAGGAGTGGGAGACGGCACAGGCTGGCTGGGGACGGCCTCAAATGGCAGGCAACAGAGTTTGGATTTTATCCATAGACAATAAGGGATGACACTATAGTTTCTGAACAAGGAAGCAAATAGTGTTAGAGGGAGGCACCAGGGAAGAAGCAAACAAAGGAGTTGTTCAAACATTAAAAATCGTGTAAAAGTCAACACTGAGCCCAGCTCTTCTGATACTGGGGGAAGAGCAGGTTCAGGTGGGCATGTGCAGCTATAGGTACCGGACAGTAGCCAAGATAGACACACACACACACACACACACACACACACATATGCACATACACTTGAGTGCACACATGCATACTCAATGCACGCACACACACCAGTGTTCCCTGGCACCTCCCTTTGGCAGTTCCTAGGGCTGCCCCAAATGCCCTATCCCATTCTTATCTTGGTGTGACTGAGGAGAAGCTGGAGAAAACCTGTCTGACCCTGGGAAACTCAAACCCAAAGGAGGGTTTGGATTTGTTCAGTGTTCACTACATGTCTGGCACTTCCCCGGGTACTTCCTCGTGCACTATCTCACTTAATGCCCCCAGTAACCTTGTAAAGTGACAATTATTAACCTACTTTTCAGATGAGAACACTGGCCCAAGAGATCCCAAACTTGTCAAGGTCAGCTAGCTTCTAGCTGGCTTCCAACTTGGTCTGTTGTCTCTGAACCCTGCACTGGAGGTGGCCACGCTGCCATTCTGCATGAAAGTTATGCAAATGCGTTAGACAAGGTGTCTACTTCTGTCATCTTTGAGCAAAGTGCATTGGAATGGAGGGGGTGATTTATTTAAAGTGAGTCCCCCTTTGGTAGCCAAAAAGACTTTGAGATGATTTACACACACCGCAGGGGAATTAAAGCCAAGATGACAGATGGAGTTGGAGAAATGGGCAAGGAGTTAGCTGGTATAATACTGGTTAATTTTACTTATCTGTAGTAGCCAAATTTTTAAAAAGCAAGTCTTTTAGCTCTTTATGACAGTGAAAGAGGGGGGGTTATAAACAAATCCCCAAATGGGTAAAAAAGGGAAAAACCACTGTCAGTTCATCAGTGACTTCTCTTCCCCACTCCCTTATCAAGAGAAGCAAATTTCTTACATTAGAAAACCTCTTTCTCTAAATCAAGGAAAATAACATGTCATTTGACCCAGTGAACATTTAGTGACTCTTTTGTGTGTGCTGGCAAAGCTGTTGGTGATACAGAAATAAGTTATCCTGGGTGACTCCCTTAGGGAGCCTAGAGTCTTGGGATGGGGCTGGGGTGAGGAGATGAGACCTGGGGTTATTTCACAAGGAGACTGTGGTGGGTACAGTGTGCTCAGAACCAGGAAATCGGGATGTGAAAATGGTGTGGAGGAAGAGAGAGCTTCCAACTGGGTGGCAAGGAAAGGCCCGCAGGATGTGATGGCCTGTGAGGCCGACTTGGAAAGATGGACAGGAATGGGTCAGGAGTGGTAGGTGAAGACAGCTTCCCGGGCATGTGGAATGACACCAACAAAGATCCAGTGATGGGAAAGTTTGGCAAGTATATGGGGCTTGCAAGCAGGGTGCACTGGAAAAAGCAGCAGAAGATAAAGTGGGAGAAGTGGGCTGGCACCTGATACTTGAGAGCTTTGAATATTAAGCTAAGGAGTTTGGATTTGGGTTAGTGGGCCATGGGGACCACTGAATATTCTTGAGCCAGGGAGAGCATGAGAAGTACAAGGCTTAGACAAGTTTCTCTAGATCAGGGGTCAGCAAACTTGTTCTGTAAAGAGGCAGATAATGAATATTCTAGGTTTTGCAGGCCATGGGGCTTCTGTCTTGGTTACTCAACTCTGCCATTGTAGAGAATGGGCATGGCTGTGTTCCCATATAACTTTAATTACAAAAACAGGCAGTGGACCAGATTTGGCCCACAGGTGATGGTTTGCCAACCCCTGCTCTAGATGCAAGGTGGAGGTCAGATGGGTAGCGGGGTGGGGTCCTTAGGGCACCACTCAGCAAAGCCAGGAGAAATGTGTGAACTCAAGCCAAATGGAGAATGGAGAGAGGGGACAGAGTCAAGTGAGGGGCTCTCCATAATGGCCAGCTCACAGTAGGCATTGAATTAATGTTGTTGAGTTACAGAAGCAGATAGACCCTTCAGGACTTAGTCACTGGTCAGTTATGGAGGGCGATGGAGCAAGTGGGAAGAGGATTCAGAATTGGGAGCTGTGAGGAGCAGGTAACACCTGATGGTGTGGCACTTACTAAATCTGAGATTCTGGCAGGACATCTATGATGAGTCTATGATGATTATTTATTCACTGAGTGAACGTTTATTGAACATCACTGAGTGCCAAGCTTTGGGGATATAATGGAGCACAAGACAAGCAAGGTTCACATTCTGGGGAAGGTTAGCATCTAGCGGGGTAAATGACAATAAGCAAGAAAACAAATATCAGCAGCTAGCGTGTATTGAACACTTGCCATGTGCCAGTCAGTGCGATTCTAAATGCCATATATGGGGAAATTAATTTACTGCACACAACCCCTGAGAGAGGTGTGAATATTATGACCATCTTAGAGATGAAAACATTGAGGCATAGAGAGAGTAAGCACTTTATCCAGGGACACACAGCTAGTGAGGGGAAGTCTAGGTCTAGAGCCCATTCACTTAACTTTACTGTACTGTCTTATCTGTTACTAGAGAACAACTGTCGTTGAAGAAAATCATATCCAGTAGTGATGAAGGAAATCAACAGGACCCGGGACAGAGAATAACAGGGACAATCACATTTAGACACAGCGACCAGAGAAGTTTTCTCTGAAGAGAAAGAAACAGCCTTGTGAAGAGTGTGGGAGGAGTGTGCCAGGCAGAGGGAACAGCATTGTGAATGCCCTGAGGCAGCAAAGACAAGGGGCCACTGTAGTGAACGAGGAAAACGTGGCATGGCAACTCTGGTGGCACAGTATTAATTATCATGTCATCCCATCAGCCCCTCTGAATAGGCATCCTTATCCTCCATTTCATAGGAAGAAACAGGTTCAGAAGCATCAGGTTGATTTCCCATAGTTGCATAGAGAGTAGGTGGTGTGATTCTGTCTGGTAAGCAGTTGATGATGCAGACTCCAGAGAGAGGATGAATCTGGAGACCTTGAAGTGAGGCATAAGGCCCCAAAGGATAGCTTCAGCCTTTGGAGTAAAGCAAGAGAGGGTGGCCGTATGGGTGGTGCTGGAGCCTTGAGGAAAGGGGAGCGGTGGGTGTAGGACCTTGAGGGGCAATGAGAAGTCCCACATGTGGCCCGTCAAGATTTGGCTGCCTGCGTTGGCAGTGGACCCAGTCAGTATAGGCCTTTCTCTCCCCATCTGCACCGAGGAGCAGAGGGAAAGTGAAGGGAGTCCTCCCTGCTCTGTGCCTGAACTTGAGGGCTGGCCTGTTCCTTGGTGACCCTTATGCCTCTGTGCCTGCAGGACATCATCCTCACGGTGAAGGAGAAGCTGTCGATCCGAAGTATGGAGTACTTTGCGCTGGCCCTGGAGGAGCAGTACAACATCTCACGGCTGCACCTGCTGCACGAGGAGGAGCTCATCCAGCAGGTACCACCTGCTCCTGCTCCTGGTGAGGAGATCTGGGCTGGGCAAGCTGCACGCCTCAGCCAGAACCTTTGGGTATAGGGCTGAGTGCATCTGCAGGGTTGATGCGCTTTCTTGTGCCCAGAAGGCACAGAGCTCACTCAGCCTGGTTTTTGTATGAGGTAGGCAGGCTCCCATTTTGCAGACAAGGAGACAGAGGCTTAGAGAAGTAAGGTGACTTACTCAAGGTAACACAGCCAATAGAACTCTATCTTTTGCTTCCAATTCTGATGACCTTCCTCTGAACCTGCTGCCTTTGAGATGTCAGGGGAGCATCTGTTGCTGTGTCTAAGCCCTTTTTGTGAGACTTGCCCTCTGAGCTCGTCCCTGATGGGAGGACAGGGCTAACACAGTCAGTCCACCTGTACCACTCAATCTTTCAGCCATTCAGTGATTTCTCATACCAGCTTTTTAAAGCCAAACACAAGTCAGTTCCATAATTTTTAAGAAGAGAAACAGCATGAGCAAGGCATGAGCTCATGGAAGCCGCTCTGAGCATTCTTCATTGCGGATGAATTCCTACCATGGTCACTCATCTTCTAACACTGCTGCTTACAAACTTTTTTTTTTAATCGCTTCTGTTCC